>NC_142881.1:29711136-30027954 GCF_051225735.1 Oryctolagus cuniculus
ATAATGGACATCTTTGAATTTGCCTGGTGTCTTTGTGTGAGTCAGTTTTGACTGTTGTAACCCTCCTCTCCTTACAGAAGCCAAGTACAAGAAGCTGGAGAAACGCTGAACAACTTACTCTTATGGGACAAAGCCTTTTTTTTTTTTTTTTTTTTAATGTGGAAGAATGTTGTATAAAACCTGAATCCTGAGGCTAATGAATTGTCCAGATACCTCAAAAGGAAGCCGTGCTGGTCATCCCAGGAACACCCCAGCGCTGGAGTGACCCGAGGACTGCGGCTCCCCCGAACCTCCTTTGAGGCAGTATCCCTCAGACTTCAGCTCCTTGCCTTTTACTTGAAAGCTTCATCATCCATTTAGGATAGAGACGCTCTCAAAGTTCAGGATAAACCTGGGCTTGCCAGGAGAATCAAATGTTTTCTCTGGTAGTGGTTTTTTAGTCCCTTATTTTCTTAAATGGCTGATTTTTTGAGTTACTGTGTAAATGGCTGTTTTTTTCTATTAATGATGCTAATGTATTATTAACAAGAATCTAAATTAAAAAAGGAAAACAAACTTGTTCTTTGAAGCTTATACTCTGTTATTTACTTTTCTATGTTATTGCAAATAATAGAAGATTGTATGTAATTCCAAACTGAGTTATCTAGACTGAGCAGAAATCGTGAAAGGAGTGTTCCTCCCTTCTGCTGCGGGCCGACGTGAGTCAAGTGTCCCTGGGGCAGAACTACATGTTGACATGTGCTCCCTTTTGGAAATGTGATAAAGACAAGATATAAGCATGTGTATACATGTTGGGTGGGAGACTGCCCCTCATAAAATAAAGTGTTTTATAAAGTCTCTTTCCACCTGTATCTGCAGGGTTAGGGAAGTGCCTGGGGGATCTTACTGTTTTCTTTTCACACTAAAGACACCTGAGGACAGGGGATAGTGACCCAGCACTGTAGCCTGGAGGACTGGCAGCCTTACTTAGAGTGGGATGTTGCTAGGAAGATGCCTGAGGACCTCACTAATATCTCCAAGAGATCTTATTTCTTTTCCCGCTATTTTAGCTCCAGACCACCATCTATCATGCTTTGCAGGATTAATGCTGCCATCTTTTAATTTAATTTTATTATCCCTCCAATTCATGACTGCACTGCCACCAGTGCAGTCTTTGTAAAACACAAACTGGTTCCATTACTCCTCCTACTTAGAATCCTTTAGTCATTTCTCATGGATTTTTGATGGAAAAAAACCACACTTCTAGCATGCATACAGGGACTCTTTTAAAAAAATATTTTCAATGTTATTTCCTGTTATTCTTACAGATACACTGTGTTCAGTGGTCTTCAGCTACTTAAATTCCTATGAATGAGTTTCCATTTAATAAACTTTATTTTAGAATAGATTTAGATTAGGCCGGCGCCGCGGCTCACTAGGCTAATCCTCCGCCTAGCGGCGCCGGCACACCGGGTTCTAGTCCCGGTCGGGGCGCCGGATTCTGTCCCGGTTGCCCCTCTTCCAGGCCAGCCCTCTGCTGTGGCCAGGGAGTGCAGTGGAGGATGGCCCAGGTGCTTGGGCCCTGCACCCCATGGGAGACCAGGAAAAGCACCTGGCTCCTGGCTCCTGCCATCGGATCAGCGCGGTGCGCCGGCCGCAGCGCGCCGGCCGTGGCGGCCATTGGAGGGTGAACCAACGGCAAAAGGAAGACCTTTCTCTCTGTCTCTCTCTCTCTCACTGTCCACTCTGCCTGTCAAAAAAAAAAAAAAAAAGAATAGATTTAGATTTACAGGAAAGTGGCAAAGATAATACAGAATTCCATGGATGAGTTGTCCTCTCTTACTTTTTTTATTCTAGAAATTATTATCTCCCATGTTTGCTAAATTTCATCTCCAAGATTCGAGAAATGCAATATTACATAAAAAGTAGAAAAAAACTTTTTTTTTTTTTTTTTGACAGGCAGAGTGGACAGTGAGAGAGAGAGACAGAGAGAAAGGTCTTCCTTTGCCGTTGGTTCACCCTCCAATGGCCGCCGCGGCCGGCGCAGCGCGCTGATCTGTAGGCAGGAGCCAGGTACTTCTCCTGGTCTCCCATGGGGTGCAGGGCCTAAGCACTTGGGCCATCCTCCACTGCACTCCCGGGCCACAGCAGAGAGCTGGCCTGGAAGAGGGGCAACCGGGACAGAATCCGGTGCCCCGACAGGGACTAGAACCCGGTGTGCTGGCACCGCAAGGCAGAGGATTAGCCTAGTGAGCCGTGGCGCCGGCAAAACTGCTTCTTAGTGTGCCCAGCAGAGCGAAGGCATCAGTCCTTACTAGGCAAGCAACTGAGTGTTTCCCAAAAAGCGAAACAGAAATTGTAGGGGAAAAACCAGAACTTTGTGATCTTTCCTTATTACATTTTGAATTACCTAGTTGCCCTAGGTGAGTCGGTCCTGTCCCTTGGTTGTCAAGACCTCTCTCCCCTTGGTTTTCATTTCTTTACACCCTGTTTTCTCCCATCAATTGACTTGGACTGCTTAAAAAAAAAAAAAAAAAAAAAAGTCATGAATTAAAGCGAAAAGGCCAAAAGGGTAGGTAGGCTTTTTTATAGACTAAGAGACTAGAGCTAGAATCAGATGCAAGAGAGAAACTTGATTGGATCCTGAGTGAAAACAAACACCAGGTATATAATCAGTTTGAGGAGGCAAATGCAAGACTTAAAATATGGATGTGTATGAAGAATTACTAAATTAATGTTTATACAAAAGGGTATCCTTATTCTTAGGAGATTCAGGCTGAGACATCGCTGATGTCTACACTTTACAAATGATTCGGTCAGAATAAAATAGCTTGGGAACCTTGACAGGAGGGCGCCCCGGAAGTAAATCTGGCCCCATTCTGACACTGAGCAGAGGTGATGGTCATTGTTCTTTGATGGGTTAAAAACAAAAAAGTGCGGGTGAAAGGATTCTGCCTTGCCCACTAGACCGACGGAGTAGGTTAGTTACCGTTGTGTTAGGAACTTACTCCAATTCTCCGGAAAACAAACCAACCGAAAACAGGAGAACAGAAAGCATGATACTGGAACTGCCTTCTCCCCTTTAAACCACTCTTCAATGAAGCAAAGCCACACGGGAGAGGTTTCTGTCCCTCGGCGCTCTCCGTAGAAAACTGGACCTTCATTGGTCGGGTGCACTGACGTCATAAGATCAAACGGGCACGTTCTTTCCGCGCAGCTCGGGTTCGGGTTCCTGGCTTTACGTGTTCTTTCCCATCCAGGCTTTCAGAATCGATGGCTCAGAAACCGCTGCGCCTGTGAGTGTTTGTGTCTGTGTGTCTCTGGGTGTGAACGGGTTGAGGTGACTTCGTCCTGACTGGAACGAAGGCAGAAGAGACGGGGGTCGCGGGGCTGCTGGGGGGCCCCGGCCACGCCTTTGCTTGGGCAGGGTCGGCCTCCTTTTCGGGGTTGTTTTCACCTGGGCTCGGGGACTCTCTTGGCAATACTCTCTGGGAGCCGCAGATGCTCCCGGGGTCAGGCCTCCTCCATCTTGGGCTGTCCCAGCCTCTGGACACATCATCTCGCTTTCATTTTCCCCTCACCTCGTTTTCCTGTTTATTAACCAAATACTCGCCATCGGGCCTGTCGATGGGCCTCGGGCAGTGGTGGACACGACAGACGAATGAGGCCCCTGTGTTGGTGCTGCATTTTAGGGGAGGCCAGGAGATGTGGTGAGGAAAAGAGAACTTCATTCGTTCATCCGAGAGGAACGGAGACTCCACAGATAAATCCAACATTGTGATAAGGATAACGTGAGCAAGACGAAGCTCACCGTTGCGGGGGGGAGGGGGCGGGGTGTATGATAAAAAGTGAGGCTTGAACCCTGGTAAATAACTTTGCCTTTAACCAAAAAATAGGCCATGGCACACCACTCCTTTGTTTTGGAAAGCGATTCTGGCTGCGGTATGAAAACAAGTCAGAACCAAAGTAGAGGACGACGAGGATTAGGTAGAGGAAGGATTCAAGGTTTGCTGAGGAGGTGAAATCGACAGGGTTTGATTGTGCATGAGAAGGGAATGTCCAGTGCTACAGATTTCTTTTTCTTCAGTGGGAACACGGAATGCTGGAATAGGGCCCGGATGAGGAATGGTGATTTGTGAGCCGCCGTATGATGTGCAGATGGGACAGTGGGTCTCTTTCGGAAACAGTTACTGTGTGTGACAGCCATGAGAGAAGTGCAGGATCCTGTGGGAGCACCAGGAGCTGGTAGCTGGTGGGGGCTAGAAAGCTTCCTAGAAGGTGCCGTACTCAGAAGAGAACTGTGTGACAAAGCCTGTTTTGCAACGCAGCCTGGGTTTCTGTGGTTTTGAGAAGGGAGTAACTTTCTGAACCGATCAGGAAGCTTTCAGAGATGTGGGCTGTGCCAGGTGGGGAGAACTTAGACTTGACATGTGTAGTATTGGAGGATCAGGAGAGGTGACTGTCTCAGGAAATAGTGCAGGCAAAGAGTAAGCGAAGTGACAGAGGGAAAGGTTTCAGTTAGGGAGACTTGGAGAAAGTGCTAGAAAGACAGGTCAGGACCTGTGGAGATCAGTCGGGGAACAGCTAATGTTTTTGAGGAGATAACTTAGAACTGTCTTTATATAGGGTGGCATAGAGGGGTTAAAGGAAACACAGGCGCAGTCTCTACTTTGTATCATATTTGTCTCTGATATAGAACTCTCCCTTGCCTTACCCTTCATTTTTCCTTCTCATTTCCCACCTTCCTTCCCCAAATGCAGTTTGTGTTCACGTTCTGAATTTCTCATCTGTTTCTCTCCTCCCCATCTCCCTTAGCATTGTCCTTCTTGTTCCTCTGGGATCA
The DNA here is from genome assembly GCF_051225735.1 of Oryctolagus cuniculus. Classification (NCBI taxonomy): domain Eukaryota; kingdom Metazoa; phylum Chordata; class Mammalia; order Lagomorpha; family Leporidae; genus Oryctolagus; species Oryctolagus cuniculus. The sequence goes on from NC_142881.1 coordinate 29,715,959, forward strand.
TGTTTCATTCTGTAGCATTTGAAGATAAGTACCAGTTTATTGAATGAATGACTAAAGCCATGCACTGAGAAAGTGGCAGTGGAAATAACAAGGACAGAATCAGTGTGACAGATGTTTGGATGGGATTTGGTGACTGAACCAAGGAGTTTTGACTGTTGATGAGCAGTTTGTTACTAGACCTATCCACAAAACATAGGAACGAGGAGACGATGGCTCAGTTGTGGAGGAAATGGTAAGCTAGACTTTAGGTGTGGTGGGTTAGAGCTGCTCCCCCAGATGGAGCTGTCAGTGGTCAGTAATTTACAGGCACGACACCTTACAAGGTAACAGCAGAGACTGGCCCACAGTTCTGCTTCATCCAGAAGACTACTTTATACCAAACCTGGCAGGCCCATTTGTGTTTCTTGAATCGCTGTAATGTCTTTCTCTGATTTACAGCTTGGCTTGTGGAGATGTTGAAGGCAAGTTTGATGTTTTATTCAATAGAGTTCGAGCAATTCAGAAGAAAAGTGGAGACTTTGATGTAAGACTTTTTTTTTTTTTATTGAATGTAATGTTGCTATTGTAGTCTAAACATACTAGAATAAAATTTGGGCCCCTACATTAATATTAATTGAACACATACACTACATTTTTGTTCGACTGAGTTCCTTTTGTGGGCAGGGAAATTTATTTAGTAGCTGAGGAAAGTTACAAAAGGGATACCTTGTAACCTATGAATGTTTCTTTTTTTTTTTTACTTTTTGAATTTGAATCCTGTTATTAAAATCAAATTCTTAAAATATCCCTAGGTGATTCTGGTCCCTGGGTTTGGGAAGTGTAGGTCTACATCATGAGTGTATGGTACGGATTAAATCAGATAATATGTGTGCAAGTTCTTCACACACAGAGGAGCCCTCGATAAAGCTATGTATGGCTGTCGGCTAGACTGTAAGCTCTTCGAGAACCGAATAGTGTCCTTGATATGAGGATAACTTGTTCATTAAGTTAAACACTGAGTAAAGTCACCAGGCAGGAAATGTGTTTCTTGCGCCCTGTAGCTCTCAGTGTATCTGATCTTTTTAGTTTTATGTTTCACAGAGGGATTCTTTAAAGGCCTGTGTCTCCATCACTGTGTGTTCCAAGGAGGGAAAAGGATGGTAGAGAGCAGAATGGAAGAGTGGGACTGAGAATATTTGAGAAGCACTTGAATTCTGATTTCTTTTGAAAGTTCAGTTCCTTGACTTCCTCTTCTCTGTCCCCAACTTGAATTTGACAGCCATTGAGGCAAAATGTAATTCATAGAATCAGTAACTATTACAATTGCTGCTAAAGAATTGTGTATTGAAATTCTGCAAATTGATTAAGAAGAAAAACTTGATTAGAGACCATTATGTACAATTATTTGTTAAATGTTACTGTCAATTTTGTACTGCTTAATATTTTAAAATCTCATATAACTGTTTAAAAAACTCATTTTAGCTGCTGTTGTGTGTAGGAAATTTCTTTGGCTCTACCCCAGATGCTGAATGGGAGGAATATAAGACTGGCATCAAGAAAGGTAGAGAAATTCCTTTTATTTAATTTATGATTTCTAACCAAATTTTAATGGTTACAGTTCTTGCTGTTTTTTGTTGTTGTTGTTGTTGTTTGTTTGTTTTTTACTTTTTAGTTATTTTCAGATTTCCCTCTTGAGCTCTACATCGAGCTGGAAAGAATGCCTGAGCAATAAACTACATGTTCACATTTTTTACTTGCTTCAATTTAGTTTCAAAAAAACCCTTATAGATGAGCAGGAAGTGAATAAATGCAACCATATATGTCTTTTCCTTTATCTAGTCTTAGTTTTTTTTTTTTTTTTAAGCTCTTAAGAGTCTATGTTTTGCTCATTGTACATTGACCATCTCTGCTAAGATGTCATTTCATGTGCCTACTGACATTATTTAATAGTAAATTGATAAGGGTGGGTGTGGGATATTCTTAGTGGTAAGCATGTTCTACTTTTAGGATTGCTATGGAGGAAATGCACAGCCTCTGTACTTTTGCTATGAGTATTTTTCCACAGGGAAGCATTTCTCAAATTCCGAAATGGATCTGGTAACTATGATGTCACATCTGTTTCCCTCACTAGCCCCTATTCAGACTTATGTGCTTGGTGCCAATAACCAGGAAACAGTAAAGTATTTTGAAGATGCTGATGGGTGTGAATTAGCTGAAAATGTTACTTATCTGGGTAAGTTGAAATTCCTTATTTATAATGAACGTAATAACATGTTTCTAGGAATTAGTCTCCCCTAGAAGTGTTTGCCTGGATTCTTCTGCCGTAACTGCTTGAGCAAATAAGAGTTTGGGGGTTCTTTCCCAAAGTCTCTGGCTATGCCCTTAGGACAATGGTGTTTTTCCTTTGGCTATACCATTTCTTCCCATTCTCCTGTGTCTCTGCAACCCGCTATGTACTCTTTCTGCCAATGAGAGAAACTCCTTGCCTACATACAGTATGGAGTGTTTAAGGTATAAAGTATGTTCAAATAAAGGAAATTTCATATATGTGGCCTGATCATATAACCTTGCTGGATCCATAGGCAGCTTAGGCTCCTAACTAGCTATAACTCTAGGTTCCACTCTAAGATTTTGGCAATTCAAGTTTTTAGTGCTGATTCTTGGGTTTTTAATTCCTTTTGTCCTTTCTCTGGTTCCAGGTCAACTCTTCAATTCCAAGTTAAAATTGCTCCCTCCACAACCCACTCTTTTGGTGATTCTTCCTATGTCTAGCTATTTTTTAAAGCACTGTCAAATTTTGCTTACTGTCTCTTACTGCTTTTTGGATTATTCAGCTCATTTTCTAAAATGACTCTACTGTTATCCACATTTCCTCTTTGTTGTCTCATTTCTCTGGAAAGCTTCTGCATTTTTCTGCTGTAATGGCCCACCCCCACCTTTCCCCTTCCTAGCATAGGCCATCTTGGCCTTGGGTCTCTGTATCTGGCTGCATCTACACTGCCCATATCAACAGTCTCACCTTGCTCCAATAATATGTGGCTTCTTTAAGCAAAGAATTGAAGGATTTTTGATTGTTGTTTTAACCACAGTTGTGAGATATAAGTTTTCAAATCCTTTTATTATAGATTGTAACATTGACCTGACTTGTGACAATTCTCCGTGTAATATTTTTAAAAGATTTATTTATTTGTTAACAATTTATTTTATTTATTTGAAAGGCAGAGTTACAGAGAGAGGTAGAGACAGAGAGAGAGGTCTTGCATCTGCTGGTTCACTCCCCAAATGGCCGCAATGACCAGGACTAGGCCAGGCCAAAGCCAGGAGCCAGGACTGTTTCTGGGTCTCTCACATGGGAATGCAAGCCCAAGCACTTGGGCCATCCTCTGCTGCTTTCCCAGGCGCATTAGCAGGGAGCTGGATCAGAAGTGGAGCAGCCAGGACTCAAAACCAGCGGCTCTCTGGGATGCCGGCACTACAGGCCCGAGTTTTAACCTGCTGTGCCAAAATGCCAGCCCCTATTTATTTATTTAAAAGACAAAGTTTCAGAGAGAGCGAGGCAGAGAGAAAGAAGTCTTCCATCTGTCAGGGCTGGGCCAGACTGAAGCTAGGAGCCAGAAGCTTCATCCAGGTCTCCCATGTGGATACAGGGGCTCAAGTACTTGGGCCATCTTCCACTGCTTTCCTAGGTGCATTAGCAGGGAGCTGGATCAGAAGTGTTATAGCCAGGACTCAAACTGGTGCCAACTTGAGATGTGGGCACGGCGTAACCTGCTACACTACAGTGCTGGCCCCATAAATGTAGTTTTTAGATTTACATTTAGACCACTTCTAAATTTAGTGCCAGGATCAGAAAGAAGGGCCAAGGGGTCAGCACTGTGGCATAATGGGTAAAGCCATCGCCTGCAGCCCTGGCATCCCATATGGGTGCCAGTTCAAGTCTTGGCTGTTCCACTTCCAATCCAGCTCCCTGCTAATGTGGCTGGGAAATCAATGGAGGATGGCCCAAGTACTTGGCCCCTGAACCCATGTGGAAGACCCAGAAGAAGCTCCTGGCTCCTGGCTTCTGGCTTCTGGCTTCAGATCAGCACAGCTCCGGCTGTTGGAGCCATCTGGGGAGTGAATCAGCAGATGAAAGATCTCTCTCTCTCTCTCTCCCCCTCTCTCTGTAAGTCTGCCTTTCAAATAAATAAATGAATCTTTAAAAAAATAGAGGGACCGAAGTTGGCTTATATTTGTGAGACACATGTATATATAAAATATATGTATATTATATACAATATACATATAATATATATAAATATATAATATATAAAAATATAATATACATATATTTTAAAGATTTTATTTATTTATTTGAAAGAGTTACACAGAGAGAGGAGAGGAGAGGCAGAGAGAGAGAGAGGTCTCCTGTCTGATGGTTCACTCCCCAATTGGCCACAACGGCTGGTGCTACGCCAGTCTGAAGCCAGGAGCCTCTTTTGGGTCTCCCATGTGGTTGCAGGGGCTCAAGGACTTGGGCCATCTTGTACTGCTTTCCCAGGCCATAGTAGAGAGCTGGATCGGAAGTGTAGCAGCCCGGTCTCAAACCGGCACCCATATGGGATACCAGCGCTTCAGGCAGGGCGTTAACCCACTGTGCCACAGCGCCGGCCCCACATATATATTTTTTAAGCTCCATTTGGAGGAGGAACTAATGAACTTGATAGTGAAAATGTGGTAGTGAGCTTAACACACTGGTGAAGCATCCAACATAGAGTTGGAAGTGATAATTCCTTCTAAATGCTACAAACAGGGTCAGTGTTGAAGAGTAGAGGCTTTAGAGAGTTAGTCCCATAAAGATGGAAGATAGAGCTGAGAAGAGAGAGTGGTGGGAGAGTGAAATTCGATTGTTGTGGGTTAAGGAGCTAACCAAGAGGTAAAGCCCTTAGAGAACATAGACCACTCTTCAGAAACTTGAAACTGAAGAGAAGGAAGTTTCTAGTTAGTTTGTTTTTGTCCTGGATGGGAAGGATTGAGCATATTCTATTCTATTTTTTTATTCTTTTTCTTAACAGAAAAAGTCAGTTAAGCAGAGACTGAATAGGGAGGTGAAAGTTGATGGAAAAAGGTATCAGAGTAGAGAAGAAATGGAGCCAAAGATACAAGCTGGGAAAAACTTTCAGTCTCTGCTTTTCCCCAAACAGTTGTTCTTTCCAAGTGTTTTCTTCTTGGAAGCTGCTGCCTGCCTTAAAAGTACTTTTCTAAACTCTAGCATCCTTAGAACTACAGTTATTTTGTCTTTTTTTTTTTTTTTTAAGATTTGTTTATTTATTTGAAAGGCAGAGTTACACAGAGAGAGAAGGAGAGGCAGAGAGAGAGAGAAGTCTTCCATCCTCTGGTTCACTCCCCAGTTGGCTGCAATGGCCAGAGCTGTGCGCATCCAAAGCCAGGAGTTTTTCCGGGTCTCCCACGGGGGTGCAGGGTCCCAAGCACTTGGGCCATCTTCTACTGCTTTCCCAGGCCATAGCAGAGAGCTGGATTGGAAGTGGAGCAGCTGGGACTCAAACTGTCACCCATATAGGATTCCAGCACTGCAGGCGGTGGCTTTACCTGCTATGCCACAGCGCGGGCCCCTATTTTGTCTTTTCATTGCCTCTTCTTGGGTCCTTAGCCCATGTAGAGTCTTCTCTAAAGGTAGAAAGCCTTTTTCTTAGTTACCATTTCCCAACGTTTTCAGTCATATTTGGAAGGCACCTGATGTAAACAGACTGGCCTGTGGGCTCTAGCAGCCTCCACATCATGGCTGCTTACAGAACAACAATGCATCATAGCTGTCTGGTATCTGTCCTAGTGGCCAGCCAGAGCAGGGCTTGGGAAATCCACTGCTTCAGGCAAGGGGAGAGCCGTGGTGGGGAAGCATCGCCATATCAATGGCATTTCCTTCTACAGTTTTGACTAAAACTTGTCCACTTTTCTTTGGACCCAGGTCGTAAAGGTATCTTCACTGGAAGCTCGGGGCTGCAGATTGTGTACCTCAGTGGGACGGAGTCCTTAAATGAGCCAGTCCCCGGTTACAGTTTTAGCCCCAAGGATGTGTCTTCCCTGAGAACAATGCTGTGTTCAACACCCCAGTTCAAAGGTGTTGATATCTTGCTCACGTCCCCGTGGCCCAAGTACGTGGGAAACTTTGGGAATCCTTCTGTGAGTAGTGCTTGTTCAGTTGGAATTTCTATAAGCAAATTGCACTAGCTTAAGCAGGGCTTTACTCATTTTCTTTCTTTTTTCTCTTTATATTTAATATTTTAGAACTTTATGTCTTTCACTAGATACCTTTTGTAAAAGTTTTTAGCATTCTAAAAGCTGTACAACTGACAAAGCAAAAGTTGACCTCATTAAAGTGTAATTTACGGAAGAAATAGCTGAAATGTTAATAATAAATGAATGGTTCTTCATATTTTCTAATTTAAGTACCTTGTCTCAGTCTCTTAACATGTTTGGAGGATTCAATAGTTTTTTTTTGTTGTTTTTTGTTTTTTTTTTTTAAAGAAAACTTATTTTGTTTATTTGAAAGATATAGAGAGAGATACTGTCCAATCCCTAGTTCATTCCCCAAATGGCTGCACATGGCTAGGGCTGGGCCAGACTGCAGCCAGGAGCCTGGAACCCCATCCAGGTCTTCCATATGGGTGGCAGAAGCCCAAGCATTTAGGCCATCTTCTGCTTTCCCAGGAGTATTAAGAGGGAACTGGATCAGAAGTAGAGCAGTTGGGACTGGAACTGGTGCTCATATGGGATACTGAGATGCCAGCGTCACAGATGACAGCTTAACGTGCTGTGCCACAACCCAGCCCCCAAGGGCTCAGTAATTTTCACCAAGAAGATTTGGACCTAGTGGCAACTCTGCAGTTGGTGTTTTTTCCCGCTTCATTTCCAGATTATTGCATTTTGGCTATCAAAATGTTTTTAAAAATTAAATCATCATGAAATTATGTCTAGTAATCTAAAGCTGGGAAACGAGGTGTTGAAAACTTGACACTTTTTTTTTTTTTAAAGAATCATTTTATTTATTTGAAAGAGTTACAGAAAGAGGTAGAGGCCGGTGCCGTGGCTCACTAGGCTAATCCTCCGCCTTGCGGCGCCGGCACACCGGGTTCTAGTCCCGGTCGGGGCACCGGATTCTGTCCCGGTTGCCCCTCTTCCAGGCCAGCTCTCTGCTATGGCCAGGGAGTGCAGTGGAGGATGGCCCAAGTATTTGGGCACTGCACCCCATGGGAGACCAGGATAGGTACCTGGCTCCTGCCATCGGATCAGCGCGGTGCGCCGGCCGCAGCGCACCGGCCGCAGCGGCCATTGGAGGGTGAACCGACGGCAAAGGAAGACCTTTCTCTCTGTCTCTCTCTCTCACTGTCCGCTCTGCCTGTCAAAAAAAAAAAAAAAAAAAAAAAAAAAAAAAAAAAAGAGAGAGGTAGAGCCAGAGAAAGAGGTCTTCTATTCCACTGGTTCACTCCCCAAATGACTGCAAAGACCAGAGCTGAGCTGATCCGAAGCCAGGAGCCAGGAGCTTCTTCCAGGCCTCCCACATGGGTGCAGGGGCCCAAGGACTTGGACCATCTTCTACTGCTTTCCCAGGCCAAAGCAGAGAGCTGGATGCGCCACAGTGCTGGTCCCTTGACACTTCTCCAAAAGGAACATTTTAATATTGGGATGCATTGGAACTCCTCGTTGAGTCTGATATGCATCTTTTTATAAGTGATTTCATAGAGGATGTATACCAGGAGGGACAGCTGTAATGGGGAGTGAAATGCTACATTGGTAGAAACAAGCCAAGGCAGATCTTGAGAAGATTGTGTGTGACAGAGAGACCATCAGCTGGGCTTCAGTGGATGGAAATACAAGAATGCACCTGAGAACAAATATCCATGAATACATTCAGAATCAGCCGTGATCCAGAAGAGGGTCTCGTAGGCCACTCCCTGCCAACTTCAGCACTATCTGTGGCGGGAAGGACCAGCAAGAAACCAAGCATTGTCAGGGAGGATTTGAAAGAAGAAGAGACAGTTCTTTCTTCCCCTTCCAAAAACCCCTGGTTGATCTTCACCAAGAATACAAGAGATGGTGCTGGTTGCAGCACAAAGATATGGCAAAGCTAGAGAAGATGCAGAGAGGGCTACTAACGTGATGATGGAGGGGAGGAGGACTCATGTGATGCTCCCACATGAGCAAAGGGTGGAAACGAGGCCTCTTTAGCTTGGAGAAAGCTAAAAAACGATTTTGATCAGTTTGTTAACAGCCACGTGAGATATTTATGGGAGATAAAACAATATAGTTCACCAGTCCCTAAGATACTATAATTAACACGAAGGTCAGTTCCCTGCCCTTGAGTTCCTTACCTGAAGGAAGTAAGCATAAGACAAATTGAAGTTCCTGGTTTACTTAGAGAAAACTCAACTTTGGTAATTTCTTTATTTCTGCCTAATACCTTGTTTTAAACTAGACTTCATAATGTTATGGATGAGAGATCATGTAATTGGTTAACAGAAGCTAGGGAATAAGCTTAACTGGTGACTAACTTTACGTCAGTTAAACTTTGTAACAAGAGTGTAGTTGTGCCTAACTGCTGCTAACAAGCATCTGGTTGTGTAACAGCTGCCGCTATCTTGACTGAAACGAAAATTTATGCGATGAGATCCTTGCTTGTTCTGTACTATGGATCCTCAGGGCCGTAAGGCTGGTTGTTTTCACTTTCTGTGTTGAGATGGACTGTCTGCATTGTCATTACTATTGGTACACTACAAAGCACATTTTAGGAACACAGTTTATGGGCTCCCAAGAAAGGGCTTACTTTCCAAAAATGGTTATAATAATCCGTGTTTTGGGAATTAGTATAGAGTGGTTAACTTACGTTTTCACTGCTGGCTTCCCACAGTTGTTCCTATTTCTGCATTCAAAGTATTAGTAGTACAGTTCCCTTACTTGTTTGATTTTTCTCTGAATGCCATACCAGTCACTGTGCCAGTCCTTCTGCCCACATTTGTATTCAAATATAAATTCTAAAGGCATTTCATAGTGTTTTGTTATTTCCTTGAATTTCTTCATAACTCTTGTGTCTGTAGAGATAACCAAGTTTCTGTTTACTAGGGAGAAGTGGATACCAAAAAGTGTGGCTCCTCTTTGGTCTCCAGCCTTGCCACAGGCTTGAAACCAAGATATCATTTTGCTGCTTTGGAAAAGACCTATTATGAGAGGCTTCCATATCGGTGTGTAGCATTTCTTTTGTTCTTTTCTTTTTGAAGAATTTGCCTTTGATCAACAGTGTAAACTATTGTTACTCATTTTCAACCACAGAACATCTGGATTCTTGGTTATCAGGCACTGAAAGGAGCAACTGTCAAATCATTCACCTTCTCTGAGTTTGTTCCCTAAATTGAAATACAATGGATAGATTAGAAGGCTCCTTAGCGATCAGTGCTGTGGGTAGCAGGTAAAGCCACCGCCTGTAGTGCTGGCATCCCATATGGGTGCTAGCTGCAATGCTGGCTGCTCCACTTCCAATCCAATCTCTGCTAATGTGCCTGGGAAATCAGCAGAAGATGGACTAAGAGCTTGGGCCCCTGTACTGACATGAGAGATCCAGATGAAGCTTCTGGCCTCTGGCTTCGATCTGGCCCAGCCCTGGCCATTGTGGCCATTTGGAGAATGAACCAGCAGATGGATGATTTCTCTCAGCCTCTGCATCTTCCTCTCTGTAACTCTGCCTTTCAAATAAATAAATAAATAAATCAGTCTTAAAAAAAAAAAAAAAAAAGTCCCCTTAAAGGTTTGAGGGCCTGAGGTAACAATACTTTGTAACACATTATATCCCATTTGATCAGGTCAAGCCAAGGTTCTTTGTGTACTCTTAAAAATTCACTTCTCAGTTTAATCAGTATTTTACTTTAGAACTTATATCAGTTATTTCTTTTTTTTTAGTTTGAGTTTGGAAGTGATTTTTTTTAAAGGAAAAAATTGCACAGAAAATAAAACTGCTATTTTATAAGTGGTGGAGTTAAATAAAGTTGACTTTTAATTATCTTCACTGATAAAGGGCATGGATAATCCCTATCTAATAGAAAGTTTCCTTTCTGTTTTTATACAAAGCAATATATGTGCTCCTTGAAAGTTTGAAAAATAAAAAATAAAAGTGAGCCAAACTATAAGTAACCTGTCTCCATCTAGTTATTTCACGACTTAGTATATAGCTATAGGTAATAAAGTTTTTTGTTGTTGTTGTTAAATCTGTGTATATGCATTCTAGGAAAAATACTTTGTTTCCTAAAAGTGTACTCTGAAAACACAGGTAATAGAAATGAGCCGTTCAAAAACCTGTACAGCCTTTTAATGATCTGAATACCCAGTTCTTCATAGAACAAGTATAAACTGCCATTTGGCACATGAAATGATGCTCTCATCATTAGCCATTATGGTAATATATGTAAACTAAAACCACAATGACATACCACTTTTGGCTATAATCAAAAAAGCAAATAATAACAGGTGTTAGTAACAATGTGGGAGATTTGGAACCCTCACACATTGCTGGTGGGAATGTAAAGTTATACAGCCATTTTAGAAAACTAATAGTTTCTCAAAAATTTAAACATGGTTACTGTATGGCCCAGCAGTTCCACTCCTGTTCTAAGAGAAATAAAGACATATGTTCGTATAAAAACTTATACACAAGTAGTGTTTCAGAAATGGTCATGCATGCATTTCTGGAAGCTGTAGGGGAGAATCTTCTAGCTTTTTTCAACTTCTGGAGGCCTACTGAATTCCTCGTCTCATGACCTCTTTGTTCTTTTTTTTTTTTTTTTTTTTTAATGTCATAATTACAGAGAGAGGGAGAAACAGGCTAGCCAAAGCCAGAGGCCTGCTTCTTCTGGGTCTCGCACATGGGTACAGGAGCCCCAGCACTCAGGCCATCTTCCTCTGCTTTCCCAGGCACTTGGGCAGGGAGCTGGATTGGAACTGGAGCAGCTGAGATGCGAACTGGCGCCTAAATCAAATGCGCCACAGGCAGCAGCTTTACCCACCATGCCACCGCACCGGCCCCTTCTTGTTCCCACTTCTGGCTGGTGGAATCCTTCCTACCACTTTGACCATTCACAGTCTGTTTTTCCTCTTGATTCTTTTCTGCCTCCCCCTTCCATTTTTCTGGGCCCTTGTGATTGCATTGGGTCTACTCGGATAGTCTAAGATCATCTCCCTTTCTAGGTAAGCCAACTAGTAACTGATTAGCTGACTAATTCCATCTGCTCCTTTAATTTCTTTTTTTGTTGTACAAACTTATTTATTCATGGGTAATGGGAATTAAAACATGGTAACTTTGGTGGGGAGGACCATTATTTTGCTTCCCACTCCTGGTGGGAATGTTGCCAGGTTTTGAGGCCATTGTGCTAGTCATTTGCATTTAAGAAAAACATTTTTGCAGGATATTCAGGTATTTTTACTTAATGTCTTAATATATTGTTAAAATTTCTATTTAATTGTGAGAAAACTTATTTCATTTTTTAAAAGATTTATTTTATTTATTTGAAAAAGTTACGGGCCGGCGCCACGGCTCACTAGGCTAATCCTCCGCCTAGCGGCGCCGGCACACCGGGTTCTAGTCCCGGTCGGGGCGCCAGATTCTGTCCCGGTTGCCCCTCTTCCAGGCCAGCTCTCTGCTGTGGCACGGGAGTGCAGTGGAGGATGGCCCAGGTGCTTGGGCCCTGCACCCCATGGGGGACCAGGAAAAGCACCTGGCTCCTGGCTCCTGGCTCCTGCCATCGGATCAGCGCGGTGCGCCGGCTGCAGCGCGCCGGCCGCGGCGGCCATTGGAGGGTGAACCAACGGCAAAGGAAGACCTTTCTCTCTGTCTCTCTCACTGTCCACTCTGCCTGTCAAAAAAAAAAAAAAAAAAGTTACAGAGAGAGGTAGAGAGAGAGAGAGATCAATCTTCTATCCACTGGTTCACTCCTTAAATGGCCACAACTGCTGGGGCTGGGCCAATCCAAAGCCAGGAGCCTGGAGCTTCCTTCAGGTCTCATGTGGATACAGAGGCCCAAGGACTTGGATCACCTTCTACTGCTTTCCTAGGCCACAGCAGAGAGCTGGTTCAGAAGTGGAGCAGCCAGAACTAGAAACGGCGCCCATATGGGATGTTGACCTTGTAGGTGGTGGCTTTACCCGCTATGCCACATTACCGGCCCCAAAAATAAAGGATTCTAAGGATTGGCGTCTGTGTTAATAATCAACTCATAAAATGATAAATACCTATAAAGTACTATAGCTTTTTTCTTTTAGTTACAAATAGTAGTTACTCACTTTAAATACTTTTAAAATTTAGAATAGTTCCAGAAAGTATTTTGGTGTATACAGTTTCCATATTTTCTCTATGACTTATAGACATGCCTGCATTTTTATATTTTTCCCAGAAAAATGATTATGCTGGCCGGCGCCATGGCTCTTTTGGCTAATTCTCCATGTGTGGCACCGGCACCCCAGGTGCTAGACCCACTTGGGGCGCCGGATTCTGCCCTGGGTGCTCCTCTTCCAGTCTAGCTCTCTGCTGTGGCCCGGGAGTGCAGTGGAGGATGGCCCAAGTGCTTGGGCCCTGCACCTGCATGGGGGACCAGGAGGAAATACCCACTCCTGGCTTTGGATTGGCACAACGTGCCGGCCGTAGCGGCCATTTGGGGAGTGAACCAACGGAAAAAGGAAGACCTTTCTCTCTGTCTCTCTCTCTCATTGTCTAAACTCTGCCTGTCAAAAAAAAAAAAAAAAAAAAAAGAAAGAAAGAAAAAAAAATGATTATGCTGTATATTGCTGTTTAGTGAATGTTTTTACATTTAGGACACATCTCTTTAGTTTTCATTGTTTCATCTTTTACATTGTTTCATCATGGCACAGTGGGTTAAGCTGCCGCTTGCAATTCTGACATCCCATATAAATATGTGCGGGTTTGAGTCCTAGCTGCTCCACTTCTGATCCAGCTCCCTGCTGATGTGCCTGGGAAAGCAGCAGAAGATGGCTCAACTGCTTGAGCTCCTGCCATTCCATTCTCCTGGCTTTGGCCTGGCCCAGTAGTCATTGTGGTCATTTGGGGAGTGAACTAATTGGTGGAAGGTCTTTCTCTGTCTCTCTTTCTCTGGCTCCCTCTCCCTGACTCTGCCATTCAAATAAAATAATAAATAAATGTTAAAAAAAATAGTAGAATGAACCTTCATACCCTTATTACCTAGTTTCAGTAATTAGCAACATTTTACTAACTTTATAGCTCTTTTGAAACAAGAGTGGTGAGTGCTTTTCAGAGATATGGATCTCATCTCTTTTTTTTTTTTTTTCAATTTATTTATTTATTTGAAAGACAGAGTTATACAGAGAGAGGAGAGGCAACGAGAGAGAGACAGGTCTTCCATCTGCTGGTTCAGTCCCCAATTAGGGGCAATGGCTGGAGCTGTGCTGATCCGAAGCCGGAAGCTTCCTCTGGGTCTCCCACATAGGTACAGGGGCCCAAGGATTTGGCCCATCTTCTACTGCTTTCCAGGCTATAGCAGAAAGCTGGATTGGAAGTGGAGCAGCCGGGACTCGAACCGGTGCCCTTATGGGATACCAGCACTGCAGGCAGTGACTTTACCTGCTACACCACAGTGCCAGCCCCAATCTCATCTCTTCTTAACAGCCCTGTGTGATAAGGAAATTGGTCCCTATTAGGTGGATGGATGTCTTACATGAGATTGTGCATTTGTAGTGATGGACTTTGCTCTTCTCATGGCCCCATGGAGTCTATATTTTCTTAATTGCAAATTAAAAGTGTTAGTAATCTGTTTTCTGTCAAATATGTTTTAGAAATCATGTTGTTCTACAAGAAAATGCACAGCATGCTACCCGGTTCATAGCTCTGGCAAATGTTGGAAATCCAGAAAAGAAGAAGGTAAAAATTGGAGTATTTGGTGATAGTTTAATATTCGTTGTTTGCTTGATAAATGTTTCTCTGGCACAGTTAAGCAGTCACATCTTCTCACTCCCCAACTGCAAGGTTCTAGAAACTTTCTGGATTCCTTTGTAAAGATACAATAATGAAGAGTCAGATTTCCTAGGGTCCTTTGGGAAAATATTTTTATCAAATGAATGGTGTTCCTTTCCTGCCACATTCTTGTGGTTTTTGTACGTGTATTTGTGAATTGTCCTTAGATGGTACTCTTGCTTGCTCCTTTTACAGTTTCAATTAGTAGAAATAATAAAGTCCTCCTAAGGATCTACCTAAGCCCTCCTTGACTTTGGGAAATATTAGTGATATCCAGAATCTTTGTAGTGGAAAATAGTACAGGTCATAAAAGGGAAAATACTAGAAAAATAGATAGATTGTTTCTCTTTCTTTCCTGAGAGTATTTCTGATTTCCAGGGGCCAGAAATACCCTATTGTGGATTCAGATGGGTAAAATCGGAATATTTAGTCAAATAGGAAAATAGGCAGAAATAATCTTCCTAAATAATTTAAAGTTTATTCTACTGTAACATATCATAGATGATGTGTATGAGTTAAGAAAATATATTTTTTCATAATATATTAATCTTTTATGCTCAATTCTTTCTTAGAAAGTTTTGTAGATTTATAAATTTTTTTTTTTTTTTTTGACAGAGTGGACAGTGAGAGAGAGAGACAGAGAGAAAGGTCTTCCTTTGCCGTTGGTTCACCCTCCAATGGCCGCTGCGGCCGGCGCGCTGCGGCCGGCGCACTGCGCTGATCCGATGGCAGGAGCCAGGATCCAGGTGCTTTTCCTGGTCTCCCATGGGGTGCAGGGCCCAAGCACCTGGGCCATCCTCCACTGCACTCCCTGGTCACAGCAGGCTGGCCTGGAAGAGGGGCAACCGGGACAGAATCTGGCGCCCTGACCAGGACTAGAACCCGGTGTGCCGGCGCCGCTAGGCAGAGGATTAGCCTAGTGAGCCGCGGCGCCGGCCAGATTTATAATTTTTTTAATTACCATTTCAAATTGAATAGCACTCACAGTACTTTCCACCTGTTGCTTTATTCTCAGAAACATGTTAGCCTCAGCTATAAGCTACTCATACTCCAAGGATATGTACATTTTTTAATTTGGTAAGCATTATTAAATTCATCTGAGAATTTTATTTCAATCTATATGCTTACCAGCAGTATATGGTTTTTATCCTCTATATTCTCAACTTTTTAAAAGGTTTTTGACAATCTGATCGGTGAAATATGATGTAACATTGTTAGATTTCCTTGATTAGTAGTGAAGTTAGCATCTTTTCATATCTAAAGTTTTTAATATCTGTGCCATTTGTCCAAACCTCCAGGTATTTGTATGAATATTTAATTATTTGCTGCTTGTTTCTAAGGAAATTTTAATCAACGTTTTAGCAGAATCTGTGTAATATCAGAGGGAAATCCTTAGTTGTCTAATTGTAGTTTTCATTGAGAAAAAAGAATGGCAGTGCCATGATTCTGTTGATAAAGTACACAAAAATAAAGGATTCAGAGACAGAAGCAGATTGTCTTCAAGGGTTCAGAGCAAGTCTGAAGTGGTGCTTGTCAGTCTTCCCTTAGGCAAGGGAGGATCCCTGAGCTGAGTCTCCGCTCAGCACTTCATCAGCCCTCTGTTAGCCCCTTTAGAAGTCACTGAATGGAGGCCAGCGCCGCGGCTCACTAGGCTAATCCTCCGCCTTGCAGCACCGGCACACCGGCTTCTAGTCCTGGCCGGGGCGCCGGATTCTGTCCCGGTTGCCCCTCTTCCAGGCCAGCTCTCTGCTGTGGCCAGGGAGTGCAGTGGAGGATGGCCCAAGTGTTTGGGCCCTGCACCCCATGGGAGACCAGGAGAAGTACCTGGCTCCTGCCATCGGATCAGCACAGTGTGCTGGCAGCGCGCCAGCCGCGGCAGCCATTGGAGGGTGAACCAATGGCAAAGGAAGGCCTTTCTCTCTGTCTCTCTCTCTCACTGTCCACTCTGCCTGTCAAAAAATAAAAAATAAAAAAAATAAAAAATAAAAAAAAGAAGTCACTGAATGGGGACTTGATATTCTGTGTATTTTCTGAGCCACAGATGGGCTGATTGCTGTACTTTTGGTTTTATTCAATTCATTTCACTCAGATCTGATGCTTTCTGTGAAATCTTTGTAGTAAAGCAGACTGATCACATTTGGGTAAATGGTATTAACTCTAACATTATTATGTTGTTTTTCTCCAAAGTATCTTTATGCATTCAGTATTGTTCCCATGAAACTAATGGATACAGCAGAACTGGTAAAACAACCTCCAGATGTCACCGAAAACCCCTACAGAAAATCTGGGAAGGAAGCAGCCACAGGAAAGCAAATCTCTGCCCCTGAGGTATGTTCTAATTGAGGGCTGGTATCTTCTGGGAAGGAGTGCTCATTACAAGTATACTTTTTCTGATGATTGCTTAGTACATATGACAAATTTCATACTTAAAATCAGAATCTTTTTTCTTTAGGAAAATCATAGTGGTGAGTTTCTTATTGTAGCTTGAGGTTAAACAGTTTCAATGTTTTAAGTCTGTCTTTGTCAAAATTTGATTAACTGGAGACTGGTGCTGTGGTGTAGTGGGTAAAGTCGTTACCTGAAGTGCCGGCATCGCATATGGATGCTGGTTCAAG
Organism: Oryctolagus cuniculus; assembly: GCF_051225735.1. Lineage (NCBI taxonomy): Eukaryota > Metazoa > Chordata > Mammalia > Lagomorpha > Leporidae > Oryctolagus > Oryctolagus cuniculus. Next base: position 29,732,576 of record NC_142881.1, read on the forward strand.
TCCTGGCTGCTCCACTTCCTATCCAGCTCTCAGCTATGGCCTGGGAAAGCAATAGAAGATGGCCCAAGTACTTGGGCCCTTGCACCAGCGTGGGAGACCTGGAAGAAGCTCCTGGCTCCTGGCTCCAGATCAGTGGATGGAAGACCTTTCTCTCTCTCTCACTTTCTCTGCCTCTGCCTCTCTGTAACTCTGCCTTTCAAATAAATAAATAAATCTTTAATTAAAAAAAAAATTTGATTATTCTTAGCTCTTTAGCAAGGATTCAAGTTGGTAGCAGTGTCATTTGTGATTTATATTGATTGCTAATAGGTGCATAAGATTCATTCTGAAGAAATTGTCTTGGTAGAAGACTTTACTGAAATTAAATTTTCTCCACAATAAAGCAAGGAATGTCAAATTCTCTTATTAGTTTGCATGGTCTGCTTTCTTGGGCTTTTCTTTATGTTCAATCTTCTCATCTCTTCAAAATAAACTGAATTATACTTATTTGACCTGTGAAATTGTAGGATTATATTATGTTTCCACTGAGAGAGAAAGGAAAAGGAATTTGAATGGGTTCATACTGTTTTGCTTTAAGCAAGAATTGCTTTGTACTTTGCATTTTCCCCCAAGTGGTGGGTTTGGCAGTAGATTGGCTAAGGGTTGAGGTACATGACTGAGAGTCCTGGAATCAGGATTGGGAAGATTCTTTTTTACCCTCAAATAGGCAGAAAGGGCTGAGAGGAAGGATAGTCATAACATGGCGGGAGTCTCTGCGAATGGTTGGCTACTTGTCTAGAGGTTAACTGAATAATATTTACTCTTCTGCTTACTGCCATTCCAGGAAGAATCGTCCTGTCAATTTTTCTTTGATTTAAATGAGAAGCAGGGAAGGAAGCGTTCATCCACAGGCAGAGATAGCAAATCTCCTCACCCAAAGCAGCCTCGCAAACCTCGTAAGTACCTTGGTTCTGGAGGTCGCCTGTGTGAGCAATAACTTTGTTCTGGATTTTCTTTGGAAAGCAGCATTGCTAAAAGCACCTCTTCTGGCAGAGAAAAACTGTGTACTTAATCATTAGGAGCAACAGTAAAAATAAAATACCAAAGATGGCCTGACTTTGAGGCTGTTTGAGACACTTCCTGTAAGAACCATGGAAACAGCTCCTTTTCTTTGTGTCTATAAAACATGAAAAGGTAAAGAGCATAAAAAACCAATATAGTCTATGGCCATACCACCTTGAACTTGCCCGATCTCGTCTGATCTTGAAGCTAAGCAGGGTTGGGCCTGGTTAGTACTTAGATGGGAGAAGACCAATATAGGTTCACAAAATAATCGAGTATTCAAACTGAGAGGAAGGATCTTAAGGCTATTTCATTGAGATCCACTTTTCCATCTCCTTGTTTTAAAGATGAAGATGCTGACCTTGGCTGGCCAGTGGGACTAGGGGGCAAGAGGGGAAACTGAGAAGGGGGATCAGCTACTGGTATAGTTTTCTTTAATGGCATCCTGTGGCCAGTTGTGTGCTGTTTTAGTCCATGTGTGATTATCTACTACCTGTGGATTGGTTACAGATTCAAAATTTTTCTAATAGAGATGTAGTCTCATTAAAAATGGTGTTGGTGATGTCAGAGTGAGGAACCGAAGTCCAGCCCTTTATGGCAGTGCTATGTCCCGGTATTCACAGGATAAAAGGATTGGACGAGACTGAGTTCCACAGGGTGATTTTATGCTGTAGTGCTTGGACCATAGTAACTCTTGGCTTTCTTCCACATGAAGCTCAGCCTCCAGGACCCTGCTGGTTTTGCCTTGCGAGCCCTGAAGTGGAAAAGCATTTGGTTGTCAACATTGGCACACATGTGAGTTATTTCCATTAACCTTTTACAGAGAAGGAGGCACTTGCTTGTTTTTTAATTAACCTTATTGAGTTATAATCTACATATAAAATTTACTTTCAATTTGAAGTGTGCAATTCAAAGACTTTTAGTAAGCTTACTGAGACATGCAACCATTGAATAGCATAGTTCTATAACATTCCCACCTCCAGATGTCACTGAAAACCCCTACAGAAAATCTGGGAAGGAAGCATCGTTAGGAAAGCAAATCCCTGCCCCTGAGGTATGTTCTAATTGAGGGCTGGTATCTTCTGGGCAAGAGTGCCGATTACAAGTATACTTTTTTTTTTTTTTTTTTTTTTTTTTTTTAAGATTTATTTATTTATTTGAAAGGCAAAGTTACAGAGAGGCAGAAGCAGAGAGAGAGAGGTCTTCCATCCACTGATTCACTTACCAAATGCCTGCAACTGCCAGAGCTGAGCTGATCTGAAGCTAAGGAGCAGGAACTTCTGGGTCTCCCATATGGATACAGAGGCCCAAGCACTTGGGACCATTTTCTACTGCTTTTCCAGGCCCTAGCAGAGGACTGGATTGGAAGTGGAGCAGCTGGGACCTGCCTGAACCGGTGCCCATATGGGATGCTGGCACTGCAGGCTGCAACTCTACCTGCTGTGCCACAGTGCCAGCCCCACAAGTATGCTTTTCCTGGTGATAGCACACTGTCAGCCCCAGGCAACTGCTAATCATTTTTTAAAAATTTATTTTATTTATTTGAAAGAGTTAGAGAGGTAGAGACAGAGAAAGAGGTTGTCCATCTGCTGGTTCACTGCCCAAATGGCTGCAATGGTCGGACCTGAGCCAATCTGAAGCCAGGAGCTTCTTTGGAGTCTCCCAAAGGGCTCCCAAGGACTTGGGCCATCCTCCACTCCTTTCCTTGGTGCATTAGCAGGAAACTGGATCAGAAGTGCATCAGCCAGGACTCGAACCAGTGCCCACATGGGATGCTGGCACGACAGGTCAATGCTTTAACTCACCATGCCACAGCATCGGCCCCTGCTAGTCTTCTTACTGACTCAATGGATTTGTGTTTTCTGGACATTTCATTTAAATGGAAATACAGAATGTGACCTTTTGTGTCTGACTTCTTTTACTTAGCACAGTATTCTTATGGTTCATCTATGTTGTAGCATGTCATCAGTATTTCATTTTTTTTATTCTGAAATAGTATTCCATTATAGAGACATACTATGTTTTGTCTGCCCTTCATTTGATGGACATTTGAGTTGTTTCCATTTTATGGCTATTAAGCGAAATTCTGTAATGAGATGTTTGCTTTCCTGTCTTTGTATAAGCATGTGTTTTCATTTCTTTTGGTTAGATAGAATGGAATTGCTGAATAATGTAGTACATTTATATTTAACTTAAAACAAAAAACTGCCAAGTTGTTTTCCAGCATGGCTGTACTATCTTATATTCCCTCCAGCAATGTCTGAGTATTTCTTTTTCTACAACCTCAGCAACATTTGTTGTTGTCTGTCTTTTTTATTGTAGCAATTCTCCTGTGGTTTTGTACAATTGGTTTCACAAACTTGCTCCCTTCCTTTATCCCTCTCTCACAAATAGGTTTGATTCTCCTAGGGTGATGCTTTTATATATATCTTAAACTCTTTGTATTTTTATTTTATTTTAAAATATTTATTTTGTTTTATTTTTTTAAATACTGAAAAAGTTAACAGTTTATTATAATTTATTTTATTTAACAATCTAGGAAGTTCGCAGCCATCAGCAGTTCCAGTGCGATTTCAGGTGCAGTTGGGAATTTGGGAATCTCGGTGGAGCTGTTAGTGTAGCGAACCTTGTAGGTAAAATACAAGCATACTTTTGATAGCACATGTGAAGGGATCTCTCTCAAATTGACCTCATTGGTTTCATTTTCAGCAAACTGACCTGGGCCACTCAACATGGCTAATTGTTCCTGATATTAGTGCATGCTCTCTTTTTACAATAAATTCATGACCATCAGAAGATATCAACTTGACATACATGGCATCAGGGCCTTCACAGCCACCATACGTTTTCTCCTCTCCATCCATTATGTTCTTATGAAATTCTACTTTGCTTCCACAGAAACTTTAGTAGTTTCCCCTGTGGGTTCCGGGGCAGTCTAAAGGATTACTTCCGTCAGGTCACAGCCGCTCTCTTGTTTATTTATTTCGAAATTCAGAGTTAGAGAGAGTGGGAGAGAGAGATATCATCCGTCTTTTACTTCTCTCTCCAAATGGTCACAGCGGCCAGTTTTGGGCCACGCGAGAGCCAGGAGCTTCATCTGGGTCTCCTACTTGGGTGGCAGGTACCCAGACACTTGCACCATCTTGCACTGCTTTTCCCAGGCCATTAGCAGGGAGCTGTATTGAAGTGGAGCAGCCAGGACTAGAACCGTCACCCACATGGGATGCTGGCATTGCAGGCTGCAGCTTTAATTGCTACACTATAACACCAGCCCCTAAACTCTCTTTTTTTTAGTGCATACCTGTTTGATAGTGATGTGTTGCTTTTGTTAATTATTCATATTTAAAACTGGATATTTTTTGTCCTGAAAAGGAGTCTTCTGTTGCTTATATGCCTTCGCTGGGTTTAGAATGTTGATTTTTTTTTTTACAGCTTCAGATTCTGAAGCTTGAACTTATACATTAGTTTTTTGCAAGAATTGTTAACACTGAGAGTGATTCACACTAACTTATGTCAAAGACTAACATGACAAATTCTCTTTTGCCCAGTAGTAGAGGATGTTACTTCCTGATGTCAGGAATACCCACATGCACATCCTGGTGTGAGTAGCCAGGAACCCAAGACAGTTTGGTAAGCACTGAATCAGACTATAAGCACTGAATGACCTTGGGTATAAGTTTATTTAGGCTGTGCAAAGTTTGGGTAAACTGTGGGTCTGTCACAAGAAAGTCATTGTCGTTCACTTTTCCCCCAAATGTTTTTCCTTGGGCATGGCTCAGTTAGAGATTTTTAAAAAGATTTTTATTTATTTGAAAGGCAGAGTGATGAGAGTGATTAATCTTCCATCCTTTGATTCACTTCCCAAATGGTCCTCAACAGCTGGGGCTGGGCCAGGACATAGCTAGGAGCCAGGAACTCCATCTGGGTCTCCCACGTGGGTAGCAGGGACTGTAGGACTTGAGCCAGCATCTGCTATTTTTGGAATGCACTTTTTAGATTGTTTTTCTTGAATCTTACTTCTTCTTTGGGTTAGTCTATAACATTCTTTCTACCACATAATTTGTGTGGTGAGGCAGGCTTTTTTTTATTTATTTATTTATTTATTTATTTTGACAGGCAGAGTGGACAGTGAAAGAGACAGAGAAAGAGGTCTTCCTTTTTCCATTGGTTCACCCTGTAATGGCTGCTGTGGCTGGCGCGCTGTGGCCGGCGCACCACACTGATCCGAAGCCAGGAGCCAGGTGCTTCTCCTGGTCTCCCACACGGATGCAGGGCCCAAGCACTTGGGCCATCCTCCACTGCACTCCTGGGCCATAGCAGAGAGCTGGACTGGAAGAGGAGCAACCGGGACAGAATCCGGCGCCCTGACCGGGACTAGAACCTGGGGTGCCGGCACCGCAGGTGGAGGATTAGCCTATTGAGCCGCGGCACCGGCCATGAGGCAGGCTTTAGACTGTGTTCTGTTTAAGAAGTTTCAATAGGTTTATGGTCCTATGCAGGGGAAAAGAGATATGCAGTGGATGACCTAGCTAAGTACTTCTCCAGACCTCAGGAAGAGATGACATTTTCTTTCCATTCACCTTTCTCAGGTATCTAGCTCGGGGTATGAACCAAGGAGACCTTACTTCTCATCTAGCCTGAAGTTAGAGGGGCAGAGTCTTCTTGGCGGCCCATCCAAGCAATGTTGTCAGAAGGCCCCTGTGAACTTCTCAGTCTAGAAACTAGTAATGAAGTCTACGTTTACTTGTACTGACCTTTGGCAGAATCGTGTTAAGAATTCATGGTAACCTTTGAGTGTCTGGCAAGAGGTTTGAGACTCCTCCCTGCAGCCATATTTCTTGCTCACCTTTTAATACATTCTACCTCCTGGCTTTCTTTGCCTTTGCTGTGCCTTCCTTAAGGGTGGACATAGAACTGTGCTGATGACCCACAGCCACAGTAAAATGGGCAAAGTCTACTAGGAGTCCCAAATAACTCCTGCAAAAGCCATGTGTCTTTCCTATGGGAGGAATACTTATTCAGGTTCTATTTATATGTTGTTAGAGATCATCATGAAATAGATGAGAGGGTGAGGCAGGAGCCAGGAGCTTCTTCTAGGTTTTCCATGTGAGTGCAGAGCCCCAAAGACCTGGGCTATCTTCTGCTGCTTTCCCAGGCACATTAGCAGGGAGCTGGATTGGAAGGGGAGCAGTTGGGATTCAAATCAGCATCCATATGGGATGCCCATGCTGCAGATGGCAGCTGAACGCTACCACAGGGCCGGCTCCTAGTACTGTATTTTCATGCATTGATGCTCATTGGCCCTCTTCTCTGCTCATTCAGTGTCTTCCCTCCAAAGAGTGTCTCAGTGGTGGAGCAGTCCTGCATGTTTTGGTTTTGACAGAAATGTTTGTAGTTACTCTTTTTCTTTTTTATTTTTTTTTTATTTTTTTTTAAATTTTTTTATTTTTTGACAGGCAGAGTGGACAGTGAGAGAGAGACAGAGAGAAAGGTCTTCCTTTGCCGTTGGTTCACCCTCCAATGGCTGCCACGGCCAGCGCACTGCGGCCGGCGCACCGCGCTCATCCGATGGCAGGAGCCAGGAGCCAGGTGCTTTTCCTGGTCTCCCATGGGGTGCAGGGCCCAAGCACTTGGGCCATCCTCCACTGCACTCCCTGGCCACAGCAGAGAGCTGGCCTGGAAAATTGGCAACCGGGACAGAATCCGGCGCCCCGACCGGGACTAGAACCCGGTGTGCCGGCGCCGCTAGGTGGAGGATTAGCCTAGTGAGCCGCGGCGCCGGCCTCTTTTTTCTTTTTTTTTTAAATTAATTTATTTTATTTGAAAGGCGGAGTTACAGAGAGACAGAGGCAGAGAGAGAGAGAAAAATACCTTCCATCTGCTGGTTCACTCCTCAGATGTCTGCAACAGCTGTAGCTGAGCCAATCTGAAGCTAGGAGCCAGGGGCTTCTTCTGGGTCTCCCACATGGGTGCAGGGGCCCAAGGACTTGGACCATCTTCCACTGCTTTCCCAGGCCATAGCAGAGATCTGGGTGGGAAGTGGAGCAGCCGGGACTTGAACCAGCCCCTACTATGGTATGCCGGCACTGCAGGTGGCAGCTTTACCCACTACACCACAGCACTGGCCCCTTTAGTTGATCTTAAAGGCTGATGATATCTGTGGTTGGGAGGCATAGTTCTGTAATGAGTTTGATATTTCTCCATCTTTGTACTCTAATTGGTTATAGTTTTACTTTCATTTTGTAAAATTGAGTTAGCAGCCTAAGGTTGTAGGGACATTAGATGCTAATAATCATGTTATCTTAACTTTTTTGTGAGCCCAAAGGGTATATTTTGGGGTTAGTTGTAGGACTAGATGTTATTGGGAAGGTAGGAAGCAGTTATTTGGAAATCAGAAGTGGTATCTCTCTGTGGTTCAAGGTAATAAAAACTGTAAAGTTGTTTTCAAGTTGCCCAAGAGGGAAAACCTGTCTGTCGTTATGGTTTCCATCAGCTCTAGTGTGCTTGACGCCAAAAGTCTGTTCCTCTGCCTTTCCCAGTTCATTCAGACATTCAAGAACATTCTTGCTATAACCTCTAAAATCAGATTTTTGAAGGTTGGAGTTTTGTTTAATTTTTTTATATGTCGTATTTATACATATTTATGGACTGTACTGACATTTTGATACATGTATGTCTACAATGTGTAATACACTGATCAGGATAATTGACATAACTATCACCGTAAAGATACATCATTTCTTTGTGTTAGCAACACTGAAAATTCTCTCTACTAGCTATTTTGAAATATCCAATTACTCATCGTTAGCCATAGTTATCTTTTGGTGCTACAGATTATTAGAAGTTATTCCTCCTATCCAGCAGTACCCCTGTGTCCATTAACTTTCCTTTCTCCATCCTTCCCTCTCTTATACCCTTTCTGGGCCCTTGGCAACTACTATTTTATCCTCTTTACTTCTTTGAGCTCAAAAAGTTGGAAAATTTTTATTGATGCCTCTTGAGCACTTTTCTACCACCCTCAGGCCCACTCTTTGCATAGGCCTTTCTCCCTGGAGACCCATCCATACACTGTTGCTGTCTCAATTCCATGTGCTCCCTCTTTAGTGCTACCTAGCCCTGGCCAAAGGAGGCTTAGCTGATGATCATGTCCTCATCCTGCCCATTGGACACTACCAGTCAGTGGTGGAGCTATCGGCAGAAGTGGTGGAAGAAGTGGAGAAGTATAAGGCTACACTGAGACGGTTCTTTAAAAGTCGAGGGAAACGGTGTGTTCTGTTCGAGAGAAATTATAAGAGCCATCATCTCCAGCTACAGGTAGGTAGTCACTGCACAGGAACTTAAAAGTGCACTATAGGACACTTGATACTGATAAATAAATGTTCAAATAATGCTTAACTTTAATATCTAATTAGATATTCAGAATATTTAACTTTATATTTAATGTATTTAATATGAATTTTCATATTTAAATCATGTTCATTTAAAGAGTATCTGGTGATAATCCCAGATATTTCACAAGGAAGTGCCTGATCAATACAGGTGAGCAGCCAGGTAATGCAAGTACCTTGTTTGAGAACAGAACAGGTAGTTGAGGAAGGTTCCAAGGAAGAAACACGTCTGACTATGTAAGAGTTTGCAAATTAGTGGGCTATTTTGTGTGGAGACCCAGCACAAGTGAGGGCTTAAAGGTGAAAAATAGACATGAAGCCTGCAATGGGCTAGCCGCTCATAAATTCAGAGATTGTTTGTAGATACTGTGCTTGGATTTGTGGTGGTTTTCTCTTTGGTCCATTTGTTAAGTTTTCAAATGGGCCTGACTCGGCCACATACATTATAAAGGATCTGGCAAAGGCTTGATGACAGAGATTTCTGTTGAGCCTATCCTGCATCACAGCTTGGCTCCCACATGCAGCAGGCTATCTCATAAGTTTAAGTCCTTACAGACAGGCTGGTATGGCCTGTCTGGCCTGAGGAGAGTTTGTGCTGAGGGGTTTTTCTCCATGCCCCTGTGATGGATTCGCTGCTTTGCAGACTGTGCAGGCCCACCCTCTCTGGGACCTGTACTGAGAATTTCTCCTAACCCCACCCTAGGTCATTCCGGTGCCACTCAGCTGCTGTGCCACTGATGACATTAAAGATGCCTTCATTACCCAGGCACAGGAGCAGCAGATAGAACTGCTGGAAATCCCTGAGCACTCTGACATCAAGCAGGTGAAGCAAGAAGGGAGGGCAAGGGTCAAGATCTGGGTTTTGACATACTGTGCTTCAGGTCTATCTAGGCTTCCCAGAAATGTTCAGTGGGCAGGGGACAGTTTGGAACTAGAACACGGGTATTTATTACACTGGCAATGGCGATGGTATTACAGCAAAGTCATAGTGCTTTCCTGTGAAGAACAAGAAATTAGGAACTTCCTAAGGTGGGAATTTAGATGGGTGGATGCAATTGAAGGATACTGGTAGTATCTGCCAGTCTCGTTTTTAAGATGGCTTGGGGCCTGTAGCTACTCACACATCCTTTTTCTTGAGCTTCTAGACTGAAATCTTTGCCAAATTAGAGCTTACAGAGGATGAGCTGAGACTTTAGATTTTTTAAACCACTGCTGTATGTTCTTATACAGTACTGTTTAATCTAGATTGCACAACCGGGAGCAGCATACTTTTATGTTGAACTTGACACAGGGGAGAAGCTTTTCCACAGAATTAAAAAGAATTTTCCTTTGCAATTTGGAAGGTTTGTATATTTTTTTTCTTTTCAATATATTTTCATTAGACTTCATAAGAGCAGAGTTGGGGATTATATTGACAGTTGATAAAAAGCTAAATAGGAAATAGTCTTTGCCCCCAAGGAACTCAATTTTTGGACAAGTCAGATATTTACATCTATGAAGTAATGTAATACACAGTATGATGTATATATATCTCAACAGAGTTTTGGAGAACAATGTATTTTAGGAATTCAGAGAAGGAGCAGAGAATTTCCTTTTGGTGAAAGGCTTCACTACAGGTTAAAGTTGAACCTGAGAGATTTAGAGGGCAAAGATTGAGATGAAAAGGATTCCATCTAGAATGAATAAAATGTTACCATCAAGCATATTTTCCATGCCAGGTAATGTGCTGAGAAGTTTACATGAATCGCCTTATTTAATTCTTACAGCTCTGTAAGGTAGGTAATTTCAACCCAGTTTACCAATGTGGGGAATGACACTGTAGAGCAGTGCCCAAAAGAACTTTCCACAATGATGGACATATTTTATAAATCTGCACTGTTGGACCAGGCAGTGATGCTGTGGGTTAAGCCGCCATCTGCAGCACTAGCATCCCATATGGGTGCCATTGCAAGTCTTGGCTGCTCCGCTTCTGATCTAGCTCCATGTTAATGTGCCTGGGAAAGCAGCAAAAGATGGCTCAAGTACTTGGGCCCTTCCACCCATGTGGGAGACCCAGAAGAAGCTCCTGGCTCCTGGCTCCTGGCTCCTGGCTTTGGCCTGGCCTAGCCCTGGCCATTGAGCCCACTGGGGAGTGAATCAGTGGATGGAAGATATCTGTGTGTGTATGTATGTGTGTGTGTGTGTGTAATTCTGACTTTTAAAGAAGTGAAGAAATAAATCATTAAAAAAATTTACATCATTCAATACCATAATTACTAGCTACATGTGGCTCTTGGGCACTTGAAAATGTGGTTAATACAATGGAGGGACTGAATTTTTAATCTTACTCAATTTTAACTCTAATAAGTTTAATCAGCTGCATCTGGCTATTGACTGCTATACTGGCCAGCTTTCGAGGGGTTAAGTAGCTTCTCCCTGTGAGACCTTAACTTTATTATTTTGCAGTTGTCCTAATGGTCTGGAGGAGGCCTCATGGCCAACAGAACATAACTGCAAAACCATACAGAAGTAGTGATAAGTTAGGCAAAGATTAAAGACAGGAAGTTCCTGGCAAGAATGGGAGGAAGTAGGAAATGTAGGAAATGTACAAAATGGATTATCTGATGTCAGTATCTGTGATTTGCCATTGTTTCATTCCCCATAGTTAGAACTGGACTTCGAGTGAGTCTTGAATTCTTCCTGTCTAATTTGGAAAAGCCTCCTAGAGATTGCCCCACTGGACAACTCTAGTGAATATGTTTTCCTACATTTTTAAAGAGCTAATTAATAAGTGACAACAAATGTGTTAAAAGCATCACATTGATTTGATGCTTTTGTGTTGCCTTAGCAGCAGGTGCAGATAAGCACAGTAATGAATAGGGATATGACTAGATGCATACGGGCATGTTACACATCCCACACAAGGGAGAGTCTCTGAATGGCTTTTTGCTCATGATAGTTTTATTTGCAATATTGAATAATTTTTTAAATATTTATTTTACTAATGGCATTCTGTAATTAACACAATACATATAACAGCAATTTTTTTCCAGCTGTTCAAGAAAAGTAGTTTTATATTCATTTTACATATGAGTAAGTAAGCCCAAGGTTGGCCCAAAGAGCTAGAACTTGAGTTCAGGTCCTTCGTCTTTTAGGGGACTTGTGTGATTTGTTTTCAATTCTCCTATTTATTATAGCTTCAGAATGGAAAATGAACATACAGGTGCACACAGAGTTATTTCTAATGTATCAAAATAAGTAAAAATAACAATATAAAGCAGTGGCATTTAGAAGGCATCTTATGTGTGTGTTCCTGTATGTAGTTATTCTTTAGTCTTGTGAGCCAAGATTAGTTGTTGACATAGAACTTTGTATTGCTGTGACTGTGTAGGCCTGAGTCCCCTGGAGGGAGAGGCAAGAGGAATTTTAAGTCAGAGTGGGTACCACACTAGGTGCCTCCCTCTGAGTCATGCCTTCAGCAAACTCATAGTCTAGAGGGGGTGACAAAACTACAGTTTAGGGCAGGATGTAGTCATAGCCAGCATGGTATCTCTGTACCTCACCAAACCCTGTAAGGTAGGCAATCTTATTTGCATTTCATAGATGACAAATTCAGGACTCAGAGATGAAGTAATCTATCCCAGTCATAGACAAGAAGTGGCAGAAGTAGGAATGGAATCCATTCTGTGATCTTTCTGACCACCAGTTCTACCCACTTTCTGCTATGTCACATTGCTTCTCTAAGTACCAGCAATGTAATTCAAGTGTGTTCAAGAGAAGGAGAAATAAGTGGGGTTTAATGGGTTAGAAAAAAGATAAGACTTAAGTTGGCCACTTAAATTTTTATTTATTTTCATTTTATTTGAAAGGAGAGACAGATGTAGACAGAGATTTTCCATTCACTGTCCAGATGCCCACAACAGCCTGAACCAGGCCAGGTTGAAGCCAGGAGCCTGGAACTCACAGGCCTCCTATGTGGGTAGCAGGCACTCAAGTACTTGGGCCATCACTTCTTGCCTCCCAGGATGCACATTAGCAGGAGGCTGGAATCTGGAGCAAAGCCAAGGCTGAAACCTAGGCGCTTGGATATGCAATGCAGATATCTTGAGCTGTGTCTTAGCTGCTATGCCAAATGCCCATCCCTGAGCTGATCACTTAAGATGGATGTGATTTTGATAGATGGGGTGGCAGAGATGTTACTCAGGGCGGGAGAACACTAGGAGCAGTCAGACAAATTCACATACTTCGGTTAGAGAGGAATAGAATAGAGGGAGGAAGGGGTTTCAGTCTGATATTGTCCATTTTGTGTTCTTTCCACAGGGAGGTGCTGGCCAGTGAAGCCATCCTTAATATTCCTGACAAATCTGACTGGAGGCAGTGTCAGGTCAGCAAGGAAGAGGAGGAGACACTGGCTCGCCGCTTCCGGAAAGACTTTGAGCCCTTTGACTTTACTCTGGATGACTAAGCAAAGGGAAGAACACTTTATGAACTTCACAGGAAGTAACAGCTTGTTTTTAAACCAGTCTCCCGTGGGGACTGTTTCTCTGCCTCTTTTTTGTGCATTCCCATGGAACCTGCCTGTAGCAAGAGGCTTAGGATTGCATATTTTTGGGGAGAAGTCATTCTAGGATTAAAATACTGTTTTGAAAACATCTGTCATCCAACTCCTAAGAACGGCTTGTGTTTATGTTTTCAAAAACTTTGAAGCTATCAAATAAAATCTAAGTGCTTTTCCACAATTCAAAAGTATTTTATATGCATGTTGCCTATTATCACTGAAAAGAGGTAGGTGTATAATAAGAGGGGCCAGGGTTGTAGATCCAGCTGCTGTCCCAGAATCACACAGCATCTCCAGGAGCAGTTTGGGGTAGAGAAAGGATACAAGGCCTTTGCTATTTTTCTCTTAGAGCATTCACATTATTAACATGTAAGAGTCTATTTAGTCCTTCAGAGAGCTACTTCCTGTGTGCCAGGCATTTTCTAGATTCCAGGAATATAGCTGTGTCCTAACATGGTTTTTGTTGTCCCAGTTTACATTCTAATTGGGACAACAAGGGGCAATTTTTTTTTTTTTTTTTTTTTTTTTTTAGAATTGATATATTTATTTGAAAGAATTACAGAGAGGCAGAGAGAGATCTTCCCACCACTGGTTCACTCCCCAGATGGCCACAACGGCCAGAGCTGCACTGATCCGAAGCCAGGAGCCAGGAGCTTCTGGGTCTCCCACGCTGCTGCAGGGGCCCAAGGACTTGGGCTATCTTCTACTGCTTTTCCAGGCCATAGCAGAGAACTGGATTGGAAGAGGAGCAGCTGGGACTTGAACAGGTACCCATATGAGATGCCACTACTGCAGGCGGTGGCTTTACCTGCTACGCCACAGCCCTGGCCTGCTTCGTTTCTAATCCAGCTCCTTGGTAATGCACCTGGAAGGACAGTGGAGCATGGCCCAAGTGCTTGGGCTCCTGCATCTAAATAGGAGACCTGGAAGAAGCTGCAGGCTTTTGGCTTTGGCCTGGCCCGGTGTTAGGTGCTGCAGCCATTTGGGGAGTGAAGCAGCAGGTGGAAGACCTCTCACTTTCACACATGCTCGCTTGCTCTCTCTCTCTCTCTGTCTTTCAAATAAGTAAATAAATAAATCTTTAAAAGAAGAAAGAGTTCTTTGTTGTATATGTTATGGATGTTTGAAATGTGTAACAGGAGCCGGCGCCCTGGCTCGCTTGGTTAATCCTCCGCCTATGGCACTGGGTTCTAGTCCCGGTTACCCTCTTCCAGTCCAGCTCTCTGCTGTGGCCCGGGAGGGCAGTGGAGGTTGGCCTGAGTGCTTGGGCCCCTGCACCTGCATGGGAGACCAGGGGTAGGCACCTGGCTCCTGGCTTTGGATTGGCATAGTGCCGGCTGTAGCAGCCATTTGGGGCACTCCCAACGGAAGGAAGACCTTTCTCTCTGTCTCTCTCTCACTGTCTAATAAAAAAAAAAAAAAGAAAAAAAAAAAGAAATGTGTAACAAATGTGTCTATGCTGTTGGGTAACTGAATTTACGGATGTCTAGTTATTAGGGTTTGGGGATCATCAGGGTCTAGACCATAGGTGAAGTTATGAGAATGGATGAAAATAAGATTGAGTGAAAACAGTCCTGAACTTAAGATGACTACCTGAGGAGTATCAGTATTTAAAGAGCACTTGGAAGTAGAGCAATCCAGTGAAGTACGTGGAGAAGGAGCAGAAAGATCACAGGAGAACCCAAAACAGACTGGCAAACCTGAAGGTTATGGAGCCTGAGGTCACTGGCCTTCGTTTTTTAAAAAAATTTAATGGGGACATTTAAAGGGTGATCTATGGGAACCGTCTAGGTTCCAAAAAGATGATCAGTCCAAGGTCAGCACAATTATCAGTGTTCTTGGTCCTCAGGCTCCCTCTGTAGCTCTCCTGAGTGTGAATTGGGAGATCACAGGCCCTCCTGTGGAGAATGGAAACAAGCTCTGCTGTACATCCAGCAAATGGTAGGGCTTACCCTTTCCCAAAATTGGCACCATAATCCTTTGTACAGTCTGTCCAGCTCTGTAGCACAAGTTCTCAGAGGCGCTGTCTGGCATCACCTCCAGGAGACTCCTATTCCAGCTCTGTGGAGGCCACACACGGGTGATGGTAACCACTTCACTGATGACCTACAACATCTGCTTGGTTTGTAACTTGTGGCACTGAACGTTTGAATCACACCAATACATCTTTGAGAATTTGATTCTATGCTGATTTTTATACCATGAATTATCGAAATTCCCGGGTTCCATGAAGGGTGTGACTTCAAATGGAAAACCGGGAGCTGATTCCTGGATAAGCCAATCCACCACCAGGAGGCACCTGTTACATCAGCAACATTCCAGAAGCTTCCTGTTGCAGTCCCGCAGCATGCCTCAGAAACACTGCAATGAGGAACCACCTCACTGGCAAACCCGTAACTGGCCGGCTGCAACAGGAAGCTCAGTCAGAGTTAGGGACCTACGCCCGCGCCAGTTCCAAGGGAGCATTAGCCCTGCACTCTGTCATATCCTTAAGTTGTTTGGAAAATCTGGGAGGTGGTAGAATAGGCGGAAAGGAACTCATAGGTGAATACAACTTGTGACCTGTTAATACAGGATTTTTTTCCGAGTTCTTTGGATTTCAGGGTTCTTTGGATTCTGCATTACCTAAATCATTGGTGGCCTTTGCCCAGTGCCACCCCCGCGGGTGCTGGGGCTGCATGATAGATGGCAGGGATCTTAAGAAAGATGGAGCCCAGGGCCGGCGCTGTGGCAAAGCGGGTAAGGCCACCAACTGCAGTCCCGGAATCCCATATAGGCGCCAGTTTGAGTCCCGGCTGCTCCACTTCCCATCCAGCTCTCTCTTATGGCCTGGGAAAGCAGCAGAAGATGGCCCAACTACTTGGGCCCCTGCACCCACATGGGAGACCCAGAAGAAGCTCCTGGCTCCTGGCTTTGTATCGGCGCAGCACGGGCGGTTGCAGCCAATTAAGGAGTGAACCAGCGGATGAAGACCTTTCTCTCTCTCTCTCTGAAAATCTGACTTTCAAATAAAATAAATCTTAAAAAGAGAGATGGAAAGCCGGCGCCGTGGCTCAATAGGCTAATCCTCCACCTTGCGGCGCCGGCACACCGGGTTCTAGTCCCGGTTGGGGCGCCGGATTCTGTCCCGGTTGCCCCTCTTCCAGGCCAGCTCTCTGCTATGGCCAGGGAGTGCAGTGGAGGATGGCCCAGGTGCTTGGGCCCTGCACCCCATGGGAGACCAGGAAAAGCACCTGGCTCCTGGCTCCTGCCAGGATCAGCGCGGTGCGCCGGCTGCAGCGGCGGCCATTGGAGGGTGAACCAACGGCAAAGGAAGACCTTTCTCTCCCTGTCTCTCTCTCTCACTGTCCACTCTGCCTATCAAAAAAAAAAAAAAAAAAAAAAAAGAGAGATGGAGGCCAGTGGAGGGTGGTGGGGCTGGGGATAGACGGCAGGGATCTTAAGAAAGAGACCGGTGGAGACCACGCAAAGTTTACAAAAAAATACAGGACAATCTGGTTTGGAGAGCGATTTGAAGGGAATGCAGGATTTGGAGAGCTCTTATGTTTTTCCAGACTAGAAAAACATATGAGTCCTCTCAGCGAGGAAAAGGCCTAGGGGACTTGGGAGCAGCCTGAAAGCGCCCTCCTTGTCCTCCATTCTTTGGCCAGCAGGGATCCCGGGGCGCCTAGGAGAACTCGGGGCGTGCCTTCCTCGCGGCAGTTACCGGAAGTGACGCATCATCTCGCGAGAAGAAAGACGCGCGAGTCTCGGCGGCCCGGAACCGGTCTTGGAGCAGCTGTGGAGCCTGAGGCCGCTTGCCCTCCCGCCCCATGGAGCGGCCTCCGGGGCTGCGGCCGGGTGCGGGCGGGCCCTGGGAGATGCGGGAGCGGCTAGGCACCGGCGGCTTCGGGAACGTGTGCTTGTACCAGCATCGGGTGAGGCGGAGCGCGGGAGGGAGCGGCGGAGGGCTTGTCGGAGCGTCTGTGGAACGCAGGGCTGTCAGTGTGAGAGGGGTTGTCGCCGAGACTTTGGGCAGTGCCTGTCGGCCGGTGAGCGTGTATCTGTGTGTGTGCGTGACAGAGAATGAAAATGAACATGGCTTCAAAGAGAGAGAGAGGTTGGAGGTAGGGGTTGTTGTCGGTGGAAGATAGAGAATGTCAGGCTCGAGAGTTTTACACTGCTTTAATTGAAAATGTTTAGCCGTTGTAGCAGCAGTTAATAACATGTTTGAGCTCTGTGTCTTCGTGCGCCAATAAAAGCTATGTATCTCTACCCCAGAGGGGGAAAAAAACGCGCAGATGCATATCCGCACCTTGCACGTTGCCATCGGAGGGATGTATTTAGGTGAACTGGCTCAAGGTTAATAACCTCTGCAGTATAACTTTTGTTAATCTGCAAAGCAGGCGTAGTGATGCGCATCATGGGTCTGTTGGAGAGTTAAGTCAGATAACAAAGTATGTAAAGCTGAGTACAGTACAGCTTGGCTCCCGCTGCTGCTGTGTGGTTGCTGTCGTCATAATCTTGCATGTTCATCATCATTAATTGACCTTAAAAAAGAAAATGTCAAGATAAAAGTGGCCTTCTGTATATAAATATAATTTAAAATGAATCTTAATGAAGAATGGGATGGGAGAGGGAGTAGGAGGTGGGACGGTTTGGGGGTGGGAGGGCTGGTTGGGGGGAAGAACTGCTAGAATCCAAAAGTTGTACCTATGAAATTTATATTTATTAAATAAAAGCTTTCTATATTAAAAAGATAAAATGGTGTTATAAGAAGATTATTTTGTAGAATATAAATTAAGTGTAAAAATAGATGGGACAAATGAGGGTTTAATACTGAAATGTCTTCTTGGACATTCCTAAGGAATTCAAGAGAAGTCATCATTTGCTGTTTTAAGAAAAATGGGTATAGGTACAGAGCACATAATTTGGAGTGGGAAGGAGGCGAAATTTTTGGGACAATAAACTTGTCTGTGGGGCAGCTAGAATGACAAATGTCACTGATAGAACTGAGAAGAGGTTTCTAGATGGAGCAAAGGAGGAAACCTTGGACAGAGGGAGAATGGAAGATGAAGGGCTAAGGCATTAAGAAGTACTGTAGTAGTAGTGGTGGTGGTGGTAGTAAAGTGGTATCCTTAATCTTTTTTTTTTTTTTAAGATTTACTTATTTATTTTATTTGAAAGTCAGAGTTACATAGAGAGAGGAGAGACAGAGAGAGAGAGAGGTCTTCCATCTGCTGGTTCGCTTCCCAATTGGCCGCAATGGCCAGAACGGCACCGATCCAGAGCCAGGAGCCAGGAGCTTCTTCCGGGTCTCCCACGTGGGTGCAGGGGCCCAAGTAGTTGGGCCATCTTCTACTGCTATCCCAGGCCATAGCAGAGAGCTGGATTGGAAGTGGAGCAGCCAGGTCTCGAACTGGCGCCCATATGGGATGCCGGCGCTTCAGCCCAGGGCGTTAACCCGCTGGCCACAGCGCCAACCTTCCTTAATCGTTTTTACTATCAGAGTAGACATAATTCCCTCGAAGATTAAAAAAAAAAAAAAAAAAAAGAGGGCATCAAGAACTTCCAGAGCTTGGGGGGTGGTAAGTGTTGAGTGTATTAACTAAGCCTGCCAGCAGCCTGCTGGTATACTTTTGTGACAGCTTCTTTTGGTCCCTAGCTGAGGATGGATGAATTTTTCACTGTGTGTGGGGGGGAGGGGGGATAAATTATACTAGAAGATAAAATTTACTGCTTTAAGCATTTTAAATCCTGCAGTTCAGTGGCATTCAGACCATTCACGTTAATGTGCAATTATCTTTAGCATTCACCTCCAGAAATTTTTTATCTTCTCCAACTGAAACTCTGTCCCTCTGAACAGTAGCTCCATTTCCCCCTTGCAGCAGCCCCTGGAAATACCATTTGACTTTGTGTTCCTGGGGAATTTGTCACTTTCTAACTGGAAGAGGTTTGAGTTCCTCTAGAATCTTACATAGCTCTCAGAAACTTTGCAGTCCACCAGAGTGCCCTTTCCCAAAACTGGGGCATGTGACAATGGGGCCTGTAGTGAGGAGAGAAGGAGTATTTTATAAAGCTTGGAAGCAGGATCATTTCTTTTCCAAGCCATACTTATTGTTTGCATTTACAGTTTTCAAGATTCTCATGTTTGATGGAAGTCTTGTCCCAATATTTCATCTGCACACTTTTTTTAAAGGTTTATTTGAAAGTTAGAGTTAGAGAAAGAGAGATGGAGAAGAAGAGAGAGAGCGATCTGATCCACTGATTCAACCCCAGATGACTGCAATGGCCAGAGCTGGACTGGTTCGAAGCCAGGAGCTTCATCTGGGTCTTCTACATGGGTGCAGGGGCCCAAGGGCTGAGCCATCTTCTACTGCTTCCCAAGTGTATGGGGGAGAGCTGGGTTGGAAGCAGAACAGCTGGGATGTGAACTGGTGCCCATATGGGAGCCGGCACTGCAGGTGGAGGCTTTACCTGCTATGCCACGATGCAGATCCTGATTGGCACATCTTAAAGCACAATGAGGGAGAGGAAGACTATGTAATGGTTTATTTAGCTGATTACTACACTGGGTGCTAATCATGCCCAAATCAACAAGAACAGTATTCTCTGCCCTGGAGGAAATTCCAAATCTAGTGAAGGAGATGGACCTAGAAATAAAGTGCATTGTGGTAACCTTTGTAATGTGGACATTTGCAAGATGGTATGAAGGCATGACAGAGTAACCAAAGAACTCTCCCTAGAGAATATGGTAGCACTTCTCAGATTGTATTTTTTTTTTTAAGATTTATTTATTTATTTCAAAGGCAGAGTTACACAGAGAGAGAAGGAGAGGCAAAGAGAGAGGTCCTCCATCCACTGGTTCACTCCCCAATTGGCTGCAATGGCTGGAGCTGTGCTGATCTGAAACCAGGAGCCCCTTCTGAGTCTCCCACGTGGTTGCAGAGGCCCAAGGACTTGGGCCATCCTCTACTGCTTTCTCAGGCCATAGCAGAGAGCTGGGTGGGAGGTGGAGCAGCAGCCAGGACTCGAACCGATGCCCATTATGGGATGCTGGCACTGCAGGCGGTGGCTTTACCTACTACACTACAGTGCCAGCCCCAAGATTGTATTTGGAGAAACTAACCCCATGCAACACATTTTTCAAAGTGTGCAATTGGCCCTCCTTATCTGTGGGTTCTATACATGCATGAATTCAATCAACCGTATACTAAAAGAATTTGAAAAAAAAAGTTGCAGCTGTTCTGAACATGTACAGACTTTTTTTCTTGTCGTTATTCCCTATGCAAGGTAAAACAATTTACATAGCATGTGTGTTGTATTAGGCATTGTGAGATGATTAAAAGTGTATGGGAGGAGGCCGGCGCCATGGCTCAATAGGCTAATCCTCCGCCTGTGGCTCTGGTACCCCAGGTTCTAGTCCCGGTCAGGGTGCCGGATTCTGTCTCGGTTGCCCCTCTTCCAGTCCAGCTCTCTGCTGTGGCCTGGGGAGTGCAGTGAAGGATGGCCCAGGTCCTTGGGCCCTGCACCCGCATGGGAGACCAGGAGAAGCACCTGGCTCCTGCCTTTGGATCAGCGCGGTGCGCCGGCCGCAGCGGCCATTGGAGGGTGAACCAACCAAAAAGGAAGACCTTTCTCTCTGTCTCTCACTGTCCACTCTGTCAAAAAAATAAAAATTAAATAAATAAATAAAAAAGCATATGAGAGGATATGTATAGGTCATATACAAATACCATGGCATTTTTATGTAAGGAACTTGAGCGTCCGCACAGTTTTTGGTATTAGCAGAGGTCCTAGAACCAGTCCCTCATGGATACTGAGTGATAACTGTGCTGTGTTTAAATGCTGTCTTCACAATAACAGGAGAGCAGTGTAGCCTGTTTGGCCTTGACCACTGTTCCTTGCCTGCATTGTGGGTGTTGCCCGAATGTGATGAAGCCTGGCTGTCTTCTGTAATGTGCATCAGGATGGCTTTAATTTTAGTGAGAATCGGTCAAATTACTGGTCATGGGCAAGACCTGTTAGTTTCACTTTATAAACAAGAGTTCAGTCATTGTTTAGGATTTGAAATACAAAAATTAGGATCTGATTTTGGTGGGTTTTTTTGTTTGTTTTACATTAGGCTTAATCGTATTAAAACTATTTCTGGCTGTTTTAAGACCAGAGAGCTCTGAATTTTCTTCATTCTGGTTATGCTGGAGACCAAGACCTTCATTAGTTTTTTGATAAAGGGTTTGTTGGGGAGCTGGCACTGTGGCCTAGTAGGCTAGGCCTCCTCCTGTGGCACTGGCATCCCTTATGAGGGCTGGTTCAAGGCCTGGTTGCTCCTTTTTGATCCACCTCTCTGCTATGGCCTGGGAGGGCAATAGATGACCCAAGTACTTGGGCCCCTGCACCTGCATGGGAGACGCAGAAGAAGCTCCTGGCTCCTGACTTCAGATCGACCCAGCTCTGGCCATATCAGCTGTTTGGGGAGTGAACCAGCAGATGAAAGACCTTTCTCTCTCTCTCTCTCTCTCTCTCTCTCTCTCTCTCTCCCCGTAACTACCTCTCAAATAAGTAAATGAAATCTTAAAAAAAAAAGAAAAGAGTTTGTTGGGAAGACAGAATCTTTGTGTTTTCTATTATGAGGCACTGCTGTAAAGAGACCTGCCATAGGATCAGCCTCAGTCACTTTTTGTTTGTGTGTTATGCTGTATTTGAGGTTTAAAGCATTGTTTTAAAGCTCAGTTTATCTAGCTAAAGTGTTGACTCAAGAGAGCGATGAATAAATATACTTAATTAGTAAAGTTAAAAAGAGCTTTGTTTCGCTAGTTTGACATTTCTTTGATAGTAAGTAAACTGCACAAGAAACTTACATAATTTTTTCTGTTGTCTGTTTTGTTAGGAACTTGACCTTAAAATAGCAATTAAGTCTTGTCGCCTAGAGCTAAGTTCCAAAAACAGAGAACGGTGGTGCCATGAAATCCAGATCATGAAAAAGTAAGTACCTTGATGACTTACAGTTCCCTAGATCTTCATCTCAATCAGTTGTCACCATAGCGAAGGGGCCAGGATTCCACTCTTCCTTGGATCTTTCTGGGAATAACGTTTTAGCTCTCTCATTGAAGATATGTGTTCTGGAGCAGGCATCTGGTTCAGTGGTGAAGATGCCACTTGGGACTCCTACATCCCATAATGAAATGCCTGGGTTTGACTCTTTGCTCTGCCTCTGACTCTGCCTTCTTGCTAATGTGTACACTGGGAGGAAAAATATAATGGATGGCTCAAGTGCTTGAGTCCCTACCATTCATTGGGAGACCCAGGTTGAATTCCAGATTTCTGACTTCAGCCTGGCCCAGCCCTGACTGTTGTGGGTACTGGGAAGTGAACCAGCAACTGATAGCTTTCTCTGTCTCTGCCTTTCAAATAGAATGAAAATAAATAATAAACATATGTATTCTGTTTCAGTTAATCATCAGATTATGATTAAGAAAATTCGTTTTTTTTTAAAGATTTATTTTATTTGAAAGTCAGAGTTACACAGAGGAGAGGCAGAGAGAGAGAGTGAGAGAGAGAGAGGTCTTCCATCTGATGGTTCACTCCCTAGTTGGCTGCAACAGCCAGAGCTGCGCCGATCCAAAGCCAGGAGCCAGGAGTTTCCTCCAGGTCTCCCATGTGGGTGCAGAGGCCCAAGGATTTGGGCCATCTTCTACTGTTTTACCAGGCCATAGTAGAGAGTTGGTTCAGAAGAGGAGCAGCCGGGACTAGAACCGGCGCCCAAATGGGATGCTGGCACTTTAGGCCAGGGTGTTAACCCACTGCACCACAGCGCCGGCCCCAAGAAAATTAGTTTTAGAAAGTAACCAGATATCTTCAGACTCAGCTATTTTTTTAGAAAAAGATTTATTTGATTTATTTGTAGGCAGACTTAGAGAAAGTGGAGGATAGAGAGACAGAGAGGTCTTCCATCCACCAGTTCACTACTCAAATGGCTGCATCAACCAGGGTTAGGCCAGGCGGAAGCCAGGAGCAAGTAACCTCTTCTGGGTCTCCCACGTGGGTGCAGGGGCCTAAGAACTTGGGCCATCCTTTGCTGTTTTCCCAGGTGCATTGGCAAGGAGCTGGACTGGAAGTGGAGCAGCTGGGACTCAAACCGGCACCTATATGGGATGCCAGCACCATAGGTGGCTACTTTACCTGCTACGCCACAGCTCCAGTCCCAAGATTCAGCTCTTTAAATGCAGAATCTTTCTTCTAGATCTTGCGCAATGCGTATCTATTATACCTTCTAATTTTTTTTATAGATTTATTTGAAAGTGAGAGTTACACAGAGGAGAGGCAGAGAGAGAGAGAGAAAGAGGTCTTGCATCTGCTGTTTCACTCCCCAATTGGCTGCAATGGCCAGAGCTGCGCCGATCCGAGGCCAGGAGCCAGGAGCTTCTTCCGGGTCTCCCACGTGGGTGCAGGGGCCCAAGGAGTTGGACCATCTTCTACTGCTTTCCCAGGCCATAGCAGAGAGCTGGATTGGAAGAAGTGCCGGCACCTATATGGGATGCCGGCACTTCAGGCCAGGGTGTTAACCCACTGCACCACAGTGCCAGCCCCATATACTTTCTAATTAAACAACAATCAATGTTTTCATTTTTTTTTAAGATTTTTTATTTATTTTATTTGAAAATCAGAGTTACACAGAGAGAGAAGGGGAGGCAGAGAGAGATCTTCCATCTGCTGGTTCACTCCCCAGTTGGCTGCAATGGCCAGAGCTGTGCCAATCTGAAGCCAGGAGCCAGGAGTCTCCTCTTGGTCTCCCATGTGAGAGCAGGGGCCCAAGGACTTGGGCCATCTTCTACTGGTTTCCCAGTCCCTAGCAGAGAGCTGGATCAGAAGCACAGCAGCCAGGACTCAAACTGGCACCCATATGGGATGCCAGCACTGCAGGTGGCAGCTTTACCTGCTATGCCACAATGCCAGTCCCTGCTTTCATTTTTTTAAATGTTTATTTATATATTTTCATCTAGTTGAAAGGCAGAGTGACATCAAGAGAAAGGGAGAGTGAGAGGTTTTCAGCTCATTGACTCACTCCCCAAATGCCCACATGAGTCAGGACAAGGGCCAGGCCAGAGCCAAGAGCCAGGAATTCCATCTGCAACTCTGATGTGAGTGGCAGGGGCCCAAGTACTTGAGCCATCATCATCTGCTGCCTCCTATGATGCATTAGTGGGAAGCTGGGTTGGAAGAGGAGGTACTGGGACTTGAACCAGCACTCTGATACAGGATACAAGTGTCCCAAACACCGGCTTAACCTGCTGTGCCACAGTACCCATTGCCACTCTCATTTCTTTTGCACCTACTTTTTTTTTTAAATAGTGTATGTACTGACTTATAAAAAATTACCCCAAAATTTAGTGGGTTAAAACGCCAAACATTAAATATGTCATAGGTTTTGTGGCTTAATAATTCTGGAGTGGCCTCACTGGGTGGTTCTAGCTGAGTATTTCCCTGAAAGCATCTCAGGATGTTGATTGGAACTGGAAGTATCTGCTTGAAGCTGACTTACATGACTGTTGGCTAAGAGTGTCAAATCCTTAACCATATAAACCTCTCCGTTGGGAAGCTTGAGCACTGAGCAAGTGATCTGGGAGAAAGAGAACAAGATGAGGCCGGCGCTGCGGCTCACTAGGCTAATCCTCCGCCTAGCGGCGCCGGCACACTGGGTTCTAGTCCCGGTCGGGGCGCCGGATTCTGTCCTGGTTGCCCCTCTTCCAGGCCAGCTCTCTGCTGTGGCCAGGGAGTGCAGTGGAGGATGGCCCAGGTGCTTGGGCCCTGCACCCCATGGGAGACCAGGAAAAGCACCTGGCTCCTGGCTCCTGGCTCCTGCCATCGGATCAGCGCGCCGGCCGCGGCGGCCATTGGAGGGTGAACCAACGGCAAAGGAAGACCTTTCTCTCTGTCTCTCTCTCTCACTGTCCACTCTGCCTGTCAAAAAATAAAAAAAAAAATAAAAATAAAAATAAAAAAAAAAAAGAGAACAAGATGAGAGCTGAAGTCATACTCATTCTTTTCTGCCACATACTGTTCCTTAGAAATGAACCACTAAATACATAATACACTAAAGGAGAGGAAAATAAATTCTGGGTTTTTTTTCTTCAGATTTTTGTTTGTTATTTATTTGAGAGAAAGAGGGACAGACAGCTCTCATCTGCTGTTTCACTCCCCAAATGCCTGCAGAGCCAGGACCTCAATCCAAGTTTCCCACATGGATGGCAAGGATAAAACTGCTTGAGCCATCACCTGCTGCCTACCAGGGTGCACATAAACAAGAAGCTGGTGTCAGCAGTGGAGCCAGGACATGAACTCTGGCACTCATATATGGGATATGGGAATCTCCAACAGCGTCTTTTTTTTTTTTTTGACAGGCAGAGTGGACAGTGAGAGAGAGAGACAGAGAGAAAGGTCTTCCTTTGCCGTTGGTTCACTCTCCAATGGCCGCCACGGCTGGCGTGCCACGGCCGGCACACCACGCTGATCCGATGATAGGAGCCAGGTACTTATCCTGGTCTCCCATGGGGTGCAGGGCCCAAGGACTTGGGCCATCCTCCACTGCACTCCCTGGCCACAGCAGAGAGCTGGCCTGGAAGAGGGGCAACCGGGACAGAACCCGGTGCCCCAACCAGGACTAGAACACTGTGTGCCGGCGCTGCAAGGCGGAGGATTAGCCTAGTGAGCCATGGCGCCGGCCCTCCAACAGTGTCTTAACTGCTTACCAAACACCTATCTTGAGAATTAAGTTCTTGAAGGAAGAAGGCATATTTTAAAACTTCACAAGTGATGTGCTAAGTGCTTTAAAGATCATTCTTCTGTTCATTATAGCAACCTTGTATTTAGGTATTATCCCTATTTTATAAATAGGAAGTCAAAGCTCATAGTCACATAGCTATGTCTATTAGAGTCTGGATTTTAAATGAATACTCTGACTCCAGTGTATACTCACTTCACTTTAATGGTTCTCAGTCCTGGCTGTTTGAACCAAACCACGTGAAATTCTCAGGCCCTACACATGGAGATAATGTTTCTTTATGTCTCTAGGACGTGGAAATTATACTAGTTTGGTGATTCATTATATCTTGATAAAGATGGCGACTGGAATGATATATCATTAAGTTTTTTGTTTGTTTTATTTATTTATTTGAAAGGCAGAGTTACAGAGAGAGAGCAAGATCTTCCATCTGTTGGTTCACTGCACATATAGCCACAATGGCCAGGGCAGGGCCAGGCCAGAGTCAGGAGCATCTTCTGGGTCTCCCACATGAGTGCAGGGGCCCAACTACTTTGGCCATCCTCTACCACTTTCCTCAGGCACCTTAGTGGGGAGCTGGATCAGAAGTGGAGCAGTCGAGACTTGAACTGGCACCCATATGGGATGTGCAGACTACATGCAGCGGCTTTACCCTGTACAGCACAGTGTCAGCCCCTATTGTTAAGTTTTTAAAAAGAGCTGTTAGGGGGCTGGCACTGTTGCGTAGTGGGTAAAGCCGCCTCCTGCAATGCTGACATCCTATATGGGTGCCGGTTCAAGTTCCAACTGCTCCACTTCTGATCCAGCTCTCTGCTATGGCCTGGGAAAGCAGTAGAAGATGGCCCAGACGCTTGGGCCCCTGCACCCACGTGGGAGACCTGGAGGAGACTCCTGGCTCCTGGCTTCGGATCAGCACAGCTCCGGCTGTTGGCAGCCATGTGGGGAGTGAAACAGTGGATGGAGGACCTCTCTATCTCTCTTTCTGCCTCTGCCTCTCTGT
This sequence comes from Oryctolagus cuniculus, assembly GCF_051225735.1. NCBI lineage: Eukaryota > Metazoa > Chordata > Mammalia > Lagomorpha > Leporidae > Oryctolagus > Oryctolagus cuniculus. The sequence continues at coordinate 29,759,302 of NC_142881.1, forward strand.
AACTCTGCCTTTCAAATAAATAAATAAATCTTTTTTAAAGAAAAGAGCTATTAGAAAACAATATATAGTATAATTTTTTTTATTAATTCACTCAGTTTAATCATTCCACATTGTTTAAAATATATAGTATAATTTGATATTTATCAAAAATTTATATTTGTTCACAGACCAAAAACTAGAAGGAAATATTTTAATAGTATTCCACCTTTGGGTGACACTATGAGTGATTATGGGAGAGCAGTATGATATTGGCTTTGGGGCCATATCAAGATTTTATTCCTTACTTGACTTCCTACCTAGTGTGTGATCATACGTTACTAAACCAATTTGTGCTTCAGTTTGTTGTTGTGTGATGAAACTATTGATAAACCTACCTATACTAGGATTATTATGACAAGTAGTATATACGTGTTAATATAAGTAAACTGCTTACTACTTGGCACATAGAAATGTAATAGTACTAATAATGGTGTTTTTATATGTATTTTCGTTTTGAAAATTACGAAGTTTTAATTATACAAATCAGAAGTTAGAATACTACTAAAAATGCTAGACTTCCTTTCCCATCTCCCTCTTGTTAACTGCCATTTCACATCCAGTCCTTTTTTATTGGAGAAGAACTTTTTATAATAATGTTGTCTGCTTTTTGGTAGGTTGAATCATGCCAATGTTGTAAAGGCCTGTGATGTTCCTGAGGAATTGAATTTTTTGATTAATGATGTGCCTCTTCTAGCAATGGAGTACTGTTCTGGAGGAGATCTTCGGAAGGTAGTGTGGACATTTTAAATAAGATACAGTAAATCTCAAATTATAGAAGTGCTTGAACCACATCCAATGTGATAATCTAGAACAAAAATCAGAATACTGTGGCCCACTGCCTTTTGTTGATAAAGTTTTACTGGAACACAGCCATGCTCATTGCTTAACATATAACTATGGCAGCTTTTGAACAGCTGCAGAATTGAGTGGTTGTGGTGAGATCAGATGGCTAAAGTATTTGTTCTTTGTCCTTTACAGAAAATTTTTGCTGACATCTGATTTAGAACACACTTTTTTTGTTGTTTGCAAGGTAGTGTAATATCAGAATATCATGTTTAAGGTGCTTATAAAAAGTCATTTTCTCTATTGTAATCTCTCCTATTTCATTTTAAATGTGACCATATGGCTTTTTTTTTTTTTTTTTAAGAATTATTTATTTACTTGAGAGGCAGAGTTATAGACAGAGAGAGGAAGAGACAGAGAGGTCTTCCATCCAGTGGTTCACTCCCCAAACGGCTGCAATGCCTGGAGCTAGGCCAATCCGAATCCAGGAGTTTCTTTCGAGTCTCCCATATGGCTGCAGGGGCCCAAGCAAATGGCCCATTTTCTACTACTGTCCCAGGACATAGCAGAGAACTGGCTCGGAAGTGGAGCAGCCAGGACTCGAACTGGCGTCCATATGGGATGCCGGTACCACAGGCAGATGCTTAACATACTAGACCACAATGCCAGCAGTTATTATTATATATCTTACATCTGTGAGGTTTGTTGATCTTTTCTTTCAATTTCAAATACTTTTATCCCTTTATTTTTATGAGCCTAGTCGTGAAATTCACATGTCCTTGATATAGACTTGGGAACTTTTTTCCCCTTATGCTTTCTTTTCTTTTTAATTTTTAATATTAAGATTTATTTCTTGGGGCCGGTGCTGTGGTGTAGCAGGTAAAGACACCACCTGCAGTGCCAGTATTCCATATAGGCACTGGTTCAAGTCCTGGCTATTCCACTTCCTATCCAGTTCCCTGTTAATGTGCCTGGGAAAGCAGCAGAAGATGGCCCAAGTGCTTGGGAGCCTGCACCCGCACAGGAGATCTGGAGGAAGCTCCTAGGTTCAGCCTGGCCCAACCCCGTCTGTTGTGGCCATTTGAGGAGTGAACCAGCAGATGAAAGATCTCTCTGTCTCTTATCTCTCCACCTCTCTGGGTGACTTTGTCTTTCAAATAAATAAACATTTAAAAAAGAAAAATCTTTATTTCTTTATTTGAAAGGCAGAGTTACAGAGATAGAAGGAGAGACAGACAGAGCTGCCACCTGCCTTTTCACTCCCAAAATTACTGCATGACCAGGGTTGGGCCAGGCCAAATGCCAGAACCCAGAGCCTGAACTCCATCTAGATCTCCCTTGTGGGTGCATGGAGCCAACAATTTGGGCCATCTTCTGTTTTCCAGGCTCATTATCAGGGAGCTGGATCGGAAGTGGAGCATCCAGGACTTGAGTTGGTTCCCGTATGGGTTGCTGGTGTTGCAGGCAGCTGCTTTACTTGCTGTGCCACAATGCCACCCTCCCCATCCCATACTTTCTTTATCATGACTTATTTTCTCATCTGAATGTTATAGTGATTAATGCATGTCACTCTTGGTGCCTAGCAACTCAAAGTACACTTTTTTTTTTTTAATATTTATTTATTTGAAAGGCAGTTACAGAGAGGCAGAGGGAGAGAGAGAGAGAGGTCTTTAATCTGCTGGTTCACTCCCTAAAAGGCCCCAACAGCTGGAGCTGGGCCATTCCGAAGCCAGGAGCCAGGAGATTCTTCTGGGTCTCCCATGCAGGTGCAGGGGCCCAGGGATTTGGGCCATCTTCTACTGTTTTACCAGGCCATAGCAGAGAGCTGGATCAGAAGTGGAGCAGCTGGGACTCGAACCAGCGCCCATATGGGATGCCAGCACTGCAGGTACGCCACAGCACTGGACCCTCAGTACACAATTTTAAATTTATTTTTTTTCCTTTAGCTACTCAACAAACCAGAAAATTGTTGTGGACTTAAAGAAAGCCAGATACTTTCTTTATTAAGTGATATAGGTATGTAATCAATATTAAAATGTCATTATAATGTAATGCTCATTTGGTCTATAAAAATTTGTATACTACTTGGGAATTAAGGAGAATTGTTGATACACTATATAAAACATAGATTTTTAACATCTATAAGAAATTATAAAAATCTATTACTGTTAGGTACTAAATTGAAACTAAGATATTTCATTATTTCTGTTTAGTTTAGGCTAAGAGCCTTTGTCTTATAAATGTTCCATTTGCTTGCAAAAAATGGTATGAAATGGCCTTATTCAAATTTCACTTCCCCATCCCAATCAACATAGTAGTTCTGTTTACGATGGAATTGCATAAATTTGGGAGATAGGTCCTTAAGTCAACTCTTTAATCAGAATTGTTCCTTAAAGCTCCCTAAAATAATTGATACAAAGGTCTATGGAAAAAGCTCAAAAACCAATAATTTATTTTATATATCTTTTGGTTTGCATCTTTTCCCAGGTCATGGGGCCAAAGTCTAGTTGAACAGGGTGATTTAGTTGGGAAGAAAAGGCCATAAGAATTACAAGGATTTTTTTAATTGTTTATTCTACTTTTTAGTGCTAATTCTCATAAGTTAAATGAGATTGTATTGTAGTTCTTCAGTGTTTATTTAGTGTTACTGTATTTTCTAGGAGTGTTTAATGTTACTGTATTTATAAAAATGGGAATTGTAGTATTGGTTGTACAGTTAAGATGGCCCATAAAAATTTTTTAGAGCAGATCTGTATAAAATGTGAGGTGAATTTTTTTTAACTCAGTGTTCTCTGTTACTTTAAAATATATTTTAAACTTTATTTAGGGTCTGGGATTCGATATTTGCATGAAAACAAAATTATACATCGAGATCTAAAACCTGAAAACATAGTTCTTCAGGATGTTGGTGGAAAGGTAGGTAAAACCTGAAGAAATGTTCCTTAACTGTTGAATATAGTTTCCTTGATTGAGTTAATATTTGAGCTTTAGAGTCCTTGCTTTTTATCCTTGGCATTACATACTTTTTCTATTTCAGTTTTTGCTTTACTGAATTATAGTTGTTGTTGTGTTTGTGGTTTTTGTCTTTTTTCAAGATTTATTTACTGGACTGGCATTGTGGCATGGTAGGTAAAACTGCTGCCTGCTATGCCTTCATCCCAAATGGGTGTTGGTTCTTATCCCAGCTGCTCCATTTCCAGTTCAGCTCACTGCTAATGGCCTGGGAAAAGCAGCAGAAGATGGCCTCAAGTGTTTGGGCCCCTGCCACCCAGGTGGAAGACCTGAATAAAGCTCTAGGCTCCTGGTTTCGGCTTGGCCTGAAACTGGCCATTGTGGCCATCTGGGAAGTGAAGCAAATGAAGATCTCTCTCTGTTTCTCCCTCTCTCTTTGTAACTCTGACTTTTATTTATTTATTTATTTGAAAGGCAAAATGGCAGAGATCTTCTGTCTGCTGGTTCAACTCCACAAATGGCTGCAACAGTCAGGGCTGGGCCAGGCAGAATTCAGGAACCAGGAACTTCATCCTTTATGAGTAGCAGGAACTCAGATACTTGAGTCAACATATACTGCCTTCCCAGTGCATTAGCAGGAAGCTGGATAGGAACCAGAGTAGCCAGGACTTAATCCAAGCACTCCAGTGTGGGATATGGGCATCCCAATCAGCGGTTTAACCTGTTGTGCCACATTGCCTGCCCCTGGTATTTGTTTTTTGTTGTTGTTGTTGTTTGAGAAGCAGAGCTCCCATCCACTGATTGACTCCTCAAATGACCACAACAGGTAGAGCAAGACCAGGGCTGATACCAGGAACTAGGACAATCCAGGTCTCCTATGTGGATGACGGGAACCTGAGACTTTGAGTTTTGTGTATAACTTTTTTTTGTTTCCTCTGCTAAACAGTGGCACAATTGGAGAAGGAACTACACTCATCTTGTTCATGTCTGTTTTTCTGGAATAGTAACTAGCAGAATAGGAGTCAATGAGTAAATAATTTGTTAACTTGAATTATTTTATTCTTATAAAGTATATTCAAAACACATACACACAAATCATGGGCCTGCTTTACTTTAAGAAAAAATTTATGTGTTTTTTTTTTTAATTTGTTCTCCTCCAAAATCCTTTGTTTTTCTTTCTTTCTTTTGAAAGGATTTATTTATTTATATATTTGCTTATTTTTTATCTATTTGAATGCGAGTTATAGATAGAAAGAGAAAGATCTAGAGAGAGATTGAGAGAGAGAGAGAGAGATCTCCCATCCTCTAGTTCATTCCCCAAGTGGCTGCAATGGCCATGGCTGGACCAGGCCAAAGCCAGGATCCTGGAATTCCATCTGGGTCTCCCTTGTGGGTGGCAGTGGTCCAAGCACTTGGGTCACCTTCCACTGCCTTCCCAGGAGTGTTAGCAGGGAGCTGGATCAGAAGTGGAGTGGTCAGGACTTGAACTGGTGCTCATATGAGGGGCTATCATTGCAGGCAGTGCCATAACCTGGCATGCCACAATGTTGGCCTCCCTCCAATATCCATTCTGTGTTTAATTAAAATTTAAAAATTTCATTTCTCTGATTCATAAAATTCAAAACTTCCATTGCTCTTGAGAAGAACCAGAAATTGTGAACTAACTTAATTTCTAAAATGTTCATTTTCATCAGAAAATTTGACCAGTTCTCTTGTGTCTGCCATCCAAGTTGCATTCCAATAAAACTTAAAGCTGAGAGTCTGAACCTTGCATTGGATTAGGTATTCTTTAGACAGTGAAGTTGGTGATTGATCAGTTGGAGGTGATAGAACCTAGGAGACGATCCTTTTCTTTAGAGCCTTTCATGTATCCTTCCCACCAGTACCTCTGCTCTTTTGGTATACAAAAACTTTGGTACATTCTTGAAGATAGGTAGGTATTTACTCAGAGTTAACCCACTGCAACGTGATATGATAGTTCTTCAAGTTTGGAAGTCACATCTTAACCTTTGCCTCCCAATTTAATGGGTCAAACTTATTCTGAATATACCAAATTAAAAATTAATCTATATTTAATTTTTACCTTGTATCACTATACTGTAAGAAGTTCTTTTCTTGACTACTTCATTAAATTCTAATAACTTTTTAAAAAGATTTATGTATTCGAAAGAGTTAGAAAAAAAGAGAGAGATCTTCCATCCACTGATTCACTCCCCAAATGGCCACAACTGCCGGAGCTGAGCTGATCTGAAGCCAGGAGCCAGGAGCTTCTTCTGGGTCTCTCACGCTGGTGCAGGGGCCCAAGCACTTGAGCCATCTTCTGCTTCTTTCCCACACACGTTAAGAAGGAGCTGGTGGCCGGCGCCGCGGCTCAATAGGCTAATCCTCCGCCTGCGGCGCTGGCACCCCGGGTTCTAGTCCTGATTGGGCGCCGGATTCTGTCCCGGTTGCCCCTCTTCCAGGCCAGCTCTCTGCTGTGGCCCAGGAGTGCAGTGGAGGATGGCCCAAGTGCTTGGGCCCTGCACCCGCATGGGAGACCAGGAGAAGCACCTGGTTCCTGCCTTTGGATCAGCACGGCGGCCATTGGAGGGGGAACCAACGGCAAAGGAAGACCTTTCTCTCTGTCTCTCTCTCTCTCTCTCACTGTCCACTCTGCCTGTCAAAAAAAAAAAAAAAAAAAAAAAAAAAAGGAGCAGCTGGAGCAGAAGTAGAGCAGCCGCCAGTCTCGAACTGGCCCATATGGGATGCCCATATGGCCCATTTGGGGACCTGCTGTGCCACAGCTCTGGCCCTGAATTCTGATAAGTTGGTGAAGAAAGGAATATTAGTCATCTAATTACATGAAAATTTGGAGAACTTCACTTGATAAGATCACATGACTTGTTAAGTGGTGCAGCTTGGGCTTGAAACTTGTCTACATTATTCCAGAGCCCAGGCTGTTTCTCTATGGCTTTTTTGCCTTTCCTTTTCAGATTTCTCAACCTTGTAATACTTACTGTTATATTTTTCAGATAATGCATAAAATAATTGATCTGGGATATGCCAAAGATGTTGATCAAGGAAGTCTATGTACATCTTTTGTGGGAACACTGCAGTATTTGGTGAGACATGTTTTGTTTCTTTGAATTTAAGTGTGTAAGAATTTCATTCTTGTTCCTGAAGGTCATGAATAAAATAGTCCAGAAATAAAGTAGCCTTTCTTTTATAGTATTAACATTTAAGCATCTCTCTTTTTAAGGCCCCAGAGCTTTTTGAGAATAAGCCCTACACAGCAACTGTTGATTACTGGAGCTTTGGGACCATGGTCTTTGAATGTATTGCTGGATATAGGCCTTTTCTACATCATCTGCAGCCGTTTACCTGGTAAGAACTGGAGGGGATCTTTGATATCCTTAATAGGAATAAAATTTTTTTTTAGTTGTCTGGTTTTTTTTCTTCTTTATTTTTTTCTTCTTTTGATAGGATTCCTATTAAACACGCAATTGAATAAAATTAAATGGGAAGAAATCTTAAAAGTGTGAAAATCAGGGCTTTTTTTTTTTTTTTAAAGATTTGTTTTATTTATTAGAAAGCCAAGGTTACAGAGAGAATCTTCGATAACCTGCTTCACTCCCCAAATGGTTGCAATGGCCAGCCCGGGCCACATTGCAGGCAGGAGCCAGGAACTCTGTCCAGATTTCCACGTGGGTGGCAGGGGTCGAAGTATTTTGGCCATTTTCTTTTTTTTTCTTTTTTTGACAGGCAGAGTGGACAGTGAGAGAGAGAGACAGAGAGAAAGGTCTTCCTTTACCGTTGGTTCACCCCCCAGTGGCCGCTGTGGCCGGCATACTAAGCTGATCCGAAGCCAGGAGCCAGGTGCTCCTCCTGGTCTCCCATGTGGGTGCAGGGCCCAAGGACCTGGGCCATCCTCCACTACACTCCTGGGCCACAGCAGAGAGCTGGCCTGGAAGAGGGGCAACCGGGACAGAATCTGGCGCCCCGACCAGGACTAGAACCCCGGGGTGCCGGTGCTGCAGGCGGAGGATTAGCCTATTGAGCCACGGCGCCGGCCTGGGCCATTTTCTGTATTCCCAGGAAGCTGGATCCAAAGTGGAGCACCAAGACTTGAACCGACGCTTACAGAAAGCTAGCATCATAGGCAACAGCTTATCCCAGCCCTGAGAATCAGGTTGTTAACTGAGATATCTTTTGTTTTTAAAGGCATGAGAAGATTAAGAAGAAGGATCCAAAGTGTATATTTGCATGTGAAGAGATGACAGGAGAAGTTCGGTTTAGTAGCCATTTGCCTCAACCAAATAGCCTTTGTAGGTAAGTGTATTTTAGTTGATGAAGTGCTTTTTTTTTTTTTTTTTCAGTTTTATTTATTCATTTGAGAGGCACAGTTACAGACAGAGAGAGACAGAGAGAGAGGTCTTCCATCCCCTGGTTCACTCCCCAGCTGGCTGCAATGGCTGGAGGTGGGCCGATGCAGAACCAGGAGCCAGGAGCTTCTTCCAGGTCTCCCACATGGGTGCAGGGGCCCAAGCACTTGGGCCATCTTCCACTGCTTTCCCAGGCCGTCAGAAGGGAGCTGGATCAGAAATGGAGCAGCCAGGACTCAAATTGATGCCTATATGGGATGTTGGCACTGCAGGCAGAGGTTTAACCTACACCACAGTGCTGGCCCCTGGTTGATGAAGTTTACCTCAGTTTCTCCAGGGTTAAGAACAACAGAGTAGTTATTTGTTTCAGGAGACCTTTCTGTAATGATGGATATGTTTTATAGCTCTGTTGACCCCATAACTCTATTGAGCACGTAGAGGTGGCTAGTAAAGTAAGGAAATGAATATTAAATAAATTGAAAGTGTAAGTAGCTGTTTGTGACTGCCATACTGGACAGTACAATCTAGCAGAAACATGAACTGCTGCCATTCAACTGACCGGCTTAGATATCAGGAAGACTCTTGAGATGAAGAAGTAAAGGAGTTCGTAATGGAGTTAGCACTCATCTGCTGCAGTTGCCATTAACAGGCTTACATATATGAGTTTCGGTTTTTGTTTTATTGTTTTTTTTAATGGTTAATGCTTATCCCTTGTTATTTCATGAATTATTTTAAAATAAGATATAAAATGTACAGGTAAGCAATAGGAAAGAAATTGGACAACCTAAAGGAAAATTAGAACATAATGATTTTACCCTGTTTTTGTACATTTTCTAGTTTAATAGTAGAACCTATGGAAAACTGGCTACAGTTGATGCTGAATTGGGACCCTCAGCAGAGAGGGGGACCTGTTGACCTTACTTTGAAGCAGCCAAAATGTTTCATCTTAATGGATCACATTCTGAATTTGAAGGTTAGTTTTAGTGGAGTACTTCATAAGACCTGCATTGAAGTTAACAGATTGATTTGGAAATGAGTACAAATGCCTTCAATAATCTTTTCCTGACACTTCCTTGAAAAAGAAAATGATATTCTCATAATTGTTATATTTTAATTTTTATTTACTTTACTTCTGTAGCTAACTTTCTCATTTTTCTTCTAAGTGGTCTTTGTAGATTATTCCTTTGAAGCATCTTTTGAATTTTCTCCTAATGAGGTGGCATTCTCACCTTTCATTTGGGTATAATGATACTGGATTTAGTTTGGTAAGGAAAGTTCCTGCTGGTCTTCCTGCTTCTGTACTCACTCCCCATTGCATAGTGCAATATGAACTGTACTCTCATCTTCTGAAAATGCTTTTACTCTTCTGTCTGGGAAACTAACATAGTTCTTTTTTGTCTACCAAGTCACATCTAAACTGATCTGCTTGGCCTTTGGTGGCTTTCCTAATGCAGATCCACTCTAACCAAGTACAAGCCTCATTCCTGCTTCTCTTAGCCTTGGCCTCACTCAGAGTCAGCTTGCACCTACTCCTTATGCCATCAAACTCTGTCCATTTTTGAATCTTGGGAGATGCTGTCACTCCTCAGTGTGATCTCCACCTTTGTTTATCTCCATATCTGGCATATCTTAAACTTGCCTCTTCTTTAAATGGTGTCTATCACACAGTTTTTCACTTAATCACATTTTCTATATTCTGTATTTCTTATCTGCTATTCACTCCTCTCCACGTAGATTGTCTTCTTCAATGTTGAGATTGTTTTACTGCTTTTATTAACAGTCACTCCATTCTACCTTGGCATTCTGTACAGAGCAAGGCATATATCAGATTCTCAGTAAATGCCTGCTGATATGGATTAGAGGTATAGATAGTTCTATTACAATATATACCCACAAACAACTTTCATCTGTAGTATTTCCATAATCATTGATTGTCTGTGGTATACAGGGTTTCTAAAATTGACATAGGAAATCATAATCATATAAAATTTTATATCTAATCTTGGCATACTTTACTAAATGGAAACTGGAGTTCATGTTGATACTATTCTTGGCTGACACTGGAAACATATCTGGCTTCTTGATTTTATATTTTTTTATTGTGCCAAAGAATAAAATCATTCCCCAGTGTGCTGGCAAAATAGGACTTGATGGCACTTTTTATTTCTGTGTTGCATCAGAAAAAGTTTTGGTGTACATATCTTAAGTTTTTTTGCAGACTTGTCATGGTAATCATAGTATCATTTCTGCTTTGAAGAGGTCTGAGCATCTGCTTGTCAAAGAGAGTGAGGAGTCACGGGATTTCTGGTCCATAGATTTTAGTTCAGTTTGTAGCACCACTGTTTACCTATCTGGGGATCTCAGCAAATATTTACCCTCTCTTTAGCTGAGAGACCGTAATATCTTCCTCAGCAGATCAGTATTGTTATGAGGTTGCACAGAATAAGATGTGTGTAGGATACTACTCAGAGTGTTTCAGGAGGCTTCAGGAAAATGCTTCCTGGACATGATAATGGGACTGAATTGTGAAGAATAAGTAAGTTATTAGGAGAGTGGTGGGAGTGGGAAAAGGGAGCATCAAAGAGCCAAACCATAGAAACATAAACTGTAAAACAGGTTGGTGTTATTGTGGGACATTTTGTGCAAGGAAGGGATGGTACCATTTTAATTTTTCATATAAAAAATAAAGCACCATGGACAGACATTTGGTACAGCTCCTGAGATGGCTGTGTATATCAGAGTGCCTGGGTTTGAGACCCCCACTTCTGATTCCAGGTTTCTGCTAATGCACACCCTGGGAGTCAGCAGGCAATAACTCAAGTATTTGAGTCTCAACCACTCACATGGGAGACATGGATTGAGTTCCAGGCTCTGTGCTTCAGCCTGGTCTAGACCTGGCTATTGTGGACATTAGGGAAGCGAACCATTAGTTGGAAGATTTCTTTGTCTGTCTCTGTCTCTTTGCCTTTCAAATGAAGTGAAAACAAATAAGTAAATATTAGATGAGTCCAACTTGAAAAAAGAAAGCAACAGAAAATTTACTGAAATATTTTCTTTTTAAGAACGCAATTTGAAGAGTCTGCATGTGTATTTTTCCATCTATTCTTATGAAAAGCTTTAAATATGTAAGAAAGTTTTAAATGTCACTGAACCTACCAATGAAGATAATCAAGCACAAGCATTTGATTATTCCTTCTTTACTTTTTTTTTTTTTTTTTGACAGTTGTTTTTTAAATGAACCAAAGATCTGAACAGACATTTTACCAAAGGATAGGCACATGGCAAATAAGTACATTAAAAGATGCTTGTTGGCCGGCGCAGCGGCTCACTTGGCTAATCCTCCACCTGTCGCGCTGGCACCCCGGGTTCCAGTCCCTGTTGGGGCGCTGGATTCTGTCCTGGTTGCTCTCTTCCAGTCTACCTCTCTGCTGTGGCCCAGGAAGGCAGTGGAGGATGGCCCAAGTACTTGGGCCCTGGACCCGCATGGGAGACCAGGAGGAAGCACCTGGCTTCTGGCCATTTGGGGGGGTGAACCAACAGAAAGGAAGACCTTTCTCTCTGTCTCTCTCTCTCACTGTCTAATTCTGCCTGTTAAAAAAAAAAAAAAAAAAAAAAGGTGCTCGTTAGCATTAGTATTTTGGAAAATGCAAATAAAACCATGATGAAATATCTCTACATACCAATTAAAATGGCTAAAATTTAACATTATTCATACCAAATGTTGGCGAAGCAGTAGAGTACCTGGGTCTCTAAAACACAGCCAGCAGCAATGTAAAATGGTATAACAGCTTAGGAAATAGTTTGATAGCTTCTTAAAAAATTAAACACACAACAACCATAAAACCCAACCATTGTACTCTTAGAAATTTATCTTAAAGGAATGAATGTGTATTGCCCGACCAAACATATAATTCAAAATGCTTATAGTGGTTTTCTTTTAATAGCCCAAACTTGGAAACTATCCAGATTTCTTGTCAACAGTCGAATGGACAAAAAAACATGGTATATCCATAGCATGGAGTACAATTCAGCAATAAGGAACGAACCATTGACACACATAACAACATGGATGAACATCAAAATACTTCTGTAATTACTCCTTCTTTACATGCCCCTAAATATAACTATATCCTGAGACTCTCTCTTTGGTTCTCTTTTGCCATATTATTTTTCCTTCCTTCTCTCAGGTAGTCTCTTCAACTGTGTAACTTTCCCTATAATCTGAGTGCAGAAATAACCTAAATGTTCATCAGCAGATGAATGGATAGAGAAAATGTGGTGTATACACAATGGAATGTTACTCAGTTTTTAAAAAGAGAGGGTGGGACTGGCTTTGTGATGCAGCATGTTAAACCCTGCTTGCAATGCTACCACCCCAAGTCAGAGTGCCAGTTTGAGTCCTCACTGCAACATTTCTGGTCCAGCTCCCTGCTAATGTTCATGGGAAGGTAGTGGAAGATGGCTCGAGTGCTTGGGCCCCTGCCAACCATGTGGGAGAGCCGGATAGAATTCTGGGTTCCTGGCTTCAGTCAAGCCCAGACCTGGCTTTTATGGCCATTTGGGGAGTGAATCAGTGGATGGAAGATCCCCCTCCCTCTGCCTCTCTTTTTGTTTCTCTTGCTCCGCCTTTCAATTGAAAAAATATTTAGGAGGGTGGGGAAAGAAGGAAATCCTGCCACTTGGGTAACAGAAAGAGAAATACTGCATAATCTCACTTATCTGTAGAATCTAAATAGTCAAAGAAGCAGAGTAAAATGGTGGTTGCCTGGAGTAGTGGGGTTGGGAGAAGATGATGTTGGTAAAAAAGTACAAAAATGATAACTGAAGAGGTGATAGGTGTGTTAATTAGCTGAAATGTAGTAATCTTTCACAGTGTATAGCCATACATCAGGTTGTATGTGGTTACTTCAAAAAGTTCGTAGAAAATGGAATTAAAAGAGTGTGGGGTGGGCGTTTGACCAAGTCACCTATTGGAACTCCCACTTGCCATATCCAAGTGTCTGAGTTCCAGTTCCAACTCTTTTCAATTCCAGTTTCCCACTAATAAACATTCTGGGAAGAAGCAGGTGATGGTTCAAGTAGTTAAATCCTTGCCACTCATGGGAGAATTGGATTGAGTTCCTGGCTCTCAGTTCCAGCCTATTGTGAGCATTTGGGGAATGAACTAGCAGATGGGAACGTACTCTCTGTTTCCATGTCTATCTCCCCCTTGCTATTTGTTTCTCTGCCTCTCAAAAAAAAAAAAAAAAAAAAAAAAAGAGAGAGATAATTTGTGCTTATACAATTTAAATATATACAGTGTTTATGTGTCAAAAATTAAGCTTTCCAGAGACCAAAAAAAGAAAAAAGTACCTTAAGAAAAAGGGCTATTAAGGAGGTATAGATGAATGAAGATTGGTTCTATATAAACCATGATTGAAACTAGACAGGCATTCACAAAGTTGGCAGGAGGGTTGGGATTCTGTCATCTTTAATTTTGTGGGTTTGAAAACATCAGTTAAAATTTGTACTTAAGGAGAACAAAAAAAGAAATAATTAGTACCTTAGATCAATGCTTTACCTTTGTAGTGACGCTTTCTGGCAGAGACAGTTTTAATCATTTGCATATACTAGTCAATGCAAATGGAGAAATGTAGGTATTAGTTTTATATGACTTATCTAAGGGTGATGGAAGGAAGAGAATTTAAAACCCTGTGTTCAAAAGAGTGACCCCCAATTCTGTAACTATCCTTGACTACCTGGATGTAGCCCCACCTGATTCAGTCTCACACTCATTTGACCTGCATCAGGCTCTTTTACTGGGGTTTTAGGTCAGAGTAATGAGATTGTTCTAATTTTGGACCCTTAGGTCACTGCTCTGAGATTTGGTTGCCATATGAGGGTTACAGCACTTTTCCTATACGTTTTAGGACACCTTGCTCTCCTATCAGATAATTGATGTTGCCTCTTCTTCAGGCAACATGGGGTAGTCAGTTAAGAGTTCAGATCTGGGCTTTACCAGTCACTGTGATCCCTAACAAGTTTAATTTCTTAAAGCCTCGGTTTCTCCCTCTGATAAAATGGAGATTAGGAGATCCAGTTAAAGGGGATGTCATATGGAAGCTTTTAACTCTTTGGTTGGCATCTGGTAGACATTTCTTAGATGGGACTGTTTCCTTTTAGGTCTATGATGTTTCTCAAAATAAATATATATTTTTTTAAATTGAGATTTTTATTTATTGATTTTGGGCCTTCCTAATAATTTGAAATTTTATTTGTTGGAGCTAATATCTATTGTAATAGAAAAGTAAACTACTTTTTAATTTTCAGAATGTCATAATTATAGGAGGATATCTCTCTCACTTTAGAGAATGAGTGAACCTTCTTTAGTATAGAAATAATGTCTTTTGTTTTTCCTCCTCTTTTTTTGTCTTGCAGCTGAATCTTAAATATAGCAAATGATCACTGTGTATCTTTTTCCTATTTACAGATAGGGCACATCCTAAACATGACTTCTGCAAAGATAATTTCTTTTCTGTTACCACCTGATGAAAGTCTTCATTCACTACAGTCTCGTATTGAGCGTGAAACTGGAATAAATACTGGTTCTCAAGAGCTTCTTTCAGAGACAGGAATTTCTCTGGATCCTCGAAAACCAGCCTCTCAGTGTGTTCTAGATGGAGTTGTAAGCAAATTTTAATATACCTACAGTCTGATAAGAAACCTCTTTGTAGAGAGGTCTGCATTTTTTATGCATCCTTGGAATCCCTTGGGATGGTACACATTTTATAATGAGTTTTTTAGTTTACCCTACTTCTCTTATTGTTTTTACAAGGTGAACAAGATAGAAATGAAATGTTTGTTATTTTGAACTTTGTTATATTTTTTCTTTGGTGCCAGGTCTCTCCTCCCACGTTTCCTTCTTTCATTTGAAGCCAAGAACTTTGAAATTAAACTAGCAGTCTCACAGATCCTGCCAGAAGATAGAGGGGTGATAAAATATGATTGTGGTCATGAGGGTTTTTTGCTTTATATTTTTTATTTTTATATTTGTGACTTTTTGGAGGCCTATCTTAGATACCACATAATTCACCCATTTCAAGTGTATAATTCAGTGATTTATTTTAAAGTGTACCAAATTGTGCAGTTGTCACCATAAATGTGTTTGAAAACCTTTCTTTCTCGGCCGGCGCCGCGGCTCACTAGGCTAATCCTCTGCCTGCGGCGCCAGCACACCGGGTTCTAGTCCCGGTTGGGGCGCCGGATTCTGTCCCGGTTGCCCCTCTTCCAGGCCAGCTCTCTGCTGTGGCCCGGGAGTGCAGTGGAGGATGACCCAGGTGCTTGGGCCCTGCACCCCATGGGAGACCAGGATAAGTACCTGGCTCCTGCCATCGAATCAGCGCGGTGCGCTGGCCGCAGCGCACCAGCCGCGGCAGCCATTGGAGGGTGAACCAACGGCAAAAGGAAGATCTTTCTCTCTCTCTCATTGTCCACTCTGCCTGTCAAAAAAAAAATTAAAAAAAAAAAAAAACTTTCTTTCTCAATAAGAGCCTTCATGACCATTAATTATTTTTTATGAATCATAAGAATATCCTCCATTTAATACATTAAAAAAAAATGGGTCCTGAGAACAAATTCTGTCGTTAATTATAAGGAAGCACCTAAGAAAACAAGCTATGGAGTTGGATACTTAGGCATAATTAAAACTCACAAGATATGAGAATATCCTCCATGTTATACACTAAAACAAAATAAATCTTTGAGAACAAGTTTTACTGTTTACTCTCATAATACAGCTCTTTGAGGACAGACGTTCTGCATGGGGAGTTAGTGCACAGTGATTCCTGTTGTTAATTTAACAATTAACACTCTATGTATGACGTCAGTGATCACCCGAATGACCATTAGTTATTAATCTTTCTGCCTACTTTAGCCAACCATAAATCCACTTCTGTCAATAGACTGCAGTGCTACTCTGAACTCTTTTCTGAACATGTCAGACAAATGGAATAATATAATAATGTATAGTTTCTTGTATCTGATTAATTTAATACTATTTTTTGAGATTGAAGCATGTATTTATACTTCATTCCTTTTTATTATTGAATGATCATTTTATTGTATAGGTAAATGCCTTTTTGCATTTGCTCTTTTGAGTTTGTTTTTCACTTTAGCCCATACTGAAGTGTTTCTTTTCCTTTCAACAAAAGTTTAGACTCTAATTCTGTAAGATGTGTTTGCTAATGCACATTGACTTTGTTCATTGGCATTTTATACTAGGAAATCTGATACTTAAGTATTTAGAGAACTTGGGATTTTCAAGAATCTTTGGGCTGAATTTTAATTGTTTCTTTTTCAGAGAGGCTGTGATAGCTATATGGTTTATTTGTTTGATAAAAGTAAAACTGTATATGAAGGGCCATTTGCTTCCAGAAGTTTATCTGATTGTGTAAATTATATTGGTAAGTATATATTGTACATTTAGAAGCTGAATTTTAATTTGAAATAATGTGATTTGACTCTTAAAATGATTAGTAGAAATTGTCCCTTGGTGTTTTTGTTTTTTTATCTCTCACACTTGATGTTTCCATATGTGGCAAAATAAGATTTATATAGCTCAGAGGGTAAAAGGTACTTGGTGTTTTTTTTAAAGATTTATTTTTTATTTAGTTGAAAGAGTTATAGAGGAAGGAGGAGAGACACAGAGAGAGAGAGTTCTTCCATCCACCTGTTTATTCCCCAGGTGGCCACAAGGGCTAGGGCTGGACCAGGCCAAAGCCAGGATCCCAGAATTTCTTCTGGGTCCCCCACATGGATGCAGAGGCCCAAGCACTTGGGCCATCTTCCGCTACCTTTCCAGGCACATTAGCAGGGATATGGATAGGAAGTGGAGCAGCTCATATGGGATGCTGGCACCACAGGTGGAAGCTTAACCTACTATGCCACGATGCTGGCCCTGAAAGGTAGATTTTATATCTCTACCAAATCCCTTCCTTAGGAGAAGACTTGCTTTCCTGAGGATAGGAGAATGAAGTTCTCCTACTAACTAAGCCTGCATTTAAATTGTCCCTTCATTATCTAAGCATATTCAAGTATTTGCTTTATCCTGTGAATACTGCTTGCTGCTCAAATGTTTCAATTTATAATGTGAAAAGTACTCTTTGCTTTTGAAGAAATTAAGCATTTGATCAATTTATGCCTAAGCAAACTAAAATCATGCACAAAATTATAAAATCAAGGACGGGGCCAACATTGTGGTGCGGTGGGTGAGGCCGCTGCCTGTAGCACCAGCATCCCGTATCCCACCAGTTCTAGTACTGGCTGCTCCACTTCTCATCCAGCTCTCTGCTGTGGCCCGGGAAAGCAGTGGAAAATGGTCCAAGTCCTTGGGCCCCTGCACCCACATGGGAGACCCAGAAGAAGCTCCTGGCTCCTGGCTTCAGATCGGCAGAGCTCCGGTTGTTGTGGCCAATTGCAGAGTGAACCAGCAGATGGAAGACCTCTTTCTCTCTGCCTCTCCTCTATCTGTAACTCTGACTTTCAAGTAAATAAATAAATCTATTAAAAAAAATCAAAAACAAAATGTGGTCATAGGGAACTGAAAAATACATTATGTTTCCTCTTTTGTCACCTTTTATTTGTTTCCTTTTCAACTGTACGTGTTATATAATTTGATTTTTGATATGTATATCCCTGTGTAATTCAAACTACAATCAAAGTATAGAACATTTCTTTTACTTCAGAAAGTTTCTTCATGTCTCTTTCCATTCAGTATCTCCTTCCTCATACTTACTTACTTATTTTTGTCCATATATTTTAAATATTTATTTTTATTTTATTAGGCAGAAAGGCAGTTGGAGAGAGACCTTCTAGCCACTGGGTAACTCCCTAAATGCCTGCAATAACCAGGTTAAGGCCAGACTGAAGCCAGGAGCCCAGAACTCCACTTAGGTCTCCCATGTGGGCAGCAGACCCAAGTATTTGTACCATTGCTAGCTGCCTCCCAGGATGGGTAGTACCAGGAATTTGGATCAGAAATGAAATAGCTGGTACTTTTTTTATTTTTTAAAGATTAATCTATTTATTTGAAAGTCAGAGTTATACTGAGAGAGGGAGAGACAGAGAGAAAGGAGAGAGATCTAACCACTGATTCACTCCCCAAACAGCCTCAGTGACCAGGGCTGGGCCAGGCCAAAGCCAGGAGCCAGGATCTTCCTCTTGGTCTCTCATGTGGGTGAAGGGGCCCAAGGACTTTGGCCATCCTCTGCTGCTTTCCCAGGTACATTAGAAGGGAGCTGGATTGGAAGCGGAGGAGCTGGGACTCAAACTGGCACTCATATAGGATGCCAGCATTGCAGACAGCGCCACAGCACTGGCCCCAGTAGCCCTTACTTGAACCGGGCATTCCAATAAGGGATGTGGATATCCCAAACTGGGAATTAACAGCTGGGACAGACACCCACATCTCCCCCATATTTCCTTTTTTATTTTAGTTTTTTAACTAATAGCTTTATTTAAGATTTGTATTATTTTAGATTTGTAGAAAAATTGAGTGGATAGTGTAGAATTCTCATATAATTCCCTCCCTCACACATACAGTTTGCACTGATATTAACATCTTATGTTAGTATGGTACATTTGAACCAAAATGTCATTATTAATTGTGCTTTATACTTACTTCAGATTTCCTTAGTTTCATCTGATATCTTTTTTTCTATTCTATGGTCAATCCAGGATACCATTTGTCATGTGTCCTAGGCTTTTCTGAGCTGTAACAATTTGTCAGTTTTTCATAGGAAATCATAGAGGATGACAAGTGCTCTAAAAATCCTCAAAAGTATCTTGTCTTCTTCTCTTGCATATAGTACAGGACAGCAAAATACAACTTCCAGTTATACAGCTACGTAAAGTATGGGCTGAAGCAGTGCACTATGTGTCTGGGCTGAAGGAAGATTACAGCAGGCTCTTTCAGGGACAAAGAGCAGCAATGTAAGTGGATTCTGTAGTTTGTAACCACAATGTCATGTTCAACAGATACTAAAGTATTAATATTGCCAGTTTTCACCAATCAATATTTCATGCAGTACTAATATATTGGGCCAATTTGAAATGTGACTTTCAGACCTGACTTGTAGAATTCTTACTCACGGACTAAAATCCAATTCCAGTGGCACGAGAGTAGTAGTTTCTGAACAGGCCTTATGTAGGGAGATTATTTATCATAGACTATCTTAGAGATTAGGTATTTATCATAAATTGATAATAGAAACTTGGGCTTTGGGCTTATAGCAATTTATGTTCTTAAATTTTTGTCCAGTGTTTTAAATGCTGATATAGTACAAAACCTTTTTTCTTTTGCTGTGCTTTAGGTTAAGCCTTCTTAGATATAATGCTAACTTGACAAAAATGAAGAACACTTTGATCTCGGCATCACAGCAACTGAAAGCTAAATTGGAATTTTTTCACAAAAGCATTCAGCTTGACTTGGAGAGATACAGCGAACAAATGACATATGGGATATGTAAGTGTTTAGATAATGTATTTGAAAGGAATATCTAGTCTCTTGAAGCCATCTACTGTTTTGCCTTCCTGACTCAAAGCCAGTTGTTTCATTTACATGAATATTAGAACAAAAGCCAGGATAACTTAGATCATCATAAACCATGTTTGTTTTATTTTTTTAAAAGATTTATTTATTTATTTGAAAGTCAGAGTTATAGAGAGGCAGAAGCAGAGAGAGAGAGCTAGAGAGAGAGAGAGAGAAAGGACTTTCAACTGCTGGTTCACTCTCCAAAAGGCTGCAATGGCCAGAGCTGCCCTGAGCAGAAGCCAGGAACCAGGAGCCAGGAGCTTCTTCCAGGTCTCCCACGTGGGTACAGGGGCCCAAAGTCTTGGACCATCTTCTACTGCTTCCCCAAACCATAGCAGAGAGCAGGATGGGAAGTGGAGCAGCCAGGACTTGAACCGGTATCCATATGGGACACAGGGACTGCAGGTGGCGGCCTTACTGCTACGCCACAGTGCTGGCCCCAGCCGTGTTTGTTTTAAATGTTAGTTCTCTTTTTAAAATCCCTTAGTTGAGCAACTAAAATTATTTAGCTCCAGAAAAGATAATACAGAAGCAATTTAAGAATCTGAATTTCTAGTCTCAGTTTTTGATAGATAGAAAAAAAAAATTTAGACTGGGATGATTTCTTAGCCAGTTTTTGTGTTCCTTCAAAATTCTTGTGCTGAATTCCTGATCACCAGTGTGGTGATATTAGGTAGGGTTTTGGGAGGTGATTAGGTCCTGAGTATAGAGCCTTTATGAGATAAGAGCCCTTATAACAAAGTCTGAGTGAGACCCCTTGTCTCTTCTGCCATGTGAGGGCTTAGCGAGCAGACAACTACTGTGAACTGGAAAGCAGGCACTTAACAGACCAATCTGCCAGCACCTTTATTTTGTACTTTCCAGAGCCTCCAGAACTGTAAGAAAAAAAAAGTTATTTCTATGCCACCTGGTCTACTATATATTTTTTTTAAGATTTATTTATTTATTTGAAAGAGTTAAAAAAGCCAGGAGCCAGGAGCTTCTTCCAGGTCTCCCACGTAGGTGTAGCGTCCCAAGGACTTGGGCCATCTTCTGCTGCTTTCCCAGGCCATAGCAGAGAGCTGGATCAGAAGCAGAACAGCCGGAACTAGAACTGGCACCCATATGGGATGCTGATACTGCAGGCAGTGGCCTTACCTGCTGCGCCACAGCACCAGCCTCTAACGTATTTTTTTAATAGCAGCCCAAATGGGCCAGCACAGCCCGGGAAATCTACGCTTCCTATCTGTCTGTAAATAATACTGCAAATAACTTGGCCGGCGCCGCGGCTCACTAGGCTAATCCTCCGCCTAGCGGCGCCGGCACACCGGGTTCTAGTCCCGGTCGGGGCGCCGGATTCTGTCCCGGTTGCCCCTCTTCCAGGCCAGCCCTCTGCTGTGGCCAGGGAGTGCAGTGGAGGATGGCCCAGGTGCTTGGGCCCTGCACCCCATGGGAGACCAGGAAAAGCACCTGGCTCCTGGCTCCTGCCATCGGATCAGCGCAATGCGCCGGCCGCAGCGCGCCGGCCGCGGCGGCCATTGGAGGGTGAACCAACGGCAAAGGAAGACCTTTCTCTCTGTCTCTCTCTCTCACTGTCCACTCTGCCTGTCAAAAAAAAAAAAAAAAAAAAAAAAAAAAAAAAAAAACTGCAAATAACTCCAAGGTTATGTTTCTTTCTAGTCACCTACTGTGGACACACAATCTCCATATTTTCACTATTGGACTCCAAGCTTTTCTCCTTTAGATGTATCAAGGAAATGTAAAAAAACAGTTAAAATTCAAATAAACTGGAGGAATTCCCACCAGTATTTCTGTTTCCTTTCATGAAACAAATCCTTTTTAGGAAACAGATACTATTTGTGTACTTGTCCTGAGCAAGGTATGTGTATCTCACAATAAACGATGAGCAGTGTCCAGTTAGGTGAATAAATTACTTCCCGGAGCTGGTTCTATAATTGCTGTTTTATTTCTAGTTGTGTATTATTGGCCTTCTCATCAATGACAAAATATAATTATTTCATTGAAATATCTTTGACTTGTCACAGGCTTACTGTATACCTGTTCAGAAAGAATAAGGTAGATATCTATGTGCTGATATTAAAAGATCACTTGGATCTTTAATTGGCTGTAATTTTTTTAAATTGTAAAAAATAGTAAAGAAAAAGAATATAAAGATTGTCTCACTTGTAAAGGAATAGAGTATGTGTCCGTGTAGCAAACAATCATTATAGTAAGATCCCTTAGAATGGACAATAGAAGGGAAGAAGAAGAAAGAGTCTTTTCTTTTTACATCCTTTTATAGTATTTGATTTTTTAAAAAAACATATTCATATATTAAAGTTTTTTTTTTTAATTGAAAGCCATCTGCATTAGTTTCCCAGGACTTCCTTAACAAACTATTCTAACTGTGAAACTTAAAAGAACAAAAATTTATTGTCTTAGCGTTCTGGAAGCTGAAAGTCCAGAATTCAGATATCAGTAAGGCCTTTTTTCCCTCTGAAGCCTTTAGGGAAGAATCTTTCCTTGCTTCTTGCCAGCTTCTTGAGGTTTGCCAGCAGGCCTTGGATTTCCCTGGTTTGTTAATGGCAGCTGCCTTCATTGTCACACGGCATTCTTCCTGAATATGACTGTATTCCTGTGTCATTTCTTTTAAAGACTGAGTCATAGTGGATTAAAGTCCTACCCTACTTCAGTCTGAATATTAATGTAGCTGATTATGTCTAAAATAACCCTATTTCCAAATGAGGTCACCTTTTGAGGTACTAGCAGTTAGGTCTTCAGTGTATCTTTTTGGGGGATAAGTCATAACACATCTTTGATGTTGATATGACAGGAAAACAGGTAAACTAGTAATTAAAGCCATACCTGTTTCTGAATTAACTAATTTAAACTTTTTTTTAAGCTTCAGAAAAAATGCTAAAGGCATGGAAAGAAATGGAAGAAAAGGCCATCCACTATGCTGAGGTAAGAAAAAAAAATCACAGATCTCATTCTTATTCTTGATGTCTCCCTTGGAAATTATCTTTGATTTTGGTATATAAAGATTATTTTTCCTGTCATTCCTGAATTTCAGACAAATATCCAATAGATGCTTTGTGTTTCTAGAGGTAGGTACCATAATGGATAAAAGTAAGGGCTTAGGGATAAATTGGACTCACAAGTTTCAGTTCCTATATATCATGGAAACTGTCTTTTCTAGTAGTGTTTGAAGATTAAATGAAGTCAGTAATAGTACCTGTCACTAATTATTTTTGATTCGTTTATCTAGGATGGCTGTACATCCTTTTTTTTCCTGGGACAGTCCCACTTTATACTTTATCAGCAGTACTCTTTATCATTCTTAAAATTATTCTAGTAACAACAGTGGTTTTCATGGCTGCTTTTTTTGTCTTATTAGTGGCACCTCTCTTTTTTCTCCAGAGGAAAAAGTAAATGGTAGTAGTCTGCTATTATTAGGAAGGAAAAGCAAGAAATATAGAATAAGTATGTCCTTATGTAGAAGATTGTCAGAATCTTAAGTATAAAAAGATCTTGATAAAATCTGTGTTTTATATTAAATTATTTCATTCTGCTGCATCAGCAAGGCATTCTGTATCCTTATTGTCCAAGTTTTCCATTGTGTAGTTGTAAGCCTACAACTTGTGTTTTCATCATATCTTAGATCGGTGTCATTGGGTACCTGGAGGATCAGATTATGTCCTTGCACACTGAAATCATGGAGCTACAGAAGAGCCCCTACGGAAGACGTCAGGGAGACTTGATGGAATCTCTGTAAGGATATACTTGTGTTACTTAATAGCTGTTACTTAATAGCTGTAATGTTTTTTAAATTTATTTATTTAACATGCAGAGAAACAAAAAGATATTTCTTCCGTCTTCTTGTTTCCTCCCCAATGTACACAATAATAATAAGGATAGGCCAGGCTGAAGCCAAGAGCCTGAAACTCAATCACAGCTTCCCATGTGAATGGCCAGGACACAACTACTTGAGCTATCCCTTGCTCCCTCGCAGGGTGCAGGAAACTGGATTGGAAACACAGCTGGAACTCAATCCCAGGCACTCTGATATGTGAAGTGGGAAACTGGATAGGAAGCAGAGCACCCTGGACTTTAACCGGTGCTTTGATATGGGATGCCAGTGTCACAATTAGCAGCTTAACCTGCTGCTCCAGGATGCTGGCCTCTTTACTTTTTCAATCAAAGCATCTTTTTCTAAGCACATCTAAGTTACAAACTTTTTTTTTTTTTTAAGATTTATTAATTTATTTATTTGAAAGAGTTACACAGAGAGAGAAGGAGAGGCAGAGAGAGAGAGAGAGAGGTCTCCCATCCACTGGTTAACTCCCCAGTTGGCCACAATGGTCAGAGCTACGCCGATCCAAAGCCAGGAGCAAGGAGCTTCTTTTGGGTTTCCCATGTGGGTGCAGGGGCCCAAGGACTTGGGTCATCTTCTTCTGCTTTCCCAGGCCATAGCAGAGAGCTGGATCAGGAGTGGAGCTTTACCTGCTAGGCCACAGCGCCGGCCCAACAAACTGTTTTCATATTTACTATACTTCTGGTCCAAGATATTACTAAATGTCTGGGTTAGACAAATTTTTTTCTCTAAACACAAACCATAGTTTTTGTCTATTTGAATGTTTCTGTTGCAAGAATCTTATATTTGTGGTGGTAGATTAGAGCAGACATGAAGTGTATTAAACTTTGCATTTTAAGAATTTGTCTAATTTTTGCTTATTAATAACATGCTCTATAAAATATTCAGTGACAATACATACTTAAAATTGGATCAGTATTCAAAAATCAAAGTTGTTCAAGTTGTGGATTATTGAAGTCATTAAATTACCTTCACAAATGGAAGCATGTTTTCTCTTTCATAGGGAACAGCGTGCCATTGATCTTTATAAGCAGTTAAAGCACAGACCTGCAGGTAAGACACTTATAATATTTAAAGAAATTTCAGGAAACTGTCAATAGCTGAACAAATTTGGGGGATTTTAAGTTTTAAAATTTTATCTTTAAAAAGCTGTAGAATAAATTCCAGTTTTGGTATAGCCATTGAGACATTTATGGTATGTGCGATAGTTTTCAGTTTGTGAGAATGTAAGATTCAAAAGGTCAAGCAGTAAAGAAATTTGAGGTAGAAAATTTTTAAAACGCAAAGTGAAAAGGAGGAATGCAAAAGAAAAAAGGAACTCAAAGAAGAGGAAACAAGAAAATATATGGGGCCGGCACTGCAGCTCAATAGGCTAATCCTCCGCCTTGCGGCGCCGGCACACCAGGTTCTAGTCCCGGTCGGGGCACTGGATTCTGTCCCGGTTGCCCCTCTTCCAGGCCAGCTCTCTGCTGTGGCCCGGGAGTGCAGTGGAGGATGGCCCAAGTCCTTGGGCCCTGCACCCCATGGGAGACCAGGAGAAGCACCTGGCTCCTGCCTTCGGATCAGCGCAGTGCACCAGCCGCAACACGGCGGCCGCGGCGGCCATTGGAGGGTGAACCAACGGCAAAGGAAGACCTTTCTCTCTGTCTCTCTCTCTCACTGTCCACTCTGCCTGTCCAAAAAAAAAAAAAAAAATATATATATATATATATATATATGAAAAAATAACTGCTGCTTTGCTGCTTTGGACTATGGAGATTGAAAGTAATTTCATACAAAGGATTCAGGTATGCAATGAGTAGAGTTAGAAGGAAGGTCCATGTTCTAGGCCAAAGCAGTTTACTTTGAAAATGATGCCTTCAGGGCAGGCGTTGTGGTATAGTAGGTAAAACCACGGCCTGCAATGCTGGCATTTCATATGGGCACTGGTTTCACGTCCCAGCTGCTCCACTTCTGATCCAGACCCCGGCTAATAGACCAGGAAAAGCAACAGAAGATGGCCCAAGTGTGTTTGGGCATCTTTCACAAATGTGGAAGATCCAGATGAAGTCCATGGATCTTCGCTTTACCCTGGCCCACTGTTGGCCGTTTTAGTCATCTAGGGAGTGAACCAATAGGTAGAAGATTCTCTCTATCTCTCCCTTTTTCTCTCTCTGACTTTCAAATAAATAAATCTTTAAAAAAAGAAGAGGAAGAAAATGATACCTTCATCTGCAGTAGCCACTGATTGCTTGTTTCATTGGTGAAACAATTGCTGTTGAACATCTGCTAAATGTGGTCTACTAGAAAGAGCACTGGATTGGGAATCAGAGTGCCCGAATTCTAGATTGGCTGCTTTACCGACCAAGTGACTTCAGGCAAATCTCCCTGTGACTCATTCTCTCTTCTACAAAATAGGGTTGAAACCTAGCTTTCCTTATTTAGTGAGAATGCTGTGGCAATGTATTTAAAAGGATGTTTGAGAAAATGCTTTGAAAACTGTCCGGTACTACATACCTGCAAGATATTATTTAGGGACTAAGCCTCCACCTGCGGCACCAGCATCTCATACGGGTGCCGGTTCGAGTCCCGGCTATTCCACATCCGATCCAGCTCTCTGCTGTGGCCTGAGAAAGCAGTGGAAGATGGCCCAAGTTTTTGGGCCCCTGTACCCACTTCGAAGACCTGGAAGAAACTCCTGGCTTCTGGCTTCGGATTGACGCAGCTCCAGCTGTAGCAGCTAATTGGGGAGTGAACCAGTGGATAAAGACCTCTCTTTCTCTGCCTTTCCTTCTCTCTCTGTATAACTCTGACTTTCAAATAAATAAATAAATCTTAAAAAAAATGCTACAGAGTTAAAGAGTAATGATGAAAATGATAAACAATGAAAATATTCACTGGACTTAGCAGTTGGGACATCATTGTGACCTTGCAAAATATAATGACCTTAGGAAATAGAAATCAGATTGTAGTGGTTTTAGGGGGAACTGGGAGGGAAAGAAATGGAGGAGGTAAGTCTAGGCCAACAGTTCTCTTTTTTTTTTTTTTTTTTTTTTAAGATTTATTTAATTATTTGAAAGGAAGAGTTACAGAGAGGCAGAGAGAGAGAGAGAGAGGTAGGTCTTTTATCTGCTGGTTCATTGTCTAGATGGCCGCAACAGCTATAGCTGTGCTGATCCAAAGCCAGGAGCCAGGAGCTTCTTCCAGGTCTCCCACATGGGTGCAGGGATCCAAGGACTTGGGCCGTCTTCTACTGCTTTCCCAGGCCATAGCAAGGAGCTGGATTGGAAGTGGAGCAGCCAGGACTCAAACTGGCGCCCATATGGGATGCCGGCACTGCAGGGTGTGGCTTTACCTGCTACACCACAGCACCAGCCCCCCCAGCAGTTCTTTTAAGTATGGCTCATGGACCCTTAAGAGTCCTAGAAACTCTTTCAGAGTATAAGATAAGCTATTTTCATCATGCTAAGACATTATTTGCCATTTATAACCATGTTGTCATATTCACTGATGGTACAAAAGCATTCTTGAGTAAAATGGTTTGCACCTTGTATGAATCATGACACTAGCACCACGTTATGCTTGCCAATAGTCATATTTTTCATCATCGTTCACTCATAGTTTAAAATAAAGTTCTGGTTTCATTTAAGAATGTTTTTGATAAAGTACAATCTCAGCCCTTGAGTGCATATTTTTAATATTTTGTGTGATAAATGAGAAGTACCTGTGAAGTATTTCTGCTATCACTGAAGTTGATGGTTGTCTTAGGGAAACCACTTCAGTAACTATTTACATTGCTAGCTGACTGGTCTCTTCTTTCATGGAACATCATTTTTACTTGAAAGAGTGACTGTCAGACAAACCATGGCTATTCACATTTGAGTATTCAGCAGATTCTTTCTCAGTAAGAAAGTGAAAAATAATGAATTACTTTGACTTTGGGGGAATAGGCCAACAATGTTTATTGTCAATGATAAAATTCCATGTTTCAATTAAAAAAATTATAATTTTAGAACACTTCTGTCCACCCACTGGAATGTGTCAGCTTCCCAAAGCTGACTTTTCTGATGGGATCAGTGGCAATATTAAAAAGATTTGTGGGGCTGACACTGTGGCATAGTGGGTAAAGCTGCCTGTAGTGCCGGCATCCCATATGGGCACCAGTTCGTGTCCCAGCTGCTCCACTTCCAGAGCTTTCTGCTATGGCCTGGGAAAGCAGTGGAAGATGGCTCAAATCCTTGGGTCCCTGCACCCGCATGGGAAACCCAGAAGTTCCTGGCTTCTGGCTTCAGATCGGTGCAGCTCTGGCCATTACGACCAATTGGGAGTAAACCAGCGGGTGGAAGACCTCTCTCTCTCTCTCTGCCTCTCCTTCTCTCTCTTTGCAACTCTGACTTTCAAATAAATAATAAAAATAAATCTTTAAAAAAAGATTTGTAAAAATATAGGGGCGGGCGCCGTGGCACAGCAGGTTAACGCCCTGGCCTGAAGGGCCGGCATCCCATATGGGCGCTGGTTCGAGTCCTGGCTGCTCCTCTTCTAGTCCAGCTCTCTGCTGTGGCCTGGGAACGCAGTAGAAGATGGCCCAAGTCCTTGGGCCCCTACCTGCGTGGGAGACCTGGAAGAAGCTCCTGGCTTCTGGCTTCAGATCGGCCCAGCTCTGGCCATTGCAGCCAATTGGGGAGTGAACCAGCAGACGGAGGACCTCGCCCCCCCCCCCCCCCCGTAACTGACTTTCAACTAAATAAATAAATCTTTTAAAAAAAAAAAAAATTTGTAAGCCGGCGCCGTGGCTCAATAGGCTAATCCTCCACCTTGCGGCGCCGGCACACCGGGTTCTAGTCCCGGTTGGGGCGCCGGATTCTGTCCCGGTTGCCCCTCTTCCAGGCCAGCTCTCTGCTATGGCCAGGGAGTGCAGTGGAGGATGGCCCAGGTGCTTGGGCCCTGCACCCCATGGGAGACCAGGAAAAGCACC
Source organism: Oryctolagus cuniculus (assembly GCF_051225735.1). Classification (NCBI taxonomy): domain Eukaryota; kingdom Metazoa; phylum Chordata; class Mammalia; order Lagomorpha; family Leporidae; genus Oryctolagus; species Oryctolagus cuniculus. The sequence goes on from NC_142881.1 coordinate 29,787,813, forward strand.
TGGCTCCTGGCTCCTGCCAGGATCAGCGCGGTGCGCCGGCTGCAGCGGCGGCCATTGGAGGGTGAACCAACGGCAAAGGAAGACCTTTCTCTCTGTCTCTCTCTCTCACTGTCCACTCTGCCTGTCAAAAAAAAAAAAAAAAAATTTGTAAAAATATAAAACAATGCCAGTTTACTCACGAAATTTTTTTGCTTTGGAAAATATAGTTAAATGAATTAATATACAAATATCTTAAAATTTGTTTTGATTCCTTTAAAATCCTTTGGGGGAGTTTAAGAAGTTTTGAGGCTGAGTTTGAAAATTCTTTATCTAGATTGTTCTTTTCAGAAGCTTGGCTATTTAGGAAAGAAGAGGTGAGTAGCTAAAAGGACATATAAACTCCGGCGCCGTGGCTCAATAGGCTAATCCTCCACCTTGCGGCGCTGGCACACCGGGTTCTAAGTCCCGGTCAGGGCGCCGGATTCTGTCCCGGTTGCCCTTCTTCCAGGCCAGCTCTCTGCTATGGCCAGGGAGTGCAGTGGAGGATGGCCCAGGTGCTTGGGCCCTGCACCCCATGGGAGACCAGGAAAAGCACCTGGCTCCTGGCTCCTGCCATCGGATCAGCGCGGTGCGCCGGCTGCAGCGGCGGCCATTGGAGGGTGAACCAACGGCAAAGGAAGACCTTTCTCTCTGTCTCTCTCTCTCACTGTCCACTCTGCCTGTCAAAAAAAAAAAAAAAAAAAAAAAAAAAAGACATATAAACTCACAGGGGGTCAGTTTTCAGGAGCACATGAGCATAATTATATGCCTGGGGCCAAAAGCCAAAAGCTCATGGTTCCTGAACAATTTGGGAAGTTGACTACAGAGATTAGTAGGAGGGATTGGCTTTGCTGCCATTGGTATTAAAGGGAGAATAGATGTCCATACAGATTCTTTTGTAGGAATAGGGGTTGTAAGGTCAGAGTTTTTACTGCCTTTGACTGCTATCCTGAAAGCAGGTAGTGAGGTTAACTAACGAAAGAGGTTATGACCTCATGATATCAGGAATGTGCTAAAGACTTTTAAAAGCTGTTGTGTGCAATGGAAGGTGTTGCTGATCAAGAACATATATTAATCCAGAGTAGAAGTGAAAATCTGATAACTGAGTGAGCGATAAAAACATATCTATATGTTTAGTAGCTTAGGTACAGTACCTGTTAAAGCAAATGGTTGAATTGATCCAAGATTAGGATTCTATTGGTGGAATAAAAAGAAGACAAAAATTTGAAGATTTTAACAAAATTGTGATTTAAGTGAGAGTAAAATACTAAAATTTAAGATTTCAAATACATCAGTTCTTTTTTTAAAAAATTTTTTAAAAAATATTTATTTGAAAGAAAGAACAGTTCTGACTGTTGTGGCCACTTGAAGAGTGAACCATCCACTGGTCAAGTGGCCACAACAGTCAGAACTGGGCCAGGCTGAAGCCAAGAGCTAGGAACTTCTTCCAAGTCTCCCATGTGGGTGCAGGGGCCCAAGCACTTGGGCCATCTTCCACTGCTTTCCCAGGCTTATTAGCAGGGAGGTGGATTGAAAATGGAGCAGCCAGGATTCATACTACTGCCCACATGGGATGCTAGCACCATAGACCATGGCTTTACCCATTATACCACAATGCCAGCCCCTAAAATGTTTTCCTTTAATCAATATTCATGTCTCCCAGTCTTCTAGTAAATGATTGAGACATTGTAAATGAAGATATACACAATTTTATCTACTGACTCAGTCAAAAAATTTGTAGTAGCCCAGTCAGTATATCAGCAAATCAGAAAAATAAATTTGCTATCCAGGTAGTTTCCTTGAACTGAGTCACCTTGAGTGACTAGTTGTGACAAGTTTTGCCCATCATTGAGACTTATATAATCACACTTGATGTATAGTCTCTGGTATATTTTCTAGCTTACAGTTGAAACTTTTTGTTCAGTTGAACATGGTGAAAACCAACTTTCTTCATTCTTCCTGCTGGAGAAGACTGTAGTTCTATAGTTTTTGGCTGAAGAAGCTAATTATATGAGAAAGTTCTTAGGCCTGGTCTGTGGGACTTGGGCAGGAGAGCTATTTGGAAAAGAACAGTTTGGGGGCCTCATCTCTTGTTCTTAGTGATGGAAAAGTGAGAGATGTATGGAGAATAAAGTTGAATTATGGAGGAAATCTTTGGAGTTATAACAAATCACACTGTGTTTTTATTTTTTTAAGATTTATTTGAAAGGAAGAGGTGGTAGGGGGTCCGGGGAGATTCATCTTCCGTTTGCTGGTTCATTCCCTCAAATGGCTGTAGTAGCCCAGGCTGGGCCAGGCTGAAGCCAGGAGCCTGGAACATCATCCAGGTCTCCCACATGGGTGACAGGAACCCAAGCACTTTGGCCATCACTCTACCTTCCTAGGATCATTAGTGGTGAGCTGGATAGGAAGTGGAGCCACCAGACAAATTGTATGCAGGACATATGGTATGCCAACATTGCAAGTGGTGGCTTAACCCACTGCACCACAACAGAACACAGCTTTTTTTTTTTTTTAAAGATTTATTTATGTATTTGAAAGGCAGAGTTACACAGAGAGAGGAGAGGCAGAGAGAGAGAGAGAGAGAGAGCGAGAGCGAGCTTCCATCCAGTGGTTCACTCCCCAATTGGCCACAATGGCCGGAGCTGCGCCAGTCTGAAGCCAGGAAGCAGGAGCTTCTTCAAGGTCTCCCACGTGGGTGCAGGGGCCCAAGGACTTGGGCCATCTTCTACTCCTTTCCCAGGCCATAGCAGAAAGCTGGATCAGAAATGGAGTCTCAAACCAGCGCCCATAAGTAACAGATATTAATATGTCAGATTTGGTTTAAGTCAGTCAAGTTTTTTCAGGGTTTTTGTGGGCTGTTCACAGATGAATAAACATGAAATTTTAAGCAAGCTTTTTGGGGCAAAGACCTCTTTATTGGAGGTAGTGAAAGTTTGATGTATTATTTGATTATGTTTCTAAATAAGTGATGATAATTATCCAAGAAAAATCAGTCTGTTGGCCAGAGGCTGTATGTGTGTTTGGGGTTTGGGTTAGGATGATTTAATGATAGACAAAACTGTTCTTCTGAAGCACAGGCAACTAATGTCTCTGAAGGTACAGGTATAGATTTATATATACTTTGGACACACAGGCACAAACACAGCTTTATTCTTTGATAAACAGAATTGTTTTTAGATAATCTTAAAATTTTCTGTCATCACCCAATTTTTAGTATAAATGGAGACACTTATTAATTAGTTTCAAGCTTTTATGAAGTTTTTGTTTGGAGGCTGTTTTGTTTATGCAGAAGGAAAGTTACATCCGCTGACTAAAGTGTTTTATAGATCATTCCTACAGCGACAGCACAGAGATGGTGAAGATCATTGTGCATACTGTGCAGAGTCAGGACCGAGTTCTTAAGGAGCTGTTTGGCCATCTAAGGTAGAAAAATTGCTTATTTCCTACTGAAAAGACAGAATACTTTATCATGTTCTTTTTGAAGTGTAATACCCTCACTGGTGAATATACTAGACGTAGGAAGAGTTCTAGCAGTACTTTGGGTTGGGAATCAGCCATTAAATCTCAGATCAGTCATTAAATCTCATGCTGATTGTGGTAATTTCCCTAGTTGTGTTTGGGAGTCTGCTATGTAAGTCTTTGGGTTTGTGTAAGCTATCTGAACTGATTTGATCTCTCCAGCAAGTTGTTGGGCTGTAAGCAGAAGATTATTGATCTACTCCCCAAGGTGGAAGTGGCCCTCAGTGACATCAAAGAAGCTGACAATACTGTCATGTTTATGCAAGGAAAGAGGCAGAAAGAAATATGGCATCTCCTTAAAATTGCCTGTGTAAGTAATTTTAATAAGTAATTTAAGGTGACTGAGTAGTTATTACTCCCTGCAAAAAGGATTTTTATCAGCATGAGCTGGAGCCTCTTAAAGATGTATTTTGTGTTGGGTTGAGGTTCATGTTCTTTGCTTGGTGTCTGGACTAGCTGTTGAGATGCGGGACTTCATGATTATCCTGTTATCACTCTCCTTTTCAGTTCTTCTGTTTTTATACTCCTCTCAGCCCTGGAGTATTAGGATAGATGTGGCTATCATGAAATCTACCTTTTGTTTAAGTAGGTTCTCCCCACCCCAACTAAAGTGGTATTAGAGGGGCAGATACATTTCATTTTAGTCAATGAAGAAAAGGCCAAATCCAGGATAGTTAGTGGTGGTGTGTCCAGGTGGGAATAGTTTTGTAAATATTCTGCATATATAAGTAGGGAAAGAAATTTAAATATTAGGAATGAGGTGCTTGCTTCTTATCTTTTGGTTTTTATTTTTTCCCCTCTTCAGACACAGAGTTCTGCCCGGTCTCTTGTAGGATCCAGTTTAGAGGGCACAGTAACCCCTCAGGCATCAGCATGGCTGCCCCCAACTTCAGCACAACGTGAACATCCTCTGTCATGCGTGGTAACTCCTCAAGATGGGTGGGTTCACTTTGTAACAATAGATAGTTGTGTTTTCAGAGCAGTGGTAGGAATGAAGCAGTAAAGTATGGTAGTTAAGGTGGTCCTTGGTGACTTCAGACCAGGGTTGAATGTCTCTTTGTAATAATCTTGGGCAACTCACTTGACTTTTAAATGTTCATATTCCTCACCTTTAAAATGAGAACTCTGAAAAAACTGCTCTGACAATTTGTGTAGACAGTGTATTTAAAGTGTGTGGGAAGTAAATATTCAACCAATGTTGCTTAATTTGAGCTAAGTCCAAGTTTTAAGTCTTTTCTGTTATTGGCTTACCAATTTCTTTTACCCAAACCTTATTCTTTCCTTAACTGTTTATCTGTTTAAGAAAATATATTATCTTTTTGCATTTGTAATTTTGGGATCCTTGATTATACTTCTAATAAACTCTTAAGATCTACTCTATTTTATTACTTAGCATTTCTGAAATCAGACTTTTTTTCAGTGCCCTAAGTTGATTTTGCAAATGAGAACTCATTTAATCCCTGCATTTCTTTTATTAATTTCTACTCTTCTGCTAAAAGCTGAATACTATCCATTTGTTATTTTCTCAGCATAAGATGTACCGTATCCAGGGCCAGTGGCTCTTTGCTAGCTCGTGCATTGTCGCTTTTCTCACAACTCATGGAGACCTCTACGGCACCAGCACTTCCTGGAAGTTCTGTCCATAATTAGCTTTGCAGAAGTGCAGCCATGTTACATCACTGCTCAGGAGGCCATGCAGTTGAACATTCTGTACGCTTTTATGAGAGAAAAGCACATGGCAGGAAGGCAAGCTGATATCAGGTATTTTATTTTTTTTAAAGAAAGCAAGTCCCAGGGTATATCTTTGTATATTTGGCCCAAATGTAGTACATCTACAAGCATAGCACAAGCTATAGTTAATTACATAGACTTTGTAGCAAATAGTCCATTAATCAGTTTTAGTAAGTAAAATTTAAAACATTTTTAACATTTTTGCTTTCATTAAAGGCATTTTGGTTTGTTAAAGGGATAATAATAGTTACAAATACCACCTCTACACAAATTTTCAATTTAAGATGTGGTTCTTCATAAAAGTGTAGCAAGAAGGAATATATTATAAAGGAAAACTGATTTCAATTACACTGTACCTTTGGTACTTACCTAACTACCAAGGATTAAAAACTGTTGGCTCAGTGTTTCTTTTCTTTCTTTTAAGGATTTATTTATTAATTTATCTATTTATTTGGAAGGCAGAATTTTAGAGAGAGGGAAGGAGGAAGGAAGATAGGAAGGGAGAAAGGAAGAGACAAAGATGGATATCTTCCATCCACTGGTACACTCCTCCAAATGGCTGCAACAGTTGGAAGTACAGCAGCCAGGACTCGAACTAGCACCCATATGGGATACCAGCGCCGCTGGCAGCAGCCTTACCAGCTATGCCACAATGTTGGCCCCCAGCTGAGTGTTTCATCTGTTGAATAAGAACTGAATCAGAATTTATTTCTAAGCTAATAGCAGCTGTTAACCATAGCCTAGAACTGACTAGTAGAGCAGGGACTGATGGTGCAGGCCACATGAAAGAAGAAGCACAAAGGTAGAAACCAGAATCATGATCTCCTTCAAATACAGACTTCCAGGGAAACTTCTCGGTCTGGGCTCCCCTATCTTCTGTTGTCCTAATGCATCAGCTTGCTTGTTTTCCTTTGCATTGCTGTCATCTGTAGGTTACAGCCAGACCTTTTCACATTCTCTGCTATCTGTGGAACACATAATACTTCTGTAGCTTCTTTCCTACTTTTGTGTCTGAAATAAACGTGCTGGTGTTTTACTACTTGTAAGAAATGACAAATATTCCATAAACCAAGAGACCTTTCAACTGTGCCAAGGATCGTTTTTTTCACCCGTGGAAAAAATGTTTTATGCAAATACTGTTTACATTTCAGAGGAAAATTACATTGAAGTTAGAATGGACTTTGTTTTTTTTTTGTTTTTGTTTTTGTTTTTGACAAGCAGAGTTAGACATTGAGAGAGAGACAGAGAGAAAGGTCTTCCTTTTGCCGTTGGTTCACTCTCCAATGGCCGCTGTGGCTGGCGCACTGTGCTGATCTGAAGGCAGGAGCCAGGTGCTTCTCCTGGTCTCCCATGCGGGTGCAGGGCCCAAGGACCTGGACCATCCTCCACTGTACTCCCTGGCCACAGCAGAGAGCTGGCCTGGAAGAGGGGCAACCGGGACAGAATCCAGTGCCCCAACTGGGACTAGAACCCGGTGTGCTGGCGCCGCAGGCGGAGGATTAGCCTAGTGAGCTGCGGCGCTGGCCAGAATGGACTTCTTATCATTAGAGTTAGGCAGAGGCAGCAGCTTGGAAGAAGCAGGAGTCTGCCTGGGGTGGGAGGGCTGAGGAAACTGAAGACTACAGGAGTCACCTGCAGTGGTTTGCTGGCTTGCAAAAAGGGCAGGGGTCATCCTGCCCCAGAAGACCAGAAAGTAGTGGAAATTCTTATGGCACTTTGCTGAATTTTAAAAGGCTTTGTTCATTTATCCTGCAGGGACACTTTTGCACAAATGATAGAAGAAAATTTGAATTGTCTTGGCCATTTAAGCACTATTATCCGTGAAGCAAATGAGGAACAGGGCAATAGTATGATGGTAAGTTTTGTTTGACTATGGACATGTATTTTAGGTATGTTGGGTATAAAGGCCTTAATGTTCCAAGCTAGCCTTATCTGGCATTCCAGATGCATATACAGGGAATAGAGTTCAGAAGAACATTTGAGGAATATCGTTAACCTCAAATCCCCCATTCTCTATTGCTCAGGGATGTACTAGAATTGTGTCATCAGTAATCACTTTGGTCAAAATAAATGAGTGGTTAAGGCTTTCTTTGTAATGTGCCTACTGAAATTAAATGGTTTGTACATTTTTGCTCTAGTAGTCAATTTGTTCAAATAAAATGGGACTTTTACTATAATTCCAATACAGTACCTGCTGAATATAAATGTTAATATAGTTTGTATAATACAAGTGTGTTTTTTAGGATTTGTTCAAATTATTGAATTGTTAAAACTAGAGGAAATTACAACAAAATGTTTACTGCATTAACTTTTACTACATTTAGTCTCAATGTCAAGTCTGTATTTCCTCTTTCATTAATCATTACAGAAAACTTGCAAAAATTAATACCCATATACTTACTATTTACAGTCAACAGCTAATTTTAACTTCTTCCTGCCTTTAGAATCTAGATTGGAGTTGGTTAACAGGATGATTTGCTACTTGTTCACTGTCCGCAAGCCTGTGGAAGTTGTTGCTGCACGTGTTGGAAATTTGTTTTTTCTCCATGAAAACCCATCTTGAAACACGTCAACTGAGAAATGGCCATGATCATAAACTATGCACAATTTTATAAGCACAATATTTTGATTTTGAGGAATTTTGAGCTCTGAACAAATAGGATTTTATAAAAAGTCAGTAGACTTGTTTAAATATTTAATACTACAGCTTCTTAGGATCATCTTTATGACCCATTCATCTTCAAACTTGATAAACATTATGTATTTAACTGACTAAAAATACCTTTTAAAGTTTTCACTTTTGACATAAAGCCAAACTTAGAGAAGAAAACCTCGTCTAACATATTTTAAGTTGTCTACCTGTGTTTCTGTGGAAGAGACTGCTCACAAGTAAAATTGTACTTCCTGAAGAATAAACCCTACCTCCTTGTGTTGTACTCAAAAAGTATACTTCGTGGCATCATAAGGAGTTGGCTTAATCCCATTTTTAATTTTTGCCACACACTTAATTTTCTTCATTCAGAAGGGATTGTGCATCTTTGCCTTTAATACCAGTTGACTCTCATAAATCATGTTGTATGCTATGTGTATATGTATTTAAGATGTACATTTAATATCAGAGAGAAGATACCTGTTAATTTATAATGTGTTTGAAAGCTCATAGGTTCTTTCATTTGTAAAAATGGATCATTTGTTTAAACATTCTTTTGTTTTATCATGTATGTTTATAAAGGTCTGTACTTCCTTGTTTGTAATTACAATTCCAAAATCCAAAAATTTTTGAAAACAAGGTTCTCATAAGTCTGGCTGCAGAACTCATTTGGCAAATATAATCTGAACTGACATTGACTCTACTTATCCCATTTAGTGTGAATATTGATTTTTTTGCTGCAGAAATAGTAATGTGTCTGATCACTGCAGGGGGCGAGTTGGGGTGCTGCCAGACTCTGCTGAGGGTTAATGTAGTATGGTACATGCACTGAATTACCTTCATAAAATCTGAACATTTCATATTACTGAAACATCTGGCTCCAAGGGTTTCAGGTAAAGGACTGTGGATCTCTATCATCTACTAAATAATTTAGAAGGTATTTTTTTAAATGTGAAATGCTTTTATATTATAGTTTTTCACTTTGTATATTAAATGATTTTAAAATTACCTTTTGAATCTCTATTCATTATAATAGGTTTTTTTTTAAAGATTTATTTATTTATTTGAAAGTCAAAGTTACAGAAAGGCGCAGAGGCAGAGAGAGAGAGGTCTTCCATCCACTGGTCCACTCCCCAATTGTCTGCAATGGCCAGAGCTGCGCCGATCCAAAGCCAGGAGGCAAGAGCTTCTTCCGGGTCTCCCACGTGGGTGTAGGGGCCCAAGGACTTGGGCCATCTACTGCTTTCCCAGGTCATAGCAGAGAGCTGGATCGGAAGTGGAGCAGCTGGGACTCAAACCGGTGACCATATGGGATGCCAGCACTGCAGGCAGCGGCTTTACCTGCTACGCCACAGTGCTGGCCCCTATAATAGGTTTTTATGATGTAATAGTTGAATATAGTTTAGGAAAATGTGAAAGTTCCAGGAGGTGGAACTGGAGCACAGAATAACATAATACTTTCCCTGTACTTTCAGGATTTAGCGTAAAGTTAGTGTTGGCAACTTCTCTGAGTGTTTTCTTCTGTGATATCCTATCACTACTCACGTCAAAAGTCATGCTCATATTTTGTCCTATAAACCGATGTCATAGTCCCACCCTGCCCATATTTACTAACAGTGACACAAATGTGAAACCTTATGATTGTTTCCTCCTGTAGTCTTTAATAACCACATACCACTGTTTCTCTATCAGTTACAGTAACAGGCAGTCTCTTTTGCATCCCTATTTCCAAAATTTTTTTAAATTTATTTAAGAGCTACTCAGGGCTGCCATCTGCTGGTTCATTCCCCAAATGCCTGCAACAACAGGGTCTAGGCTGAGTCTGAAACTAGGAGGCAGGAGCCAGGAATTCAAGCCAGGTCTCTCATGTGAGTGGCAGAAACTCCATTACTTGAGACAACACTGCAGCCTCAGCATCTGTATTGGTTGTTAAGCTGCAGTCAGGAGAGGAAGCTGGGAATCAAACCAAGGCGCTCCAATACAGGGACACAGGCATCTCTAAATGCCTGCTCCCCAGGGCTTTTGTTTTTGTTTTAAAGATTTATTTACTTGAGAGTCAGAGTTACAGAGAGAGAGAGAGAGAGGTGTTCCATCTACTGGTTCACTCCCCAAATGGCCACAACTGCAGGAGCTGAGCTCATCCAAAGCCAGGAGCCAGGAGCTTCTTCCAGGTCTCCCACGTGGGTGCAGAGGACTAAGGATCTGGGCCATCTTTTACTGCTTCCCCAGGCCATAGCAGAGAGCTGGATCAGAAGTGGAGCAGCCAGGTCTCAAACTGGCACCCATATGGGATGCCAATACTTCAGGTGGATGCTTTAGCTACTCCACTACAGTGTCGGCCCCTCCCCATGTTTTAATAATAAACATTTATTGGGTATTTGATGCTTGGAAGATACTAAACTAGATGGCAAGATCAGAAACAGTTAACTCAGACTGTACAATAAAAGTGCTTATCTGCAGGTCTGACCATTTGCAGGCCTCCCAAGCACTAGAATTATTAAGAATTTGTTTCAATGACCATGTGTTTTTAATATCATTGTATTAATTGGTAAAAATTTGCTAGAGTAGGGGCCATTTTGATGGTGTGTGGCTGAGAGGCTGTCGGGGCAGTTGGTGTGAGTCAGAACAGACCACAGTAAGATTACCTCCAAACTTTAGCGTTTGGTGCAAAGCAGACCGCTGTAGTTTTTTGTTTGGTAACATCTTTTCTGCTTTGAATGACAGTCGTGAAATATGTTTCATTTGCGAACCTATGAAGAACTAAGAAAGTACATCCAGAAAATACAGTTTTTGGAAGTTAATATAGCTAAGTCTGCAAATATAATTTGGAAGTTATTATAGATAAGTTTGGAACAGGAGCCCTGACATTCCTATGAAATAAAAATCAGATGAATGATACAGATAAGTGAATTTATTAAAGGAAGTGGGTAAAGTGATCTGGGAACGACTGCTTTAATGAGGAATTGAATTTTGATTATCTTTCATTTCACTGCTACTGCCGGTATAAGCTCAGGCCTGCAGTTTCTTAACTATTTGGCTTCCCTGCCTTCAGTCTATCTTCACAGCCATTTTGCAGATTCCTAAAGCACTGTGTTCCCATGTCTGCTCCAGATTAGAAGCCCCTCCAACCTTACTCAGCCCTGTCCAATTGTGGCCTCCCACCACTAGCCTTCGAAAGCAGAAGCCATTTCTGACCAACCTACACTAACATGCGGGGCTTACTTTCCTTGTATTAATCCATCTCATGCCAGACTCGACCCTTTTCCTTTGCCCTTTTTCATTTTGGGTAATATATGTACATGGTGCAAAACTTGAAAACAACAGAATATGCAGCGAAAGTTCTTCCTGCCCCCTAAACATCCAGTGCCCCCATCAGCAGGGGGAAAAAAGTGCATTCCCGACTTTAAAAATAATCCGGTCCTATCCTAGCCCACCAAACCACTGCTTTCCATCCCACAGGCTTTCAGACAACTCAAGTGCTTATGGTTGGCTCCCTTTGGGCTTCCAAGAGGAGCGCCGCGCCCCTCACTGCGCTCGCCCACTCTTCTTGTCGCCGGGACGGCCACGCTAAAGCCCTAACTGGTCAGCATTCGTGCACAACTATTCTCTCTCTCTCTCACACCGACAAAAACCAAGGAAAAAACTTGAATGAGTGATGCAGGTAGACCGAACAGTTTCCTCGTCCTTTTACAGCGAACAAGTCTGGTTGCCCCAGAAGTGCACGGTCCGCGCCAGGAGCACGTGTTGCCGCACAGTAGGGTTCGGAATACGTCCAAAAAAAAAAAAAAAAAAAAGACACAAAAGGAACAGCTACCGCATTGAGAGTGGGGCAGCGGGTTCTCTGCACAAAAGCAAACCGACTGGTTTCTTGTCGGACAGGCCTTTCCTATCCCCGCTTCCCCCAGAGTACCGCTTTTCCTCACCAGCTCACCAGCAGTGCACACAGGAGGAAGCGTCCCACCTCCTAACTGGAGTGCAAGGGTGGCTGGAGTATTTTGGCCCCCTCGCTTCCCGTTCCTAGTCGCAGGCGGGGCACTGCGTGCCTGTGCGTTTTAGCGCAGGCGCAGTGCAGGGAGAGTGGGCGGGGCCGGCTGTTGGCGGCGGTTGGCGCGGCCCGGGAGGCGGCTGCACGTGCGGGAGGGGGCGATGCGTCACTGATCGGTGAGGCGCGGCCGAGGGGGTCTCCCCTTCCGGAGCCTAGGGCTGGGCGTGTTCTCGGCGCCTTCTACAGACTGAGCGGCGGTGGGGAGGGGGCGTCGCGACGCTCACCGAGCAGGAGCGGCCCGCGGGCCACCTCGGGCGGAGGGGCTGGCGAGGGGAAAGCGGGCTGTGAGAGGAAGGAGAAATGCGGGGAAAAGGGCGCCGCACTCGCCCGCGCAGCCTGTGAGGGGGCGCCGGCTCCCCGGAGGAGGGAGGGGGGAGCGGGCCTGTCACTCATGGGGCTGAGGGTCGTTGCCTCGCTCGCCTAGGAGCGACAAGGATGAATATGACTCAAGCCCGGGTGCTGGTGGCTGCGGTGGTGGGGCTGGTGGCTGTCCTCCTCTACGCCTCCATCCACAAGATCGAGGAGGGACACCTGGCTGTCTACTACAGGTGAGCGGCGCGTGCAGTCAGCTCGGGTTCTAGACGGGTGGACGGGGCACGTCCCCAGCCGCGTCCGGGCGAGCACTGCCCAGTCCTGGACGTACTTTTCGGCCCAGCGGTCGGGAAAGCATGGTGTGAGGAGGGGATAATGCAGGCTTTGGGGAGCACTCTACAAGTGTCGGGCCGTTTTACTTCTGTGTTCGTTTTGTGCAGAGATTAAGACTCCTTGTGGGTATTCCTGGTACACAGTGAACTCGATGATTTGTAGAAAGATGAAAAAGGAAAGAAGTAGTCACTCTACAAGTAACTGAAGAAGTGACTAAATCGTTTATAGTGCATAGAACTGTGCGGGCTTTTAGTTTGCTGCCATACATGCTTTTAGAAAACGTGGTCCTGCGTATGGTTGTTTCCTAAGATTCGTTTCATCTGGTTATGTCTTTTTTTTTTTTTTTTTTTTTTTTAAGATTTATCTATTCATTTGAAGGCAATTACAGAGGCAGAGGTAGAGAGATAGAGGTCTTCCATCCGCTGGTTCACTCCAGTTGGCCACTATGGCCACTATGGTTGGAGCTGTGCCAATCTGAAGCCAGGAGCTTCTTCCGGGTCTCCCATGAGGGTGCAGAGGCCAAAGGTCTTGGGCCATCTTCTGCTGTCCCAGGCCACAGCAGAGAGCGGGATCGGAAGTAGAGCAGTCAGGACTCGAACCGGCGTCCATATGGGATACTGGCATGCCAGGCGGCGGCTTTACCCACTATGCCACAGCACCAGCCCCTGGTTATGTCTTAAAAGACCATAATGACCATGGCGTTGGTTAATCCCTGGACCTCAGAGGACAGAAGTGAGACACAGATGACCCACCTACTTCATCCTTTCAACTGGAAGAGAGGAACGGAGTAGGATATGCTACTTGCTCTTTAGTTGAGTTGGTGTACTGTTTTTTTTTTCTTTCAACATAGTTGACACCAGATCCTTCTGATACTGACTGTGAAGAGGGAGGACGGTTGGTTGAGAAATTGGAATAGTGGTGTATTCAAAAAGAGCTTCAACTTTTTGATTGTTTGCATCATCTCCCCTAAAAATGTTATTTCTACATTTAGCTCCCTCCTGAGTCATAGAAAAAGTGCAGATTTAGTGGTATGTTTTAGCAGGGAGCACTCCAATGTGAGACGTGACGGATGAATTCAGATTTCCTTCCACTTTAGCATTGTTTTTCAGACATTAAAACCAAGGAAAGAACATTTCAAGATACGAATTAGTGTTCGGTCTCAAATAGCTCATCATAAGTTTTGGACTTCTTTGCAAGCTCATTTATGTTTACCATACAGGTAGCTGAGTTCTGTTCGTTATGTAACATAGGACTTCTTTATTTGCTCCCCAGATGTCTCCTTTTTATAATTGCCAGTATATGCTTTCATAGTTCCTTTATTGCAGAATTTGATGAACAAATCCATACCTGTTCATTATTTTTTTTAAGTATAGCAAGGGGTTCTAGATTTTTTTTTTTTAAAGATTTATTTATTTGAAAAGCAGTTACAGAGAGGCAGAGAGAGAGAAAGAGACAGACAGTCTTCCATCTGCTGGTTCACTCCCCAGATGGCCTCAATGGCTGAAGCCAGGAGCCAGGAGCTTCCGCTGGGTTTCCCATGCAGGTGCAGGGCCCAAGCACTTGGGCCATCCTCCACTGCTTTCCCAGGCCATAGCAGAGAGCTGGATCAGAAGTGGAGCAGCCAGGACTCGAACTGGCACCCATATGGGATGCTGGCTCTGCAGGCAGCAGATTTACCTGCTCCACCACAGTGCCGGCCCCCAATACCTATTTATAAACTTAATCCTTTCACCCCACATCTTTCCATGCTAATTTTTTGTTGTTTTTGCTCAGAATTTTGTGTATCAATATTTTAATTGTAGTTAGATGAAAAGAACCATGAGTCTCATATGTTTTCTCCTTCCTTGAAAGTTTGTGGGTTTTTTTTTTCCAACCTGGTGATTTAATGTATTATATTTTAATTTAGCTCTTGTTATGTATAATTAAAATATTACACTGAAAGCCATTAGAATTTTTTTCACAAATATCTGTGAGGAGGTCAAAGACCAAGGAGAATCCTTTGAACATGAGAGCGGTTCTGGAGATCCAGAGATGTGATTGGGAACATGGGCAGTTTAATTTAGTCTTTTCATTTTTTTAATGTGGTAGATATTTTCAGCAGCAGTTGTTCATCCCGAATAACTCATTTTAGTGAGATTTGTTAGTCAGTAGCATGAGTAAGAGTAAATATTTATTATAGCATTTTAGATTCGGGAGGAGAATTTCTCTCTTTATAATTTTGTCAAATTGAAACATCTTTTTTGCAGGGGAGGAGCTTTACTAACTAGCCCCAGTGGACCAGGCTATCATATCATGTTGCCTTTCATTACTACCTTCAGATCTGTGCAGGTGAGTGATTCCTAGGGAAGCCCCACACCAGATAGACAGGTGTGACAGAAGGAGTTACCACACTTGTGGGTGGACGTGGATTTCTTTATTGCTTAAGCAGATGGTGGTATTTACTTACATGTGGGAGTTAAAGTTCAGAGTACAGTTGTCTTGCATGAGTTGATTGTGAACAACCTTATTATCCTGACATGAATTAAAAGGATGAACTGGGCAGCTTGGAAACACTACTTAGTATGTAGTATACAGCAGGTTTTCTGTTGGGTGCTGTCAAAAATAAAAGGGAGAATTAGGAACACAACTGGAAGTGCAAACCAGTGATTGCTTAGTTTAGAGCAGTGTTTGATTTCCCTAGGGGCAGGCTCCTAGTCTACTGTTTTTTGTTTTTTGGTTTTTTTGACAGGCAGGGTAGACAGAAAGAGAGAGACAGAGAGAAAGGTCTTCCTTTGCCATTGGTTCACCCTCCAATGGCCGCCGCAGCCGGCGCACTGCGGCCGGTGCACCGCACTGATCCGATGGCAGGAGCCAGGTACTTATCCTGGTCTCCCATGGGGTGCAGGGCCCAAGCACTTGGGCCATCCTCCACTGCACTCTTGGGCCACAGCAGAGAGCTGGCCTGGAAGAGGGGCAACCGGGACAGAATCCGGCGCCCCAACCAGGCCTAGTCTACTGTTAACAAGGAGGATCTGAATTTTTATACATAACTTTTCTGCCTCACATTTTTTTTCTGGTACATTAAGCACAATTTTATGTGGAACTTTAGTGAATGTATTTTGACGGCATCCCAGGATATTTACAGTAAGTACTTGAAAAGAATATCTTGACTGTGGAAAACACTTGGTAAATATCTTTTGACATAAGGTGATAAAACAGGATTAGGCTGTGACTACTGCAAGCTCAGTGTGATCTTAAATCTTTGGTTTCAGAAGTTTGTGTACCATCTGCTGCTAGTTTTTCAGGACTCAGGAAAATTCAGTGTTATTTAATCTTGTAGTTCTAAATCTAGGCTTCCTGCTGAATGAAAATTTAATTATGAATACTTAAATCCCTCAGGTTCCCTTTTAGATGGTTTAAGGAAAGAATGTTCTCTTTTGAAGTGCAATGTGGCATTCTTCCTGTAGCCATGCTGATTTCCCTATTGTTTTCCCATATTTATTCCTTCTTGCCTTGTTTCATGCTCTCACCACTTCATTCACCATCTTTCCTTCTCCTGCCTTTTTTAGACTCTCTGCAGATTTCTAATCTATAACTCTTAAAATCTGTATTATAAATTTTGGCACTTGGCTTTATTTCCTTTAATAATGGTGTCTTCTTGTATTTTTCTCTAAGTTTGTGTGTTTGTTTTCTTTCTAGAAAGTTTCCAAACTTCTTGGAAGGAGTTACAACATTTATATTTCTGACCTTTCTACTTAGTGTAGAAGTTAAATTGAGCTGATTTCTCAGGAAACAATGTGTGATTAGAACCTGGCTCTGCCACCTGTTATTTGCATGACTTTGGTAAAGTCATTTAACTCTTTTAGACTTCAGTTATGCCTCTTACAAGGAAGAATTTTAATATTTTAATTGCGTGATCTCATGGTTTATAGTGATGTTAGCAGTGGCATCATCAGACCCTTGGAAATCAAGGCCCTTTTTCATTTTGTTCAAAGCCAGGTAAATCTGTCTCTGTTGTATTGAAACTTGTATGTTAAGTCATACTTATGTACAGAAATAAAAGTAGATATAACACTAACATTGAATAGCTTAATTGTATATGTAACAAATGCACTGTGTATGTGTGTATCTGTAATGTTTGTAGAAAAGGGATTAAAAGATTATTTTGACCCAAAACAATTTTGCAATCCATGAATATTTGGGGTCTTCTAAAAGTACATGGAAATTATGTGTTGTGAAAAAAACTATAGACTTTTAGAAATGCCCTTGTGTATACAGTAGTAACTATTACACTTTTAAAGATGTAGATGAAACTAGTAATGATTTTGGTGCAATCAATAAACTTTGCATCTCAAAAAAATAGATACTGGAGTCAATGTGACTAAATTAGAATGTTCATATGTGAAACAACATTTTAGGAAAGAATTATATTAATAAAAACCCTTACAAGAATGTGTTCTTTGGCTGGCGCCACGGCTCAATATAATCCTCCGCCTGCGGCGCCGGCACACCGGGTTCTAGTCCTGGTTGGGGCGCCGGATTCTGACCCGGTTGCCCCTCTTCCAGGCCAGCTCTCTGCTGTGGCCCGGGAGTGCTGTGGAGGATGGCCCAAGTGCTGGGGCCCTGCACCCCATGGGAGACCAGGAGAGGCACCTGGCTCCTGCCATCGGATCAGTGCAGTGCACCGGCTGCAGCGCGCCAGCCACAGCGGCCACTGGGAGGTGAACCAACAGCAAAAGGAAAACCTTGCTCTCGCTCTCGCTCACTGTCCACTGTGCCTATCAAAAAAAAAAGGATGTGTTCTTTGGGGCTGGCACTGTGACATAGCAGGTCAAGCTGCCGCCTCCAGTGCCGGCCTCCAATATGGGCTGCTTCACATCCAATTCACGTGGGAGACCTGGAAGAAGCTCCTCGCTCCTTTGGATAAGCCCATTGCTGCCTTTTGGGGAGTGAGCCAGCAGATGGAAGACTTTGCCTCTGCCTCTGCCTCTCTGTAACTCTGCCTTTCAAATAAATAAATACAATGTGTTTTTTGTTTTTTGTTTTTTGTTTTTTGTTTTTTTTTTTAAAGAAAGTGTTATGGGGCAAGCGCTGTGGTTCACTTGGTTGGTCCTCTGCCTGCAGCGCTGTCATCCCATGTGGGCGCTGGGTTCTGGTCCTGGTTGTTCCTCTTCCAGGCCAGCTCTCTGCTGTGGCCCGGGAGGGCGGTGGAGGATGGCCCAAGTGCTTGGGCCCTGCGCCCGCATGGGAGACCAGGGAGAAGCACCTGGCTCCTGGCTTTGGATCGGCATAGCTCCAGCCGTGGAGGCCAATTTGGGGGATGAACCAATGGAAGGAAGACCTTTCTCTCTGTCTCTCTCACTGTCTAACTCTATCTGTCAAGTAAAAATATAAATAAATAAAAAAGAAAGTGATATGAAATCAAGAAATAAGGGAACTCATTTTTAAGGATTTTTTGAATATTTCAGAAGACATAACCCTGTCTGAATAAACAGGTGGTTTAACAAACTTGGCGGTTGAAAGGAATATATATCAATGTGAAATCTCACAAAGTAAGAAGCAAGAATAAGAATAATGTTTAGAGAAATTATATGAAAACTTTCAGCCTTTAGAATATAAAGTGGGGGCCAGCTGTGGCAGAACAGGTGAAGCCACTGCCTGCAGCACCTCTATATTTATATGGCCGCAATGGTTGGAGCTGAGCCATCCGAAGCCAGGAACCAGAAGCTTTTTCTGGGTCTCCCACATTGGTGCAGGAGCCCAAGTACTTGGACCATCCTCTGCTGCTTTCCCAGGCACATTAACAGGGGAGCTGGATGGGAAGTAAACCAACCGGGACTTGAACCGGCATCCATACAGGTTGCTGGCCCTGCAGGCCTGGGCTTTAACCTACTGCTCCACAGTGCTAGCCCCAGATTTATTTGTTTTAAAGGCAGAGTGACAGACAAGAAGGCAAGACAGAGAAAGGGATTCACTTCCCAAATGGCCATGGCTGGACCAGGCCAAAGCCTGGAGCCAGGAACAATGAGCCCAAGCACCTAAGCCATCATCCACTGCTTTTGCAGCTGCTTTAGCAGGGGGATGAATCAGAAGCTGGCTAGCCCGGATGCAAATTTGCATTCCTATGTAGAATGCCTTTTCAATGTGGCAAGCAGAGGCTTAACCCAGTGCTCCGCAATGCCTGTCCCCACCCTAATTTCTTAAGCCAAGAGCTGTTTTATTCTTTTTCTCTCCTGGAATTTTATGCATAACCTTGTGATCAAGTCCTTCCTCTATCATGTCTCCAGGATTTATAGCTTTCCATTTCCATATCCTTCACTAAATTAACCTAAATAAATCAATTATTTAGCTTTCCAGCTGGCTTTCTTGGCTTCAGATAAAATGGCTAATGAGGACTGCGTCACATATGAACAAAGGAATTAAGTAAAAAACATTTGTTTTTAAAGATTCATTTTGTAACTGTGTAAGAAGGACTAGGGAGAGCCCAGTGCCAGCCAACATTCAGGTCCTTCTTCTAATATCCATGTTCTCATCGCAGAATTTCACCTGTTTAAATTTACCTCTTCTGCCCCAGTCAAACCAGTCTTCTTGACACCTATACATGCAGTTTGTATTCAACTTTGTGTATTTGAATATGATTTTATTGAATTTTAGTTTCTGTGTCTCATCTGTTCTTACTTCTCTCCCTCTAGTCCTGATTTTTGAATATTTCACTATAGGGAGCTTTTTGAGCTGTTACTTGACTCTCTGTGACTTAACACTTAGTAAGCTGAGCTTATATGCTGTTGTTGTATACCTGTTGATGGGTTGCTTTGTAAGGATTTCATCTCCTCTGCTCTTCAGAGATTTGCTTTCTATTTGTTTTGCATTCTGTGAAGGAGTATGTTGCTATGTGCTTGATAAGGTGCAGTGTGTCCAGACTAGACTCATTAGATTGCCTGACATAACTGAGGCTTTAGAAGGTAATAAGTCATTCTAGATCTGCACAAAGATGTGGCATGGGCAGAGCAATCAAGTGCCAGATTGCTGGTTCAGTCGAAGGAAGCAGTACTGGTGGTGGCACTTTTATTAAAAGAGAAACTGAATGGAACACATGAGAGATCACTAGGTCCTGAGCTAAAATGTTGTCTATAGCTTTAGAGAAGAAAGGTTGCTGCTGAAGCCACGGGCAGCTTGTAATCCTAGAGTACTTGTATGCTTGTGATATTTGTGTCTTTAGTGCAAACCATAATATTAGCAGTGAAATCAAAATCCAGAGCACAAGTCCGAGCCATAGTGTTCTCATAGATTAGCCAAGAAGTGTGTAATTTCAATTCAGCTCCAGGTGAATAAGGGACTCTGGCAGAATTTTCCACTTACCAACAGATTGAACATTGAACCTTTCCCAGTGCATCTGGATTCAAACATTAGCTATGAAATGTTTTCTTTCTCAAATACTTCAATTCTAAGATACAAAAGGAAATGACTACTCTGATAGTTCAATTTTGGGGCCTGGAGCTGTCCTGTGCTTACTCCCAGCAGCTCTCCTGAGGTTTGCTTCTGGGACCACTAGTACTCTGACAAATTGTGTCTGAAGTATTGATGCTGTTTTTTTCCTCCCTAGACAACACTACAAACTGATGAAGTTAAAAATGTGCCTTGTGGAACGAGGTAAGTTTTCTCCTTGCTTAGTAATCTCCTGTTAGCTCAGATGGAGCTTCTGCTCAAGTGTGTTGATCACTGAACATCTTTCAAATAGGAATGAAAGTAACCCAGAGAAGTTTATGATCTGAGCATTGTTAGCAAAGACCCATCTCTAAAATACAAGCTTTCCGTCTTAGTAGCCATAAGGGTGTTACTGAAAAATGCATGAATTTTTAGAGCCTGATGATCTCGCTTCGTATACTTTATTGTTCAGAGAAATAGTAAAATTGAGCAGAAAGTACAGAGGTCTCATTTAACCCTTTGTCTTTACTGACTTTTCTAAGGTTAGTTTCCTCATTTGTAAAAATTGAGTAATGTAAGATCTGTCTTACAGAGTTACTTTTTTAAGGATTAGAATTAATGTATATGATGTGGTTAGCCCAGCACTTGGCCTAGAGCAGGTATTCAATGAAAGGTAGTTTAAAATTATGTCATCTCACGTTCTCCTGTATAGTAGTAAATGCCATCCGATGTTAGAGTTTCTGATTTGGTAGGTCTGGATGAGGCCTGAGAATTTGTGTTTCTTATATAAATTCCCAGCATTTTTGCTGTTGTTCTAAAGACCTCACTTTTAAGGTTGCTGACCTAGAGAAAGAAAGGCAAGCAAGGTCGAGGTTATTTCTAGAACATAATCACCATATTGAATTGTATCAAAATAATATGAAGTTTAAAGTATTTTTAAATGGCCTAAAATATTAATATTGCAATCCTATAAGAGTATTTGATAACTACAGAGGGACTGAAATGCTTTTTAAAAGGAAGCAGACCTGGTGTTTTGAGTTAATATATTTGATTATTAGTTTCTTCATAGGGCTATCTGTACCTCTCTTTTATGGATTCCTTTAATGGCTCACACTTTCTCCCTGTCTTTGTTTTTAGTGGTGGAGTCATGATCTATATTGACCGAATAGAAGTGGTTAATATGTTGGCTCCTTATGCAGGTATGTTAGTACTTATAGCTTATGGTATGTTACTTATAGCTATAACCAGATTCTTTCTAACTAGAAGATTCCCCGGAAAATAGAAAAGTACTTTTAAAGTTTATTTAGAGAATAATTACTAGAATATTTTCTATTTCTAGGAAACGGAGACAGAAATAGGTCACAAATTGTGGGCAACAGACTGCAACCATATGAATTACTCTTCTCCGAGCTTAGTGTTTCTAAGAGCCAGATTATTGATTATTGATTATTTCTGGAATGAGATAGTAGCATTTTATCCAGTCAGGATGAGAGATCATTTCCTTCTGTGCTAAAAATCTATAAATAATCTCTTCCTTGGGCCACAGTGATTTGTCAAAAGAATCTTTTCTAATTGGTATTTGCTGTAAGTTGCAAAGCAATCTGAAAGTCTTCAGTGAGAGGAAAGCATTTTCTTGGTAAAAGATGAAAGTCCACGGCCGGCACCGCGGCTCAATAGGCTAATCCTCCGCCTTGCAGTGCCGGCACACCAGGTTCTAGTCCCGGTTGGGGCGCCGGATTCTGTCCCGGTTGCCCCTCTTCCAGGCCAGCTGTCTGCTATGGCCCGGGAGTACAGTGGAGGATGGCCCAAGTGCTTGGGCCCTGCACCCGCATGGGAGACCAGGAAAAAGCACCTGGCTCCTGGCTTTGGATCAGCGCAATGCGCCGGCCGTGACGGCCATTGGAGGGTGAACCAACGGCAAAGGAAGACCTTTCTCTCTGTCTCTCTCTCTCTCACTGTTCACTCTGCCTGAAAAAAAAAAAAAAAAAAAAAAAGTCCACAGACCTAGAATGGGTACTATTTAAATCAAGAACTTAGATCACCGTGAATAAAACTGAAAATATTTCAGAGCAGAGAACATATATATTCTGGTCAAAGGGATTTTGATCATGTTTTTCAGAGATTAAGTATTTCCCTCATTTTTTTTTTTCACCTATTTTTGCTCATCACAAATGATTGGAATAGATGATTGGAAATAGAAGAAGGGAGGGAATTTATGGGTCTGTAAGCAGAGATAAATAGGAAACTCTGAAATCACCAATTCATTTGGAAAATGCCCAAAGAATGTCAGTGTCTGTTAATGGTCTATCATCAGTTGTGATCTGGAATCCGTTTGCATGTAGTATCTGGTATGGGAAGGCTGTGAAGCTAGTCGCTGGGTCTGAAGAAACAGAACGCAAGTTTTGTAGGTAGAGCATAGTTTCTGATATGACTTGGTATGTACCTTTTGAGACATTTCTGAGGTTCTTTTAGGAAATCTTAGTTTGCTAATATGTAAGATGAGATTTTTGGCAGGTATATTACATGCTAATGTATATAAATTGTCTGACCTAAAGCTTAGCCCAGTATTAGTTCCTTTCCCTTCTAACCTGGTGTCTTTTTATAGTCTTTAAAAACTGCCTTTTAAAAATACAGTCTTTTGGCCGGTGCCGTGGCTCAATAGGTTGATCCTCCGCCTTGCGGTGCCGGCACACTGGGTTCTAGTCCCAATCAGGGCGCCGGATTCTGTCCCGGTTGCCCCTCTTCCAGGCCAGCTCTCTGCTGTGGCCCAAGAGTGCAGTGGAGGATGGCCCAAGTGCTTGGGCCCTGCGCCCCATGGGAGACCAGGAGAAGTACCTGGCTCCTGCCATCGGATCAGCGCGGTGCGCCGGCCGCTGCACACCGGCCGCGGCGGCCACTGGAAGGTGAACCAACGGCAAAAGGAAGACCTTTCTCTCTGTCTCTCTCTCTCTTTCTGTCCACTCTGCCTGTCAAAAACAAACAAACAAACAAAAAAAAAAAAAAAAAAAAAAAAACCAGTCTTTTACAGCTGCTTCCTTCTTTTATCTCCACTGTTCCTTAATTAGTTCACTTCCTCTTTACTTCTTACCTAAGCTTTTACTTTACACTAATTGTCTTAGATTCTCCCTGTGTGCCTCTGAACTCTGTGCCTCTCAGTTCATCTTCACACAGACACCAAAATAAAAATTTTGTTTGCTCTTCTTAGTATGGAATTTGAGGTTTATCTATTAGTACTGCAAGCAAATGCAAGGATATCTGGAAAATTGAGCAGAAGAAACACATCAAAATTTTTGAGTTGTGTTTTATGTTTTCATAATGTGTATGAGGGATTTCAAAAACTTCATTGAAAGTTAGAATTATGAAATTCATAGTATGCATTTTCCATGAACTTTTTGAAGCCCTTTGGTTTATTACTTTAATATTTATCCTGAATCTGAGAAACCTGGGTGCTTTTGGGTGAAACAAACCTGGGTTGTACCTCTCCTTCAGTGTTTGATATCGTGAGGAACTACACTGCAGATTATGATAAGACCTTAATCTTCAATAAAATCCACCATGAGCTGAACCAGTTTTGCAGTGCCCACACACTTCAAGAAGTTTACATTGAATTGTTTGGTAAGTAATAGCCTATTGGATATCTTGTAAAACTCATTTATCAATGCTGTAGTAGTATACCTTATGCTATGATAATTTCTTTTGAGTTTATAATAAAGCAATTATATAACTTGGTAGAGATTAGAGTAACTTCATTTACTCACTGTGTTGTGTTATGTTAACTTAATGACATTAGCTTTATTACTACTTAGTAGATAATTTGAGGAAATTTAGTTTCTGGGCTCCCCAAATTCCCCCTTCTCCCCCTACACCAAGTAATTTCGTAGGAAGACTGACAAGACTCAGCATAAAGTTATATTCATGACTACAATTTATTACACCCAAAAGATGAAAAGTGAAATCAGCAAAAAGAAAAGGCATATAGGTAAAGTCTGAAGGAAACCAGACACAGGCTTCCAAGAGTCCTCTCACAGTGAAGTCAACACAGGTTGTATTGAATTCTCCTGGTAACAAGTTGTGACAACACATGGGAAATGTTGTCTACTGGGGAAGTTCATTAAAGACTCAGTCTTGGCCGGTGCCGCGGCTCAATAGGCTAATCCTCCACCTGCGGCGCCGGCACACCGGGTTCTAGTCCTGGTCGGGGCGCCGGATTCTGTCCCGGTTGCCCCTCTTCTTGTCCAGCTCTCTGCTGTGGCCCGGGAGTGCAGTGGAGGATGGCCCAAGTGCCTGGGCCCTGCACCCACATGAGAGACCAGGAGAGGCACCTGGCTCCTGCCATCGGATCAGCGCGGTGTGCTGGCCGCAGCTGCCATTGGAGGGTGAACCAACGGCAAAAGGAAGACCTTTCTCTCTGTCTCTCTCACTGTCCACTCTGCCTGTAAAAAAAAAAAAAAACAACTCAGTGTTGGGGCTGGCCCTGTGACATGGGGCCCGTGTTGTGACATAGCAGGTAAAGCCACTGCCTGCAGTGCCCGAATCTCATATGGGCACTGGTTCAAGTCCCAGATGCTCCACTTCCCATCCAACTCTCTGCTATGGCCTGGGAAAGCAGTAGAAGATGGCCCAAGTCCTTGGGCCCCTGCATCTGCATGGGAGGACCTGGAGGAAGCTCCTGGCTCCTGATTTGGATTGGCGCAGCTCCAGCCATTTTGGCCATCTGGCAAGTAAACCAGCAGATGAAAGACCTCTCCCTCTCTCTCTGTCTCTCTTTCCCTCTCTGTGTAACTCTGACTTTCAAATAAATAAATAAATCTTTAAAAAAAAACAAGACTCAGTGCTGTGAGTGTTGTTGAGGTCTGGTCACATAGGTGTACCCTCTGCCAACCGATACTAAAATTCCTATCTCCCAGGAGAAAAGCAGATGTTCAGGGTAAACCACATTGTTTATGTCAATGGTTTAGGGACCGTGAGCTTCTTGTATCAATTCAGGGGATGCCAGGGACCCTCCCCAAATCCAGGGTCCCAGCTACCCACTAAGGGCCAGTTAACAAATAGGCCTTTGTAAGTAAGGACTGCAGTCTCAGGTCTTCGCATGAACTCTGCTGCATCACGTGAAGAGATGACATTATTACTGTACATTCTGTGTGTGTTTCAGAGACTTTTCTATGAACTTTTTTCCTTTCTTTTAAAATCCAAAGGTAAATGTAAGATTGAGGTGTGTGAGAATGAAATTTAGTTGTTTGGAAATCTGAATTAACATTGACTTAAGAGAGAAATTTGCTTTTTTATGAGAATCAGATTGCGCATTAAGTAGTAGCCGTGAATTAATAAACAAGAGACCCAAATTCTCCATTTATGGGATAGATAGATTCTATACAGTAAGCTTTTTTATTAAGTCTAATATTAAACTTTTCTAATAAATAAAAAAGAACATTTGGCAAAAAAAAATTATCTAATAAATAACTTGTCCAAAGTTCAATAATAAGCTTATTGGATAAACAGACTAGTTACTTGTTGATGGAACAAAGACATAAGCCTCAGCCATTCTTGCTCATTGCCCAAAAGATGGATAAACATTGGAATTTATTCCTTGTCCTTGAATCTCACTTGGATTTCACATCTTACTGCCTTCATACTCCATCCCCACATTCTTTTCCAGATTCCCAAGGCCCCTGAAAGACCAGTTCCATGAATTCACCTCTGCCTGCTACCCCCACCCCCAACTCCATCCCTGTCCCTCCTAAGCTATAAAAGGGCCCATCCCCTGGGGCCAGGGCATTCTGCTACATGTTCTATCAGTGTGCACACCGGCAGCTGGTCACGTGACCCATCTCTGTGTATTTATTTTCTCTGAGTAAATTCGGTCTGGCTGTAGATTCATATACTGCCTCCTCTCTATTCTGCACCTCTTTTCCTGACACTTGTCATCTTCTTCCTTAATTTCTTTAATAGATCACCACACTTTTCTCCTACACAAAAGGAAAATACATATATGAAGCAGTTTAAGCTCTACTAAAAGATAATACTATTGAACTTTAGGACTAATACTTAGGTTATTGGATTGTGCCTTTGCTTTGGTTTTAATGTGTTGTGAGAAAAATTGAGTATCATGAGATCTTTTCTTCTTGGCTTTGAAAACAGATCAAATAGATGAAAACCTGAAACAAGCTCTACAGAAAGATTTAAACGTCATGGCCCCAGGTCTCACCATACAGGTAAGCACTCTTCCAAGGGAACTTGTCGGCAATTTTGAGGGCTTTGAGTTTAATCCTCCTATCATATTTAAAATATTGAAGTGCTATGGTAATTTGTAGAATACTTTTCTCAATTTGACTTTAGGTTTCCACAAAAATAAAATACTCTTGTAGCTTATTAATGGCACTTTCTTGTGAATACTTAGAGAAAATTGATAAACTGAGGCTCTTAGAAAAAATAGAATTCTTGTTTCTGCCTTTGTGATAAATTATTTAAATACTGTGATGGTTATAAATCAGTATAAGAGTAATCCTTGCCCTCAGTTGATGAAAAAAGACTTGAAATCTAAGAGTTGAACAGTAATTCTAGACAAAATAAATGTCACAAAGTTTCAGTTGCCAAATGAATTCACAGGGTGGTTATTGCTGTAAGAGACCATTTCTGTGTGGTCTGGGAAGGTTGTGACTGTGTTAAGATTTTAGGTAGGTATGGAAAAGTTCATTGAAAATTCTGTGAGAGGACTGAGAACTGGGTATTTCAGTGGGTGGGATGGCCTGAGTAGCAATTGGACTTAATAGTGAGTGTGGCAGTAGTATGTGGAGATAGAATAGTAAGAGATTACACCCTTTTCTGAATCATTGTGTTTTCAGATTTGGGGTTGAAATCCATTAATGGGTTGTGATTGAAATCCATTCATGGGTTGTAAAATCATTTTTAGTAGGTCATGACCAGCATTTTAAATAGAATGGAATAGAATAGGAAAAGAAATGGCATGTAGTAAGTTTAAGTAACTCGTGAAACTTTAAGTATATGGGGGTGGTATTTATATTGGTGTCAAAACAAACGTGTTTCTTACTGTCATCATGGGCAGTGCTTTTTGAAAGCCACTGCTGTGGATCTGGAGTGCCTGAAAAGTGGTAAGCCGACTTCTCTAGTGTCCCATTTCAGAGACTGCGGTAGATGAGTTGATTGTTGTGGTGAATATTGCTGCAGCTTCCTGGGGTGTCACATGTGTCTCAGTTCTTTGTGGTCAGTGGCACCGCTGTTGACCGTGTACATTCACTGTGTGTGATCATGCTTGCTTCTCATAAACCACCCTGGAATGATGGGTGAATTTTCTCCTGTGGCCTCATTCATGCTGTGCTGTTATCTAAAGAATGCCTGAGGGGAAACTGCCAAAGTTAAAGGGTCATTTGAAATGTCTGAAAGGAATCTTCTTAATGTCTAGTCACTTGTTACTGGAGTAGTTTTTTAATTTTGAAGGTAGTGAATGTGAATGTCAGAGATTCATAGATTTTTTACAGGTTCTTACTTGGAGATCTAACTCATTTTAATGGCTGTGTAGAATTCCTTGATATTCCCTGTCCTGATTTTTTGCTGTTAGTAAACAATAATGTAATGAATAATCATACATTTCCTTGTTTGTACAGATTTTCTCAAAATGGCCATACAAAGTTTATATTTTTACCTTCAGTATGTGCAAATACTTGTTTGCCCACACAACCTTATGAGCTTTGGGACCAATCACATGTGCTTATTTTTGCCATATGGATAGGTGTGAAGTTACACAAGTAGCTGTCTTTGATTTGCATTTCCTTGATTATCAGTGAAGTTGAACAGTGTGATATTTTTATTGATCATTTAAACTCAATTTTTAAAAACAGATTTATTTATTTTATTCGAAAGGTAGAGAGAGGGAGGAGGAGGTCTTCCATCTGCTCATTCGTTCCCCAGTTGGTCACAACTGGGGAGCCAAGAGCTTCCTCAGGGTCTCCTGTGTGGGTGCAGGGACCCAAGGACTTGGGCCATCTTCTACTGCTTTCCCAGACCATTGCTTAGAGCTGGATTGGAAGTAGAGCAGGTGGTACTTGAATCGGCATCCGTATGGGATGCCGGCTTTGCAGGCGGCGGATTTACCTGCTACGCCACAGCACTGGCCCCCATTTATACTCTATTCTGTCAGTTCCTATTCAAAATCTTTACCAATTTATCTGCTGGCTTGTTAATTTTCTTGATTTGTTGTAGTTCTATATGTTTTGGATATTTTTATACAAATATGCACATTTTATAAGAAGAAAGTATTAGGAAAGGGATGAGAAACAAAGTGAAATTCGCCAATAATCTTACTATGTAGAGATAACATAGTTGGTTGTCTCTCCAGATTCTTTGTTTTTGTTTTTGTTTTGTTTTGTTTAAGATTTTTTAATCTGAAAGGCAGAGTTACAGAGAGAGATCTTTCATCTGCTGATTCACTCTCCAAATGGCTGCATCGGCTGGGAGTAGGCCAGAGCAAAGCTAGGAGCCAGGAGCTTCTTCTGGGTCTCCCATGTGGGTGCAGGGGTCCACATACTTGAGCCATCTTCTGCTCTCCCCGGTGCAGTAGCTGGGAGCTGGATTATAAGTGAAACAGCCAGGACTTGAACCAGCACCCATATGTCATGCTGGCCCTGCAGGTGGTGGCTTAACCTGCTATGCCACAACACCTGCCCCTCCAGATTCTTGTTAATATATATGCTGTTAGGTATAAATACATGAGAAACTAAAGTAGAATCATTACATACCTGCTTTGTTGTTGTTGTTGTTACTAACAGTGTATGCAAATATATTTCCAAGTCAAAAATATAGATTTACCAAATCATTATTTTTTTGAATATGTATTTTATTTATTTGAAAGAGAGTTACAGAGAGAGACAGAGAGAGAGAAGTCTTCCATCGCCTGGTTCACTCCCCAAGTGGCTATAATGGCCTGAGCTGGGCTGATCCAAAGCCAGGAGCCAGGAGCTTCTGGGTCTCCCATGTGGTTGCAGTGGCCAAGCCCTTGGGCCATCCTCAGCTGCTTTCCCAGGTGCATTAGCAGAAAGCTAGATCAGAAGTGGAGCAACTGGGACTCGAACTGGTGCCCATATGGGATGCCAGCACTGCAAGGAACAGCTTTACCTGCTATGCCACAGCACCAGCCCCCACATCTTTTAATGCTAATTAGTTTTAATGGTTTACATTTTTTTCTTTATTTGAAAGACAAAGTTACTGAGAGAGGTAGAGACAGAGAGAGGTCTTCCATCTGCTGGTTCACTCCCCAGATGGCCGCAACAGCCAAAGCTGCATCAATCCAAAGCCAGGAGCCAGGAGCTTTCTCCGAGTCTCTCACATGGGTACAGGGGCCCAAGGACTTGGACCATCTTCTACTGCTTTCCCAGGCCATAGGAGAGAGCTGGTTCAGAAGTGGAGCAGCCAGGACTAGAACCGGCACTCATATAGGATGCTGGAGCTTCAGGCCAGGGCTTTAACCCGCTGTGCCACAGTGCCGGCCCCAGTGGTTTACATTTAATTACTTTTAATGGTTGTGTTTAGTGAGTTTGTATGATAACGGATTTTTTACTATTATATGCATCCTTCACATTTTTTTTTAAGATTTATTTATTTATTTTAAAGTCAGAGTTACACAAGAGAGAGAGGTCTTTCATCTGCTGGTTTACTCCCCAATTGGCCATAGTGGCTGGAGCTGCACCTCTCCGGAGCCAGGAGCCAGGAGCTTCTTCTGGGTTAATTCTTAAAAGGAACTGGGGGGCCGGCGCCGTGGCTCAATAGGCTAATCCTCCACCTTGCGGCGCCGGCACACCGGGTTCTAGTCCCGGTTGGGGCGCCGGATTCTGTCCCGGTTGCCCCTCTTCCAGGCCAGCTCTCTGCTATGGCCAGGGAGTGCAGTGGAGGATGGCCCAGGTGCTTGGGCCCTGCACCCCATGGGAGACCAGGAAAAGCACCTGGCTCCTGGCTCCTGCCAGGATCAGTGCGGTGCGCCGGCTGCAGCGGCGGCCATTGGAGGGTGAACCAGCGGCAAAGGAAGACCTTTCTCTCTCTGTCTCTCTCTCTCACTGTCCACTCTGCCTGTCAAAAAAAAAAAAAAAAAAAAAAAAAAAAAAAAGGAACTGGGGTAGGCATTTATCCTAGAAGTTAAGTTACTCATTAGGACACTTGCATCCCACATTGGAGAAACTGAGTTCAGTTCCTAGCTCCAGCTCTTGACTTCAGCAACCTGATAATGCACACCCCAGGAGGCAGCAGTGATGACTAAAGTAATTGAGTCCCTGGCTCCTGGCTTTGGCCTTGGCCTTGTCCTAGCCGCTGTGGGTAAACAAGTAAATACTTTTTTTTTTTTTTTTAGTCGAATTGGTGAGTCAAAGTATACATCCTGTTCCAAGGCTTTTTGATATATACTGCAAGTTGCTTGTCAGAAAAATATATCCTCCTGATTCTACTCTTGTAATCCATGTGAAACTGCCCATACCTCCATCCTCACTGCCACATCCTTTAACCAGGACACGTCTCTTGCCTGGGCTTCTATGGTAGCCTCCTAATTCCTTTCCACACTTTCACTTTTGTCCTTGTCTGCTTTGTTTTCTGCACAACAGCAAGAAGGACCTTTGAATGTACTTATATTTATTTATTATTTTGTAAAAATAGTATTGAATGAAAAATGTGGCTTATTAATACATTCTTAAATGGAGGCAAGTTCTCCATTGTTTGGGTTGCTTTTGTCATAATATAATTTTTTAATATTAGAATTCATTTTTAGAACTGCAGTTCTATTTTCCAGCCTTCCTCTTTTTAACATATTATATGGCTCTGATAATTCAACTTTTTATTCAGTTTTAAAATCTGGTAAGGGGCCAGCAAACATTCCATATGGGCGCTGGTTCGAGTCCCAGCTCCTCTGCTTCTGATTATAGGCTGGAAAAGCAGTGGAGGATGGCCCAAGTCCTTGGGTACCTTGCACCTGTGTGGGAGACATGAAAGAAGCTCCTGGCTCCTGGCTTTGGATTAACACAGTTCTGGCTGTTGGGACCCTTTGGGGAGTGTACCGCAGATGAAAGACCTCTCTCTCTCTCTCTCTGCCTCTGCTTCTCTCTAACTCTGCCTTTCAAACAAATCTTTAAAAAAAAAAAATCTGGTAAGATATATCATCTTTTCAGAAATAACAGCCTTTGGTGACATCATTGTGGCATAGCAGGTAAAGTGGCCTCCTGCAACGCTAGCATCACAAATGGGTGCCAGTTCAAATCCTGACTGCTTCACTTCTGATCAAGTTCCCTGCTAACATACCTGGGAAGATGGCCCAAGTGCTTGGGCTCCTGTCACCTAGGTGGGAGACCTACATAAAATTCCAGACTCCTGTCTTTGGGCTGGACCAGCCCCAATCATTGCAGCCATTTGGGAAGTAAACCAGTGGATGGAAAACTGCCCTCTCTGTCTCTCCCACTGCCTGTAAATAAATGAATCTTTAAAAAAATGGCCTTTGATATTTTGCCAGATGCGGTTTTATTATTGATATTTCAAGCTATCCCAGCTACCCAAATTGGCATATAAATTCTAAAATACTAAAATAGTTTATGGCTTTACTTAATCATATCATCCTTTTTATTTCTTTTGGAATTTTTGATGGATTTAATGAGTTTTAGTGCTGTTCAGTCTGTAGCTCTTTTTTAAACTGATAAGAACAGATATACACTTGATCTTAGCCAAAAGGCCGAGAAGCGATTGTAGCTCTTTTTTAAAGCATTGAGAAATGCAGTTAATAATTTTTTTTTTTTTTTTTTTTTTTTTTTTTTTTTTTTTTTGAGAAAGAGAGAGCTCCCATCCACTGGTTCACTCACCAAATGCCTGTAATGGCTAGGCCTAGGCCAGGCAGAAGCCAAGAGCAGGAACTCAATCTAGGTCTCCCGTTTGAATGACAGGGACCCAATTGCTTGAGCCATCACCTGCTGCTTACCACATTAACAGGAAGCTGGAATCAGGAGCAGATCTGGGCCTTAAACCCAGGTACTCCACCTGATAAGGGATACAGGCACCACAACTGCATCTTTACAGAGCCAAATGCCTGCTCTAAGCAGATGATTGTTGGTGGCTTTATTGTTTCTCTCCAGCTTCTTTGAATTCACTAATGATTTTGGGGGGGGGGGGTTAATTTTCTTCAATTTTTGAATCATAAAGTATGCCAAAATAAAAATGTTGATTTTTCCATTCCATAGGCTGTTGCTTTCCCAGCCCTATAATCATCCTATTTTAAGTTTTCACTTAGCAATCATAATTATCTGAAAAATATTTGGATTTATTTATTTATTCAAAAAACAAAGTGACAGGGAGAAGTTGAGAAATAGAACTCTTCCATCTGCTGGTTCGCTACCTAAATGCCTGCAATAGCAGAACTGGACAGGCTGAAGTCAAAAGACAGAAACTACATCTGGGCCTTCCATGAGGGTGGAAAGGGCCCAAGTACCCGGGCCATCTTCCACTGCTTTCCGAAGCATGTTATCTGGGAGGTGAATTGGAAGTGGAGCAGCCAGGACTGCAATTGGTTTTCCAGTGTGGGATGCAGGTGTCCCAGACAGTGGCTTAACTACTGTACCACAATGCCAGCCCGTTATCTGAAATGTTAATTTATTTGTCTTTTGTTGTTATCTCTTTTCTCCTTCCAAATTTTTTAATTCTTTGAGAGCCAACTTGCTTTGCTATTCTCTGCCGTATGCACAGTGCTTAGAACAAACATTTGTCACAGAGTAGGCGCCCAATAAACATCTGTTGAATCAACTTTCTCTATAATAGCATTTTAACTTTGCCCTTTCTTATATCTATATCACACTTTATTCTTTAAAAACTACTGTGGCATACTCAACAAAGAATGGTAAAAGTTGTCATCTTTGTTATTTTTTTCCTTAATGTTACTTAAGGGAATAACTATGTAGTATTCTGACTTTGGTTTAAAATATATGCTTATAACTCAGGGGTCATTTTCTTTTTTTTTTTTTTTTTTTTGACAGGCAGAGTGGACAGTGAGAGAGAGAGACAGAGAGAAAGGTCTTCCTTTGCCGTTGGTTCACCCTCCAATGGCTGCCGCGGTCGGCGCGCTGCGGCCGGCGCACCGCGCTGATCCGATGGCAGGAGCCAGGATCCAGGTGCTTTTCCTGGTCTCCCATGGGGTGCAGGGCCCAAGCACCTGGGCCATCCTCCACTGCACTCCCTGGCCACAGCAGAGGGCTGGCCTGGAAGAGGGGCAACCGGGACAGAATCCGGCGCCCCGACCGGGACTAGAACCCGGTGTGCCGGCGCCGCTAGGCGGAGGATTAGCCTAGTGAGCCGCGGCGCCGGCCAGGGGTCATTTTCAACAGGTATATTCATGTGTCAGCTTTTTTCGCCACTGTGCGTGTGTGTGTGTTTATGCACATTATTTCCATTGTTTTTGGATATGTTGTGATTCTATTTTTTAAGATTGTTTTATTTTAAAGGTAGAGTTATGGAGGTGCAGAGGGAGAGGGGGAGGGAGAGGTAGAGAGAGAGAGGTCTTCCATCCATTAGTTCACTCCCTAAATGGCCACAAAGTCCAGAGTTGGGCCAATCCAAAGCCAGGAACCAGGAGCTTCTTCATTGTCTCCCATGTGGGTGCAGGGGCCCAAGGACTTGGGCCATATTCCACTGCTTTCCCAGGCCATAGCAGAGAGCTGCACTGGAAGTGGGGCAGCTGGGACTTGAACTGGCGCCCATATGGGATGCTGGCACTGCAGATGGCAGTTTTACCTTCTGTGCCACCAGCTCCTGAATGTATTTCTTAGATCTCTTTTGATGCAGCTTACTCATGTTGTGTGTTATACCAGATGTTTATGTTTTTACATATTTCAAAATCTGAGCTTTCCCAAAATTTGCAAACCTGATTGGCTCTATAGCCTCATACAGCAAAATAGGACTCTTCAGTGGAGCCAGCATTGTGGCGTAGAAGATAAAGCCATCACCATAATGCTGGTCTATGTCCTGGCTGCTTCACTTTTGATCCAACTCACTGCTGATGGCCTGGGAAAAGCAGCAGATGATGGCCCAAGTATTTGGATCCCTGCCACCCACATGGAAAACCCAGATGAAGCTCCTGGCTTCGGCTTGACCCTTGCTGTTGCTGCCAGTTAGGGAGTGAACCAGCAGATGGAAAACCTGAGTCTCTGTCTCTCGCTGTCTCTGTAACTCTGACTTTAAAATAAATAAATAAATCTTCCTTTAAAAAAAAAAAGGATTCTTTAAAAGAGCCTTATTTTGTGCTTCTTTTTTGTAAGGTTAAAGTGATTTAGAGCCAGTTAATTAATTGTTAATTAACAGTTAATTAATTAAATGTAACATGACAGTGCTTCCCTTTGAGTCAATTTCATCCATGTTAGAGGCCATCTGTACTCCTGTGTCTGATAGTCACATAGTCTTAGTGAAATCTGGCATCTCTCACAAATTCTATTTCTGAATTGTGACTTGTATTCATTATTAGTTATGATAGTCCTCAAAAATTACCTGCACATTTGTTCTCTTTCATGTGTGCAGTCTAGGTGGGAATGTAAAGTATTTAATTAATAAAATCCAAAGCTTTTGAGAGGGACTGGCATTGTGCCACAGCAGTTAAGGCCATAGCTTGTGACATTGGTATCTCCTATGGACACCGGTTCCTGTCCCAACTGTTCTGCCTCCTATCTAGTTCCCTGCTAATGGCAGGGATAAAGCAGGGGGAGATGGCCCAAGTGTTTGTGTGCCTGCCACCCACATGGAAGACCCAGATGAAGCTCCTGGCTTTGGCTGTTACTGCTCTTGGGGGAATAAACCAGCAGATGGAAGACCTGAGTCTGTTTCTCACTGTCTTGCCTCCTGGTTCTTGGCTTCAGCCTGGCCAGCCCTGGCCTTTGTGGCCATCTAGGGAAAAAAACAGTGGATGGAAGATCGATCTCTGTCTCTGTGTAGCTCTGGTTTTCAAATAAATAAATAAATAAGTCTTTAAAAAATTTAAAAGGCTTTTGAGAGATCAAGTCCTTGATGTAGAAAAGTCAGCCGTGGAAAAACAGCACTTCTACATCTTGACAATG
Source organism: Oryctolagus cuniculus (assembly GCF_051225735.1). NCBI lineage: Eukaryota > Metazoa > Chordata > Mammalia > Lagomorpha > Leporidae > Oryctolagus > Oryctolagus cuniculus. The sequence continues at coordinate 29,822,902 of NC_142881.1, forward strand.
TCAAAATACACCATAATTAGACAGTGTCCAGTAAACAACTTCTACAAAGACAGGTAGACTTTTGTTCCAATTGAGATTCTAGAGACAAAGAATTTAAGTTATTATTGGTATTTGTTTTCCTTCAGCCATTGGGCTATTTACAGTGAGAGTGACCAATTGCTGTTTTAGCAATTAATACATTTATTTGTTACATACTATATAAAATTGCATACTCTGACTGTAGATTTTTGTTTATGTTTGTCTTTGACTGCTTTAGACTTGACAATTTCAGCCTTGGAACTTTGCCTCCTTCTCTCTCTTTGGTTTGCAAGTTTGAAAAGGGAAGTGAAAATACTAAACTAAGGAGCTTTGTAAAGCATCTTTTAAGGAAGAACCTTTTCCCTGGAGTTTATCTTGTCAGTGGGTAAAGTGGTTTTACTTGTAGTTGGACTTTTTTTTTTTTTTTGAAGGAAACAAGAAGCAACGTATCTCTGATTCTCAGTGTGATGGTGTGAAAGCAGATTTTCTAGTGACAGTAGATAGCTGTATTATTGTTGTTTTATTGGTATCATTTGAGGAACTCTTTTGTAGAAGATTTTAGTTTGAAGATTTATTTTTCAAATATACTTTGGCTTTTTCACTTTTATTTTTTAGGCTGTGCGTGTTACAAAACCCAAAATCCCAGAAGCCATAAGAAGAAATTTTGAGTTAATGTGAGTAATATCCATGGGATACCAGTATTTCTGTTTAGGGCTATCTGCACCTTAACACACCAATATATAAGAAACAGATGATATACCCTGGGGTGGGATATACTCATATGTCTATCTTGTATGTTTTTATTTAGTGTTAGTGTCTGTTCTCATGTCTTAATTCTCACTGGCCTCTTACTAGTTTTCTCTTTATGTGTGGACATTGTGGGAACAGTTTTAGTGGCTAAAGATGCACTTTGCTGTAGAACTGTTGCTGGAAAGCTCAGGAACTATAATTTGTGTATGAATAGTATCTTGATAAACATTAAAGATGAAAAACAGAGTCCTAGCTGCATAAGGTTGATGAGAATGTCTGTTTTTTGTTACTGTGTTGTAATGGTGAGAATAGACACCTTGGTGGTAAAAAGTTTGGTTTTGCATTGTATGCGATTGAATATCTAAAGTTAGAACTGGATCTTTCTAATTTGCCTTTGGGAAAGGAGGTCTTGCTTGAGATGACTCCAGGTAGTTTTCTCTTTTATGTGTTCATCACTGGGTAGAAATGAGAAGTGACTTGCTTGACATAAATTAATTTCTAAATGTTTTAGAAGGTCCCTTTTAGGGGAATACTTAACTGTGTTTGAAATGACAATACTGTTGATACGATAGGAAGAAAAATATGCTATAAAGATAACTGCAGAGGTCAAGAATGCAGCAGATGTGTAAATGCAAGGGATCCGAGGAGTGGTGACACTGCTTCATGGGGTAATGCACTGCGGAGTCTTTTTGTTCCCAAGGACCTATCTTCTTTTTTTTTTTTTTTTTTTTTTTTTTGACAGGCAGAGTGGACAGTGAGAGAGAGAGACAGAGAGAAAGGTCTTCCTTTGCCGCTGGTTCACCCTCCAATGGCCGCCGCTGCAGCCGGCGCACCGCGCTGATCCTGGCAGGAGCCAGGAGCCAGGTGCTTTTCCTGGTCTCCCATGGGGTGCAGGGCCCAAGCACCTGGGCCATCCTCCACTGCACTCCCTGGCCATAGCAGAGAGCTGGCCTGGAAGAGGGGCAACCGGGACAGAATCCGGCGCCCCAACCGGGACTAGAACCCGGTGTGCCGGCGCCGCAAGGTGGAGGATTAGCTTATTGAGCCACGGCGCCGGCAGGACCTATCTTCTATAGTATATAATTTTCTTTTCCTTTTTTAATTATAGAAGAGGAACTCATCTTTTAAAAGTATAGTGTGCCAGGCTAGTTAGATCATGGATCTGAGCCAGTTATAGAAAAAAATACAGCTTAGGATATCTTCAGCTTTAATGTCATCACTTCAAGTGATGGAAAGATTAATATTTTGTGTTCTCAGTCATCAGGTAACTCAGTGTTTAAAATGACTTTTCTTGTCTTTATCAGTGTTGGCAGGAGGATGGGGACTTTGGATGAAAATGTCTTGGGGAAACTGTTGGAGTAACTTTTAAATAATTCTGAATTATTATTAATTTTATAGACTATGAGAATTCCAGAATTAAAAGCTACCTTGGGATTGTCCAGTCTAGCCTCTCATCTAATGGGAATCTTATTTTCAAACTGTTTCTGCCAAGTGGTCACTTAGAGGTCACTTGTACGCACATAGTGATTGATTGAGCTAGCCATTTCCATTATTAGAAGCTCAAGTTCTAAGGAAATTCATCTTTACATTAAGCCCCACTTCACTAATAACTGACCCAAGTATATCTTCTGTGTAACAGATAGGGCCACTACACATGGGCATCAACTTGAGGAAGGCAGGGGCAGAAATCCAGCCTCAGTCTGCTTGCCAAACCATGCCCCTAAGGAACTGCATCTGCCCAAATGCTGCCTTTTTCTAATTGGCACAGGGGTGCTATGTGGCCTATCAGGAGGCCTAAGGGCAGAGGAAACATTTATGCTCTGCCTTCCAGATCCACAGGCCTTGTAGTTAGAAGGAAAGAAACTAAATGCACTGAATTATTTTTCCTGTCTCTGAGTGACTAGGCAGATCGTTTAATCTTTCAACCTCAGATTCATTCTAAGTACAATAAGGTAGGTAACACCTGTCTAACTCATCCTAATGAATCAAAAAATTCTTGCTGAAAAATGATCCTTTGACCCACCGCAGGATCATAATTACTGGCTGTGACTGCCCACTAAGAGAACTTCTCATTTCTGATTTTTATGTTGTTTTGATTTGCAGGGAAGCTGAGAAGACAAAACTTCTTATAGCTGCACAGAAACAGAAGGTTGTGGAGAAAGAAGCTGAGACCGAGAGGAAAAAAGCTGTTATAGGTACTTGGATTTCTTTCTGACATGAATGTGTACGAAGCATGTGTGTCAGAAATTTGTCCTGTTTTTGTTAGTCTCATATTGAATATTGATGTGGACTCAAATAAGATTCCATCATATGTAGTAGAGAATTCTGGAAACTTCATTGTACATTCTGGTGTCATAAAGCCTTTAAAAATAAGGTGAGAGAGACCAGCATTGTGACAGCGGATAAAGCTGCCGCTTACAACATCAGTATCCCACGTCACAGTACTGGTTCAAGTCCAGGCTACTCCACTTCCAGTCTCCACTTCCTTAAATGTGCCTGGGAAAGCAATGGAGGATGGCCCAAGTACTTGGGCCCCTGCCACCATGTAGGAGACCAGGATGGAGTTGCAGGCTGCTGGCTTTGGCCTGGCCCAGCCCTTGCCATTGCAGCCATCTGGAGAATAACTCAGTAGATGGAAGATATTCTCTCTCTCTCTCTCTCTCTCTCTCTCTCTCTCTCTCTCTCTCCTTTCTGTTACTATACCTTTCAAATAAATAAATAAAAACAAAATAAAATTAGATGAGGCCAGATGAGCATGGGGCACAGTGAATAAAAATGCCATTTCGTTTCTTTTTTTTTATTTTAAATTCATTTATTTGACAGGTAGAGTTATAGACAGTGAGAGAGAGACAGAGAGAAAGGTCTTCTTCCATTGGTTCGCTCCCCAAATGGCTGCCACAGCCGGCGCTGTGCCGATCCGAAGCCAGGAGCCAGGTGCTTCCTCCTGGTCTCCCATTCAGGTGCAGGCGCCCAAGCACTTGGGCCATCCTTCACTGCCTTCCCGTGTCACAGCAGAGAGCTGGACTGGAAGAAGAGCAACCGGGACTAGAACCTGGCACCCATATGGGATGCTGGTGCTGCAAGGCGGAGGATTAACCAAGTGAGCCACGGCACCGGCTCCAAAAATGCCATTTCAAACATCTGGTTTTCATATCACAAAGAGCCTGAATTTGAGTCCCAACTCCACTCCCAATTCTAGCTTCCTACTAATGTGCACCTTAGGAAGCAGCAGGTGATGGCTCAAGTAATTGGATCCCTGCCACCCACATAGGAGACCTGGATGGAGTTCCCAGCTTCTGGCTTCAGGCAGACCCAGTCCCAGCTATTGCAGGGATTTGGGGAGTGAACCAGCAGTTGGAAGAGCTCTCTTTGTTCGTCACTGTACTTCTGTCTCTCTGCCTTCAAAATAAATAATAATAAAAAATGTTTTATGGGGCCAGTACTTAACAAAGTGCTTTGGTTTTCCAAAAGTAATTATTAGACTTTCGTGTTGCTGACTGCCACTATTCTTTTTCAAGGACAGGGACAATGGATAGGGCTCTCTGGAGTGGGGTTTTATTTATACAGATTAAGAATAGGGAAGTTAGGGGCCAGTGCTGTGGCATAGCAGGGTAAAGCTGCCACCTGTAGTGCTGGCATCCCGTGTGGGCACTGCTTCAGGTCCCAGCTGCTCTGCTTCTGATCCAGCTCTCTGCTATGGCCTGGGAAAGCTCTGGAAGATGACCTGAGTCCTTGGGCCCCTGCACCATGTGGGAGACCCGGAGGAAGCTCCTGGCTCCTGGCTTCAGATCAGTGCAGCTCCTGCCATTGTGGCCATGGGGGAGTGAACCGGCAGGTAGAAGACCTTTCTCTCTGCCTCTGCCTTTCTGTAACTCTGCCTTCCAAATAAATAAATAAATCTTTAAAGAAAAAAAAATAATAAGAAAGTTCTTTGGCCAAAGCTCAAAATGATATCCTTGCTATTGATATGCACATGGTTTTATCCGGGTGGATAATGCCATCTATGAAAGCATTGCAAGGTTGCTTACAGCGCATTTTTTGAATATCAGTGTCTTCCTCACACTCCAGAGTACTATTATTAGACTTTCATCTTAGACACTCAGGTGATACTGAAAGTTTAAGATGTTTTTATTAAATAATTCAAATATATAGAAATGTTCAGAGAACAGTATAATCAAGGCTTAAAATTTTCATGTGTCTTTAAAATCATATTTTATTTTAAAGAGAAAAAAATATATTTGAAGCCTCCTTTTCTCTGGTTTTGTTTCTTGGCCTTATCAGAGTAGTTTCTATTCTGAAGTTTATTTATTTATTTACATAAATAAACATGTAGTTAACATTTTGTAAATTTGATTTACCTATTTGAAACCACAAAAGTGGTATCAAACTTCACATTTTACAACTTGACTTTTTTTTTTTACTAACAATGTTTTATTTATATTGATATATCTGGATCTAGTTCATTTTTTTAACTTTATTTATTTTATTTGAGAGGCAGAAAGAGAGAGCTCTCATCAACTGTTCACTTTCCAAATGCCTACAATGGCCTGTCCTGGCTGAGACCAAAGCAGAAACTCAGTCCAGCTCTTCTACCTCAGTGGCAGGAACCCACTCACTTTGAGCCATCACCACTGCCTCCCTTGGTCTGCATTAGCAGGAAGCTGGAGTCAGGAGTGGAGCCAGGAATTGAACCTAAGGCATTCCAATGTGGAACACAAGCAACTTGATGCCCACTTCCCCACTTGATTTTTAACTGCTATGTATTTCATTCTGTGAGGAGACCTGTTTATTCTGATGTGTTAACAATGAAGAGTTAGGTAGTTTCAGATTTCTTATTACAAACAGTGCTGCAATACTGTCCTTTTCCGTATCTCCTTGTGCACATCATATGGAAGAGTCTCCTAAGTATATTACTCAAGTGTGATGTGGGTCAGTGCCCTGTCATCAGCTTTTTGTTTCTGAGACACCATGATAGGGGTATAAAAATTGAGAATGAATGTTCAGAATTTCCAATGGGATTTTGTTCAGAAGTTCTTTTTTTTTTTTTTTTTTTTTTTTTTTAAGATTTATTTATTTACTTGAAAGTCAGAATTACAGAGAGAGAAAGAGAGGCAGAGAGAGAGGTTTTTCATCTGCTGGTTCACTCCCCAATTGGCCACAATGGCTGTAGCTGTGCCTATCCGAAGCCAGGAGCCAGGAGCTTCCTCCAGGTCTCCCACATGGGTGCAGAAGCCCAAGGACCTGGGCCATCTTCCACTGCTTTCCCAGGCCATAGCAGAGAGCTGGCTCAGAAGAGGAGCAGCCGGAACTCAAACTGGTGCCCATAGGGGATGCTGACACGGAAGTTCTTATAGCTTTTTAACATAATAATGTTATATCTGTTGGAGATTATAGTTTATGTTTTTTCATAATTTCTTTTTTCTAGTAATTCATTTTTGTTATCATTTATAACTTACTGATTCCTAACAGATTAATAAGGGGATAAAAGTGTTTTTCCACAGGTAGTTTGAGAAGCAGTGCTCTACAATACTTACGTTGAAGTAGAATTCCTGGGTCATGGGGTATGCATATCTTCCAGGTTTAGCATAGTGGAAAATTGCTTCCTAAAGTGAGTCTTCATTTTACCCTCTTTTCAACCATGTTTGATTCCAGTTTCTGTACATTGCCTGTATCCCTTGGAGTCATACTTAAAAAAATTTATGCGAGTCTGATGGTATACATGGCATCATATAATTCCAACTTGACTTTCCTTCATTATTATTAGAGTTGAATTTTGTGTATTGGTCATTCAGGTTTCCTTAAATGTGTGAATTGCCTGTTAATATCCTTATTAGCCCATTACTTGATTGCTTTTCTGACTTGATTTATAAAAGTTCTTTATATGTTTCTCTAGGATACTAATCTCAGGTTTAACCATTGCAAATATCTTTTATTAGTTTGTGTCTTATTGTTGAACTCCATGATATCCTGGACATACATATATATTTAGTTTTCATATATCAAATTCATCAGTCTTTTTCTTTAGTGCCTTTCCTATCTTGTTTGAGAATTTTTTGCCACCTCATAGTAATAATTTTATTCTGAAAGTTTTGCTTTTCACATTTAGATCTTTAATCCATCTGGAATTTATTTTAGTATTTAGTGTGACATGAGGATTCAGTGTTATTTTTTTGAAATGGCAACCAGTTGTCATATTCTACATACTGAATAGTTATTTCCTCTACTTATTTCTAGTGCCACATATGTCATATAACAAGATATTGTGTATAATTTGTTCTGTTGCTAGGATCTCTATTTTGTTACAGTTTTTTGGCTTATCCTTCTCCAATATTACCTTGTTTTATTGGAATAGCTTTTGTATAAATTTTGTTATCTGGGAGAATAATTTTCTCCTTAATTATATTCCTCTTAACTATTCCTATTTTTAATATTGTCCTGGACTACTATAGACTCTTTATTCATCCATGTACCTTTAATCACCAGCTCCTAAAATACTGTGTTGGGATTTTGATTGGAATTGTATTGAATGTATGCACCAGTTTGGAGAGAATTAAAATATAAAGTCTTACAAAACTATTACCTTTCTCCATTAATGGGAAATGTCTTTGAAAAAAATGTGTTATAATTTCCTTAAAGTTCTTGCACAATTTTAAGAAGTTTATTCCTATATATCTTTTAAGTTTTCTGCAATTATAGACAAACTCTTTTTTAAAGGCACTTTTTCTGATTGGTTGTTGCTTTTGTATAGGTGTGGTGTTGATTTTTTTTATTTAGCAGTCTTGCTGAAAATGCTATTATTTCCAATAATGTCTTCAATTTCCTCTGAGCAATACTATTGTCTTCAGATAAAGACAATTGCAGTTTTTTCCTTTATAATGTCACACCTTTAGTGCTTTAGACAGTGATTTCTAGTACAATGTCGGAAAAGAAAGATAGTGACAGACATTCTTGTTTTTCCCCTTTCAGTGGTCCCAATGATGTTACTATATTTCAAATTTATCATTTAAGGTTCTGTTCTTTGCTTGCCAAGAACTTTTTTTTTTTTTTTAAAGATTTATTTATTTACATGAGAGGTAGAGTTACAGAGAGAGAGAGAGAGACAGAGAAGAAAGGTCTTCCGTTTGCTGGTTCTCTCCTCAAATGGTCGCAACAGCCAGAGCTGGGCCGATCAGGGCTCAGGAGTTTCTTTCAGGTTTTCCACATAGGTGCAGGGGCCCAAGCACTTTGGGCCATCTTCCACTGCTTTCCCAGGCCATTAACAGGGAACTGGATCAGAAGTGGAGCAGCCAGGACTTGAACTGGCACCCATCACAGGATGCCAGTGCCACAGGTGGATGCTTAACTAACTGTGCCACAGTGCTGCTCCACCCCCCCTTTTTAAAGATTTATTTATTTACATGAGAGGCAGAGTTACAAAGAGAGGGAGATACAGAAAGTTTGCTTGCCAAGAGTTTTTGTTTTGGTTTGTTTTGTTTTTTTGACAGGCAGAGTGGACAGTGAGAGAGAGAGAGACAGAGAGAAAGGTCTTCCTTTGCTGTTGGTTCACCCTCCAATGGCTGCCATGGCCGGCGCACCGCGCTGATCCGATGGCAGGAGCCAGGTGCTTCTCCTGGTCTCCCATGGGGTGCAGGACCCAAGGACTTGGGCCATCCTCCACTGCACTCCCTGGCCACAGCAGAGAGCTGGCCTGGAAGAGGGGCAACCGGGACAGAATCCGGCGCCCCGACCGGGACTAGAACCCGGTGTGCTGGCGCTGTAAGGCAGAGGATTAGCCTAGTGAGCCGCGGCGCCGGCCGCCAAGAACTTTTATTGTGATTGGCTGTTAGTAAGAACAATTTTTTGCATATGTTGAAGTGAACATATATGTTATATTAGCAAGTTTTGTGTTACTAAATTATTTTTGTGTTCCTGGGATAAAGCCATCTCTGGTCATGATATAGGAAATTTAATATATTTTTCTATATGAGTTGCTAATAATTTCTTTAGAATTTTTACTTTTGTTTTCATAAATGATTTAGTTTATAATTTCCTTACACTGTTATTTTTCTTTTTTTAAATAATGGTTATATTAAGCATCACATGGAGTGAAGAACATTTCTTCATTTTCCATAGTTTTTTTTTATTTTTTTATATTTTTTATTTTTTTTGACAGGCAGAGTTAGACAGTGAGAGAGAGAGAGAGACAGAGAGAAAGGTCTTCCTTCAGTTGGTTCACCCCCAAAATGGCCACTACGGCCGTATGCTGCACCGATCCAAAGCCAGGAGCCAGGTGCTTCCTCCTTGTCTCCCATGCGGGTGCAGGGCCCAAGCACTTGGGCCATCCTTCACTACCTTCCCAGGCACAGCAGAGAGCTGGACTGGAAGAGGAGCAACTGGGACAGAACCGGCACCCCAGCCGGGACAAGAACCTCTGCCACAGGCAGAGGATTAGCCTAGTGAGCCATGGTGCCGGCCTCATTTTCCATGTTCTGAAACATTATGTATTATCTCTTCTTTGTAGGTCTGGTGGAACTCACTTGTAAAAATCTTAGACTATTGGATTTATGTTTTTTGTTTACTTGTTTGTTTTTTGTGGTAACATTTGACTGACTTAATTTCTATATTGAGTATAGATAGGTCTTTTCAGGTGTTTTAAGTCAATTCTGATGATAATTTTTAAGAAAATTGTCCATTTCATCTGTTATTTAAAATTTGGAGGCATAAATTTATAGAATTCTGTGAAGATTATTATCTTTCATTGGGTCAGCTGTGCCAGAGGTCTGTCTATCTTTTCAGGGAATTGGCTTTTGGTTTTATTTCTGTTGGTTTTAACCTTTTCAATTATATTATTTGCACTTAGTTTTGTTTTCTTTGTTTTGAATTTACTCATTGGTTCTTTCCTAACTTCTTGAGTTAGAAACTTAATTCATTATCTTGTGATCCTTTCTAATGGAAGAGAAGCATGTAAGATTATGTATTTTCTTCAAAGGACTGCTTCTTCATCTCACAAGTTTTTAAATGTGCTCTTTTGTTGGTCTTTAGTCTTAATTAAGCATATTTCGTTGTAACTTCATCTCATAAATTATTAAAAAGTGTTGTCAGTGAGTTTTGAGGGGCTACCTTTTTTTTGTTGATTTCCAGTATTACTACTTGTAGTCAAAAGTAAGATCTGTTATATAGTTTTTTAAGTGTTTGTTGAAATTTGTTTTGTGGCCTACCTATACTTGATCCTTACATGTGTTTGAAAATACTAAATGTATTTCCTCTATTTGTTGGGTGAAACTTTCTCTATATATCCATTAGGTCAGGCTTATTAATTGTGTTTTTCACATCTTCTCTGTTCTTCTAATTTTTGCCTTCTTGATCTATCACCAATAAAGGTATATTAAAAATTCCTACTGCGACTATGGATTTGTTGACTTATAATTATTTTCTTTATAAATTTTGGGGCTATATCATTAAGAGCATTCAAGTTCAGGATTCTTGGACCTGTTTCATAATAACCTTTTTTATTTCCAAGCATGGTTTTTGGCTTAAAATTATTTTGTCCAATGATAATATGGCTACACCAGATTTCTCTTGGTTAGTTGTAAACCTTGGTGTATCTTTTTCCATCCTTTACTTTCAACTTTTCTATGTCATTATGTTTTAGGTATGTCTGTTGTAAACAGCATATAGCTGGATTTTGTTATCTTATCCCATGTGAGAATCTGTCTTTTAACTGGTGAGTTTAGTCTTTTTATATTTATTGTGGTTACTGCTATATTTGGATCTGTATCAATTACGTGCTGTTTACCATAGTTTATTTCTCTGCTTCATTTTCTCTTCTAATTCTAATTGATATTGAATTGATTGAATTTTGTTCTTTTCTCCCTTTTACTTGATTGGAAGTTTTACATTGTGTTTCTGGAATATAAAACTAGTCATTACCTGTGAAATGTTAACAAGTGTTACCTGACTTGACAAAATCTGAAGTTAACCAGTCTATTTTCTTCTTGAATAATACCTTGGAATGCTTTAACTCTACCATTGCCCTCTAATATTACATATTGTTATTGCCTTGTCCCTTAATTTCATGTTGTTTTTATCTTCCCATTGATTATCATCGTTATTGATGCTTTTAATATACATTTATTTTTTATTTATAAGTTTTAAGTAATGTTTTCCTCTCACTGCTTCTGGTGTTTCTTTTCTACCAATTTTTTTTCAATGAAGGCTAAGGAGTAGGAAGCTTCTTCAGCCTTCTTTTGTTTGAAATAATGTGATTTCATTCTTAAATGGCACTTTGGCCTACAGTTCTATGCGAAACTAAACTTATTTTACCTTAACCATTTTGGCAGTATTATTTCATTTTGGTTTGGTCTCTTGCACTGTTCTGTTTATAAGTGTGCTGTCAGTCTTAATTGTTCCTTTTGAGTAGTCAGTCTTCTCTTTTTGCTTTTAATTTTTTTCTCTCTGTATTTGGATGTTCTTCAGTTTCACTGTGATGTATCTAGTTAGAGAAAAGCTTGCTTCTCACTGGCCTTGTGGGTAGGGTTTTTTAGTTCCTCTTTTACACAGAGTTACAGCATTCTAGAGATCTTGGTTTTAACATCACAGGGCCTCCTCTGATTCTATAATAGCAATAATCCAAATCCCTCTCCCTTGTCTAGTACCCCCCACCCCAGGTTGCCACCAAACAGATTCTCAGCCCTCTATTTGCTTACATCATTTGAAGAGATCTCATTTCTTTCTTATGAACTCAGCCATGCTTTAAAAAACAAATCTGTTACATGTTATCTAGCATTTTAGAGGTGATAGCAGAAGAGTTTTCTCCTAGCCTTTCCATCATTTTTCTAGAACTGAAAGTTTGGTCATACCTTTCATTGGTTTATTACCACATGACACCAGTGTTGAATGCCATTCCCACAACAGTACCCCTGTGTTGAGTCAACATTCCCTGGGATTCTGGCTGCAGGCTCCAAATCCCTTAGCTTTTATTCATGTTTATCCCAAGTTTCTTAAATTTCAAGTCCAGTTGTACCTAGTAGTTTATTTAATAGGAGTATAGAAGGACTTGCCCTAGAGTTTTGGTAAAATATACTGTTTTCTAGAAAGAAGAAACCACTGGAAATTTTCTTTGTGTTAATGCCTTTCCCCCAGTAACCAGAGATAAAATGTGTTAAGATACAATATCCTAGATCCGGCACTGTCCTGCAGTGCCAGCATCCCATATGGGCACCGGTTCAAGTCCTGGCTACTCCTCTTCTGATCCAGCTCTCTGCTATGGCCTGGGAAAGCAGTAGAAGATGGCCCAAGTGCTTGTGCTCCTGCACCCGCATGGGAGACCTGGAAGAAGCTCCTGGCTCTTTGCTTGCAATCAGCTGTTGCAGCCATTTGGAGAGTGAACCAGCAGATGGAAGACCTTTCTCTCTCCCTCTTTCTGTCTATAACTCTACATCTCAAATAAATAAGTCTTTAAATAAAAAAATTAGATACAATATCTCTCTGTATCCATGGGAGTTTGGTTCCAGGCCCTGCCTCCCCCTTACCACCTTCTCCCGCAAATAACAAAATCCTCTGATACTCAAGTCTCTTGTATAAAATGGTCTAGTATTTGCGTGTGACATATACATCCTCCTGTAAACTTTAAGTCATCTCTAGATTATTTACAAAACCCAATACAGGGGCTGGCGCTGAGGCATAGTCGGTAAAGCTGTCACCTGCAGTGGCATCCCATATGAGTGTTGGTGCTAGTCCCGGCTGCTACACTTCTGATCTAGTTCTCTGCTATGGACTGGGAAAGCAGTGGAAGATGGCCCAAGTGCTTGGGCCCCTGCACCCACGTGGGAGACCCAAAAGAAGGTCCTGGTTTCAGATCCGCCCAGCTCTGGCCGTTGCAGCCATTTGCAGAGTGAACCAGCGGGAGGAAGACACTCCCCCCGACCCGCCTCTCTGTAACTCTGCCTTTCAAATAAATAAATAAATCTTTTAAAAAAAAATACAGTGTAAATGTTATACAAATAGTTGTATTTTTACGGAATAATGATAAGGAAAGGATCTATATGTTCAGCACAGATGCAGGTTTTTTTCTGTGAATATTTTGAAGCCACTGTTGGTTGAATCTGCTATTATAGAACCTACAGATACAGAGGACTGACTTTGGGAAGGAAAATTGAGAATGTTACTTAACAATTACAGTGACTACATTTTAAGTGTGATTTGAGTGTTCTTTGGTCCTGGATCCTTTGTTAGGTCAGAGATTTACTAAGGATATTTGATTTCCCCTATGTGTACTTGCCTGCTACAACTAACATGTTTGCTTCCAACACTCTTTTCACATTCTCAGATGAATTGTACTGCTTTCTGTTGTATCTTCTACAGCTCTGATATTCTTTTCATTATGTCTTTTTCTGATGGTAACTTAACAGTGCATCCTGACTTTGTTAAAACTAAGCTTAGATCTTTCACTCAAGACAGAAGTCTTCTAACTGTCTTAATTTTTTGTTGTCTTCTCTTGTTGCCTGGCTCTGTATCACCTCTGCATTGTGACTTGTTCATGCATGCTTTCTTGTCTGTCTTTATGCTTCCTGGTGTGTCCTCTTAGGTCATTTCCATTATCCCCTTTACCATTCCTTCAAGAAGGTCCTCCTTGGCTTAACTTACCTGTCTTATTTCTTTCTTTTGCCATGTTATATCATTGACCTGTGTTGCCATGCCTTTATGTTGCTGTTTTTTTCTGTGATACTTTCATAAGATTTTTTCCCTCTTCCCTTGTGTATAGTCCAATGAAGACTGGAACTGTTAAACTTTTGTACTTCCCTTTTGACAGAAAACTAGCTCTACTAGAATAAAACAGCAAAGTAGGAAATAAATTTCCTTTTGTCCTTTGAGTTGTTTATAGTCTAGATAAATTGTAAGGTGCTGCTGATTCTAAATGCCTAAGGAGCTACAGAAATGTTTTTGAATGTGTCTTCTTCTGTTGTGTATTATAGAAGCGGAGAAGATAGCACAAGTGGCGAAAATTCGCTTTCAGCAGAAGGTGATGGAGAAGGAAACTGAAAAGCGCATTTCTGAAATTGAAGGTACCTTAGGGAGAGAATGATGTTCTGACTGCCCAGAGCTGCCTCTCTGCTCACAGATTGGGCTCTTGGTTGTGGTGGGTGGGAAGTTGTAGACATGTCTGGAGAAAGTAGCTGACCTAATATGCTGGATAAATTTTTTTTTTAATTTAAAGCTGGAGTAACTCAACATCTTGTTTCCTTCCTAAACTGGGGCTTATTAGCCACCTCTCTATTCTCAAGAGGACAAAATATGAAAATTACCCATAATCGGTTGCAAAAGATGTATAAAATAATCCCTACCACCAGTTTCTTTACTACCTGTCAACAATATCAGATTAGCTGGGGAGAAAATAACTTTTCACAGAGAATCTTAGGCTCCTATTTTCACTCAGTGAGAAGTTGATATTCTTGGCTCCTAGTCCTAAAGATACTTTTGCTTATATCGAGCTGCTTTATCTTTTTATTCGTTAATGGATTCTGAATTAAACTCAGAAGCCACAGGGAGAATACATTAAATACAGTAGAGCTTTCATGTTTGATCTTAGTTATCTTGTTTGAAGCCTAAAGCCTGGGTGGAATGTGAGGCCTGGGGTGAGGGGAGGTGGGAAGGGTGCAGGAAGAAGGAACAACTCAAAGTAGAAAACAAGTGGGCTCAGATAAGCCAAGAGAAGGAACTGTTTGGGGACTGGGGTTTGAAAAATGCTGATGTTACTGTAAACTTTTGAAGTGAAGTAAACAATCATACTATCAGGCAGTAGAGGCAGCTGAGAGAATGGATTGGTAACTCTTTGTTTCATGTACCCTATTTTACTTGCTAGATGCTGCATTCCTAGCTCGAGAGAAAGCAAAAGCAGATGCTGAATATTACGCTGCACACAAATACGCCACGTCAAACAAGGTGACTGACTTTCTGGGACTTTCAGGGACTCTAATATGATAGAGGTGATTTTATCCATTGTCAAAGAAGGACGGTGACCAGTACATCCTCCAGAACCATCCAGTTGAATATTGTACATTCATTGGGTTGGGGCAACTTTGTGTAGTTCCTTGTTTCTTATAAAAATAAGGGATTTAGACAAAGGCAAACGTATGTGTGTGCACATGCACGGGTCAGATGCTATAAATCCATTCATTTTTATTGCTGTCCGAGAGCTCAATAGTAAAGTTGAAGAGCTTCTCCAGAAATGATAAGAGTGGCAGGAGAAGAGTAAAGTTCTTATAGAATTGCTTTCCAGATAAGGTAGCTTTTTTTTTTTCCATAAAAGCTAAGCCTATTTAGATCACTGTTTCTCATCAGAGAGATTCTTTGCATTTGGGGGTGAGATAGTTTTTCATCATTGAAGACTATCTTGTGCATTATAGGATGTTAGTATCATTAGTTATCATTAATCATTCCCTAAATACCCCCTTTCCCCAGGCCTTCTGTTGTGAATAGCTTCTGCATTAAGGCAACAGCTTGTTAAAAAAATGTAAGTCAGGAACATAGCTGTTAATGCAATAACTACACTCCAAAGTGAGGGAGGGTCATTGGCAGTCATTCAGAATTGAGCTGTGAGTCTTAGGAGACCAGTAAGATAAATGGATACAGGGGGAGAGATGACTTTCGCACCAAAGTATCCTAATGGCTTTGCTCTTGTTTGCTTCACACAGCACAAATTGACCCCGGAATATCTGGAGCTCAAAAAGTATGAGGCTATTGCTTCTAACAGTAAGATCTACTTTGGCAGCAACATCCCTAGCATGTTCGTGGACTCCTCTTGTGCTTTGAAATATTCAGATGTTAGAACTGGAAGAGAAAGCTCCCTCTCTGCTAAGGAAGCTCTAGAACCCTCTGGAGAGAGCTCCATCCAAAACAAGGAGAGCACAGGTTGATGCAAGAGGTGGAAATGTTCTCCCAAATCAAGATGTGGCCCAAGGGGTTAAGTGGGAACAGTGGTAATACGGACTCTTCAGATTTACAGAGAACTTGTGCTCGTCTGTTCTGCCTCTCCTGTGATAATCCTGGTTTGTCAGCTGATTGACTACAGGAGAGAGCCAGCTGTCTGGCTCTCAAAAAGTCTTTTCAGCTGCAAACTTATCAAGTATCCTGTGTGTTCCTTTTCAAACTGGTACTCATGAATAAGGGAAAGTCTGATGCTAAGATACTGCCTGCACTGGAATGTTAAACACTAAATATATAACAAGCTGTGTTTTTCTAAGCTGAGATCTATTGAATAATGTTTACATTGGTCCCCGGGGAAATGTATGCTCAGCCAGTCAAGATATGCGAGGCCAGAGAGAAGACTGCCAGGATATGGTAAGTTAAAGAAGACTGATTATACCTGGAACCAAAGTTATCTCTTTGGGGTCCAGTCCCAGCATTCATCCTTGTGATTATTGTCCAGGCTGCTAAGGTTCCCCAGGAAATGAGCTTCCACTTGAGCAATCATTTACTTGATATAATTTGTACCTTTTTGTTTTCCTATAGTCAAGTCGGTGGCCTGCAGGGACATATGCTATGCTTTGCCACCTAACCAGAGAATCCTCACAGATTTCTAATCACTAGTTTATTGCATTAATAGGCTCAGATTAAAGAGTGCTTGGTTTGAAGTTGGGTGAGATGAAACCTTTGCTCTGAACCAAAGCTCTGAGGCCCTTGCATTTCCTCCATTTGGTGATGACTGTCAATGTGTCATAACTGCCCCAGGTTATGTATGACTAAGGTGCCTGGTTTTTAACCACAGACAACTCCTTATATGTCACCTCAACTCCGACTTGTCAAGACTGGGACAGAGCTTTAACCGGAAATAGGAACAACATAAAATTCCTAGCCATTTACTGCACAGTATTGTATCATAATTGCAAGAAGTTTTTATTTTTAAAACTGGATTTGGAATGCATTCATTTGCCCCAGCACTTATGTCGAAAGACCAAGTCCTTGGGCTGCCATGGTTCTTAACACACTGATTCTCCTTAAGGTTGTTCATCAGAAGCCCACCTGGTGTGGAACAAAGAATAATCTAGAAAGCATCCTTGCTCATCTTTATCTGCTGCTCTCCTGGCCTGAGATGCTGAAATCAGAGTTGTTTCTCCAACTTTCATCTTCCCTAGGAGATCAAGATTCCCCTGACTTCTGGGCAGCCAGTGAATCTAATTTTCCATGGGAGGATGACAGAGTTAACCTGTGACTATAGGAGATCTACTTCACCTGGACCTTTGTTTCTTTCAGATTAACTTGCCTGGAACGGTGTGCTGCATAATTAGGTCTGAGCTTGTGCAGCTTCTTAAGACACCACTTGTATTCACCCTGTTGAAGCCAGACAGAAAAGTCTTGGGACCACTTCCAGAAACTTTTCAGCTGTCAGTCCTGATGATCTCATAACAGCTTAATGGCTTGTGCCAAACACTTCATTGGAAAAGGAAAGCCCAAATTTGAATGGGTCTTTTCCTTAGGCCTTATACTATAGAGGCATTTGTACTAAGGAGAAAATAATTTTTATTTTTACTCATTTAATTCTATAAATTCTCTACAAATGAATTTTGTGTTTTTTAACCCTCCTTAAAAGAGCTTTTGAGTTATACAAACTCTTAACCTGTCGTTGTTGCTGCAGATAAATGATGATTGTTCTGGGAAATCTGGATCATTGGCCTCTGTGCTTTCATTCATAGAGACGTTTGCTATTCACGTGAGGAAAACGCTGTTGCCCCAAAGTGATGGCTGTGGGTATTCCTGCCAGCCACAAGCCCCTGTTGTAAGGCTAAGAACAGAGAAATGGTGTTGCGAAGGTTTAAAGAAAGCACTTCTGCTTAAACACCCTATAAGCTCTGCTTCCCTGGCCCACTCAGTGAGCTCTAAGTCTAGCCATCCTTCAAGGATGTTCATTTTGGCAAATATACACTGTAATCTTGGTCTAAATTTATATGTGAAATGCTACCTTTTTTAAAATAAGAAACTAAATAAAATTATTTTACTATCAGTGATTTGTGGTTTTTTTTCCCCCTTGCCTGTCTTAATTCTCTTCTGATAACAAGCTTGTAAGGCTGTTTTGCTCAGTCAGCTAGGCAGTTGTATTTACTGTAGAACTGTAGAAGCTTTTATTATATGTTTTCAAGAGTGTTGCCTTTCTGGTATAAGAATTTTAAAACCAGGGTTTCAGCTGTTTCCTGACTCCTGGAATTTAACAAGGGATCTTCTGATTCTTTGTGGAGACAGGGCCAGCAGCAGAGGAGTAGAGGGAGGATAGCGCATCATGCCGGTTGGAGCCCTTCCCCCTGAACTAAAATGCTTCTTACACTGAGGAAGGGAGGTGGCAGCCATACTGATGGAACAAGGACAGTTTTATAAATTGAAATCAGCAAAAGTGTAATATAACTAACTTCACTAATTCAAATGTTGTTGACAGCCCAAGAGCCAGAATTGCACTTGCTGTTTGCAAGCAGTGTACATAGCCTCCTAGGGACAATTTCCCAATGTTGTTGTGCCAGCAGGGACTGGCAGTTGAGAGTTTTGGAGAAAGCAGCCGTTTACTCGGATTCCTCTGGGATCCAATCTTAAGGTCTCTTGCGTTAGCTGCTGCAGATCAGGAACTTTAATTTGAATTGTTTATTCTAACAGGCTTTTGATGGACATTAAAATGGCTTGATTTCTGCTTCTTGCTGGGAAGAGAGAAATGTGTAAATTAGAAGTACGGCTTCTCATTTTTTTTATTTGTTTGTTTAAAGATTTATTTATTTGAAAGGCAGAGTTACAGAAAGGAAGAGGCAGAGAGAGAGAGAGAGAGAGGTCTTCCATCCACTAATTCACTCTCCAGATGGCTGCAATGGCTGGGGCTGGGCCAGTTCGAAGCCAAGGGCCAGGAGCTTCTTCCAGGTCTCCCACATAGGTGCAGGGCCCCAAGGATTTGAGCCATCTTCCACTGCTTTCCCAGGCCATGGCAGGAAGCATGGAAGTGGAGCAGCCAGGACTCAAACCGATGCCCGTATGAGATGCTGGCACTGCAGGTGGCAGCTTTACCTGCTACGTTGCAGCACTGGCTCCACAGCTTCTTTTTTTACTATGTGGTTTATGATTAAGTCCCAACTATATGCATGTAAGACCTTGCATGGTCTGACCCCTGCTGACATCCTAAGGTTTGTGAATGTACCTTTTCTCTTTCCCTTTGCATAAATGTTTTTCCATCTGCCTGACTCATTTTTCCTCCCTTGTAAAGCACTAACTTTCCTTTGCTAATTCCTAATGATCCACCTTTTTCAGAGAGATCACCTTGTGAACTGCTTGCTTGGGTTAGCATGCTATTACATCCCTGTCTGTATAATAATATGTAACTAAGAGAAATTACTTAACATTTCTAAACCTGTTTACTCATCCTTGTGGATGGATCTTCATTGGGTTCAACAAGATACGTTGACACCCCGGACATAATAACTTAGATGTGGTGATTGGGAGACATAAGGTCACCTGGTCTGCTGGAGTCCATGCATGTTTGTCTCTTGAGTAGACTAAAGTTCCCCAGTTGGGGGAGAGAGAGCACGGTTACTGATTCATACGAGTGCATAATAAAACACATTGGTATGTCCTCTGCAGCTGTGAGCTAAGCTGGCTAGATTTTAAACCTCAAGCAGCCCTCTAGGAACATCCCAACAAGATGGGCCAGCTTCTCAGCTATCTCCTGAGCTCTTGTCTTTTATGTGCATTTAGGACTAACTTGCTGTTAATTCATTGCTTACTCCTAGTGTGCATTACTACATAGAGCACAATTCAGAGTGACATTTTACTCTTTGCACTCACCATGCACTGTATTTTGAATAGTTTTCCAAAAAGCATGTGTTGGAATCTTAATCCCCCATACACAGTGTTAGGAAATGGGGCCTAATGAGATCAGTGGGCCACAAGAGGAAGTGAGTGGATTGTTATTGTGGGGAGTAGGTTATTATAAAAAGGAGAGTTTGGCCTTTGGCTCTCCCACTTCCCTACCTTGTCTCCCTCTACCTTTCCTCGCTTCCACCTGGGGTGATGCAGCTTCTTGACCTGAGACTTGCCAGACTCCAGAACTGAGGGAAATAATTTCCTATTTATGAGTTACGCTGTCTGGTCTTGTTACAGTAGTACAAAATGGACTAACATGGGAAACTGGTCCCAGAAGAGTGGGGTGTTGCTATAACAAATACCTAAAAGTGTGGAAGCGGCTTTGGTGTTGGACAATGGGCAAATGCTGTAAGAATTTGGAGCAGGTTAGAAAAAGCCTAGATCGCCATGAGTAGAGATTAAGGGTGGTTTTAATGCCGGCTCAGAAGAAAGGAGCTATAGAGAAACTGAAACTGCATAGATACTAAGTGTTCAGAATGTTGGTAGAAATGTGGATGTAAGAGCAATTCTGATGCAGTCTCAGAAGTAAGGAACAGGGTACTGAAAACTGGAGAAAACACCATTCTTGTTATGACAGGACAAAGAATTTGACTGAATTGTGTTCATGCCAAAGGCAGAATTTAAGAATGGACTGGGACCAGCACTGTGGCGTAGCGGGTGAAGCCGCCACCTGCAGTACCAGCATCCCATATGGGCATCAGTTAGAGTCTTGGCTGCTCCACTTCCCATCTAGCTCTCCTATGGCCTGGGAAAGCAGTAGAAGATGGTCCAAGTCCTTGGGCCCGTGCACCTACATGGGAGACCCAGAAAAAGCTCCTGGCTCCTGGCTTCAGATCAGCACAGCTCCGGGCGTTGTAGCCATCTGGGGAGTGAACCAATGGATGGAAGACATCTCTCTCTCTGCCTCTGTCTCTCTGTGGCTCCGCCATTTCAAATAAATCTTCCAAAAAAAAAAAAAAAAAGTGAACCAAAATATCGGGTGGAAGAAATTTCGGAGTACCATATTGAAGGAGCTGTGTGACTTAACTGCATGTAGTAAGATGTGAAAAGAAAGAAATGGTTGAAAGAGTTTATAGTTAAGATGAAAACAGAACTTAGGTATTTAAAGGCTACTCAGCCTGGTGACATAAAGAATGAAAAAGAGAAAACTAAGCATGTGGCCGTTTGACCATCTGCTGAATAGATTTTTTTTTTTTTTTTTTTTTTTTGACAGGCAGAGTGGACAGTGAGAGAGAGAGACAGAGAGAGAAAGGTCTTCCTTTTGCCGTTGGTTCACCCTCCAATGGCCGCCGCGGCTGGCGCGCTGCGGCCGGCGCATTGCGCTGATCCGATGGCAGGAGCCAGGATCCAGGTGCTTTTCCTGGTCTCCCATGGGGTGCAGGGCCCAAGCACCTGGGCCATCCTCCACTGCACTCCCTGGCCATAGCAGAGAGCTGGCCTGGAAGAGGGGCAACCAGGACAGAATCCGGCGCCCCAACCGGGACTAGAACCCGGTGTGCCGGCGCCGCAAGGTGGAGGATTAGCCTATTGAGCCACGGCGCCGGCTAGATTTTGTATGGATAGAAGAAACCCAGATGCCAGCACTTTGATCTTGGACATCTCCGCTTCCAGGAACTGTGAGGCAGTAAGTTCTTTTCATTATTAACTACCCAGTCTCCGGTATTCTGTTACACAAACAGACCAGGACACCTAGTTTCTTTGGAATTTGTACCTATCTGCAGTGTTTTTTCTCATTAACTCTTTTTTAATTTTTCTACCTTCTATTTTATTTCTAACTTTATCTTAATTTCTGTAAATGTTTATTGACCCCTACTGTGTACCAGCTGCTGAAGTAGCCAATCATAGAGCTTGGTGTGTGGGCTGGGGCAGTACAGTAAGTAAGTAGACAGGTGCACCAGTGTAGCAAGTACCACATCAAAATGGACTCTGAGTGCTATGGAGCACTGATGAATGTCCACCCAGTCTGGTGTCTGATCTGAGCCAAGTATTTAGGGAAGGACAGGAGGCAGCCAGCCAGCTGAGGAGGTTGATAGTGAGAATAGAATGTATTGGAGGGAACGAGAGAACCATGAGCTATTGCATTTTAAAATACAGCTCATTGAGTCCCTTTTCCTCAGCAGTGCCAGGTGGCATGAAAGACTTAATCATAAGCCCTTATTAATAATACTTCCCATTTATTGAGTATAGCCCAGGTCCTCATCTGCAGCCCATTTTCTTTTTGAATCCCCGCAACAACCTTATGAGTGTTTCCTGTTATCTTCATTTTACAGCTGAGATTTGGTGAGGCTACTTTACCCCAGAGCACATGGATAACCAGTGACGGGGTTTGAACTAGTTACATTCCAGACCCAAGCTATTTACAACAACCCTTTATGTTGTCCCTTGAAGCACTTAGCTTTAGGGTAATGGAAACTCTACATAGGGGAGATTTCAGAGGAGGTATAGCCTACACTAGAAGTCAGGAAAATGGGTGAGTGGATGGTTAATGGTGATGGGAAGTGATGAACCAAGAACTGACTTATCTGCTCTCTGAAGGGCTTGGAAGAAGTGTTCCAGGTAAGGCTTGGCAGTATGACAGCTAATTACAGAAAGGTAAGATCGTTGGGGTCCGGAGGTGCAGCTCCCCTAAACAAGCAGACATATAGTGAGTGCTGTGGTCTCCCACCCAGATTCTGTGTTCTCAGGTGTGAAGTGTTCATGCTGACAGCTCTCAGCTAAGTTGTCTGCAAACGTTTCCCTTGGCTGTAGAAAGTCCCCTTGCCCAGGGTTATACCCCTTTCCTGGGGATAGCCCCCATTCAATAAGTAGTCGATACAGGGGTAGAAAAGCCAGGAAAGTTACTTGAACTGTGCAGTTCGTCCAGAAATTTCTGCCTTGGTTGTCTCTATCTGCAAGTATGTGAGGATTTGCATCTTAATATGCATAATACCCATAACTGGAATCCAGACATAGAAGGGAAGTTCTGACAAACTCGGTACATCTGATTCCTCTGGTTCCCTGGTAGCTCTAAGTTTAGCTGTGGCTGTGATGTGACAGTTTCACACAACATCAACTTTGTTTCCTCTGCATCTTGCCTCAAACACTATGAAGCTATCAGTCTGCACATTGGCTTACCCAAAGGAGCACAAGAACTAATACCCACCCCGGGTCAACCCTCAACCACTGGAAGACAGGAACACAAATGGCTAGAGCAGAAGGAAGCCAAGAACTTTTCAATGGAGACTGCAACTTTCTTGACACAACAGGAAGAACAATGTGAACATCAAATTAAATCCAGTTTGGGGCTGGTTTTGTCGTGTACCAGGCTAAGCTGGCACCTGTGAATCCCATATGGGCACTAGTTCAAGTCCCATCTGCTCTATTTCCAATCTAGCTCCTTGCTAAATGTACCTGGAAAACAAGTGGAAAATGGCCCAAGTGCTTGGACTCCTGCCACCATGTGGAGACCTGGATGAAGTTCCATTCAGACTCCTGGCTTCGGCCTGACCCAGACCTGGCTGTTGGGGCCGTTTGGGCAGTGAACCAGTGGATAGAAGATCTGTCTCTCTCCTCTTTCTCTGTAGCTCTACCTTTCAAATAAATATTTTTAAGAATTAAATCCAGCTCAACAAATGTTTGTTGAATATTTGCTATGTGCCATGAAACCCAAACTGTGTGAAAGTGATGAACCAGCGATGGACGACACAACATTGAGTACAGTAAGCATAGTCTGCTCAGAATCAACAGTCTCTTGGGAAGGTTGACCTTTAAGAATTCCAGATATGGTAAGACTACACCAGAGGAATGTAGTGCCAGAAGAATGTAAATAAGAGAGGGGAAAGATAAAGTGAGGAAAAAACACTAGCCAGTTGAAAATCAGGGAATGAGTCACCAATGAAAAGGTAACCCAGGGGAGGGGGAGTTTGGCACAGTGGTTAAGATGCCACTTGCTCACCCCATGTTTGGAGTGCCTAGATTCAACTGCAGGCTCCATTTCCCATTCCAACTTCCTCCAACTTCACATTTCAACATACCCTGGGAGACAGCAGGTGAGAGCTCAAATACTCGAATCCCTGCCATCCATGTGGAAGACCTAGGTTGACCTCAGCTCCTGGCTTCAGCCTTGCCCAGCCCTAGCTGTTGGAGTTATAGGCATCTGAGGAGTGACAGGAGGTTCATAGTTTTTTCAATCCTCTTTTCAGGTTTTTTTAAAGTTAAACTTAATTTTAAAATGAACAAATTATTTTGATAGACATTTTACCAGAGTGGATGTGCAAATGGCCATTAAGAATGTGAAAGTTGTTCAACACGTTTTTTTGTTGTTGTTGTTTTTATTTTTGTTTTTTATTTTTTGCCAGGCAGAGTTAGTGAGAGAGAGACAGAGAGAGTTATAGACAGTGAGAGACAAAAAGGTCTTCCTTCCGTTGGTTCACTCCCATAATGGCTGCTACGGCCAGTGCTGTGCCGATCCGAAGCCAGGAGCCAGGTACTTCCTCCCGGTCTCCCATGCGGGTGCAGGGACCCAAGCACTTGGGCCATCCTCTTCTGCCCTCCCGGGCCACAGCAGAGAGCTGGACTGGAAGAGGAGGATCCGGGACTAGTACCTGGCGCCCCAACCAGGACTAGAACCTGGGGTGCTGGCGCCACAGCCAGAGGATTAGCCAAGTGAGCCACAGCGCCGACCTCAACACGTTTTTAGAGATATGAGATGAGATACCACTGCATACCCACTGGAAGGGCTGTAATGGAAAAAATATACGTTGGCAAAGATGTGAAGAAATTGGACTTCTCATATGTTGCAAGTAGGAATGTAAAATGATGTAGCCACATTGGAATACATTTTGGTAGTTTCTCAAAACGTTAAATGGAATGATCCTTAAGGCCCAGAAATTCTACTCCTAGGCATATGCCCAGAGTTGAAACAGGTCCACACAAACAATAGCACCTGAATGTCATAGTAGCCAAAAGGTAGAAACAAACCAAATACTATCTATCAACTGATGAATGAATCAATAGAACAGTATATCCAACCATGGAATATTATTCCATAAAGAGGAGTGAAGTACTGGTAAATTCTGCAATATGGATGAACCTTGGAAACCTGCTAAGTGAAAGACAAAAGGCTACATAGTATATAATTCTGTTTATATCAGATGTTCAGAATGGGCAGATGCATAAGGACAGAAAGTACACTGGTGCTGACGGAGGCTGGGAGGAGGAGGAAATGAAGAAAGCCGATGAATATGGGGTTTCTTTTTGGGATAATGAAAAGATTGTGAAATTTTATTTTGGCAGTTTGTTGCACCACTAAATATATTAAAAAACTACTGAATTGAATACTTTGACAAGAATGAATTGTATATAGCATATGAATTACAAGTATATCTCAAGCTGATAGTGAACAAAAAAAAGTTCAAGCAGTAGTATGAAAATCTCAGTTCAAGAACCCTCCAGGAAGGGGAAAAAACATCTGTATGGGCACAATGTAATAAGTGGGATTGTGAGCACCCAAAAATGAGACTGGAGAAGTTTGTTGTGGCTGGCCTTGTAAGCCTTGTTACACATCTCTGACTTTTTCCAAAGGCTGGAAACCTTTCAAGAGTTTGAAGCAGGGATTGACAGGGTAAGCTGGTTTTAAAACTGCCCTTTCCCAACATGTTTACTAGTGCACTATTCGCCTGCTTGCAACATCCAAATCAACATTAAATTTCTAACTTTTCACTGTTTTTGAAAGTCAACAAGCAACAAAAACATCAGGAACACTGGTTCCACAGAAGGTACTGGAAAGAATACAGAAAAGCACATGAAATCCCCAAGCTGATTAACTGTACCGTGGTTCTCCGTTAACAAGCCCGTCTCTGGCTTTGGCCCCATTCCACCTTAACTGACCGCAAAGCCCTAAAATTCCTCCTGACCACTGTACAGAGACTTTCATGGGGCCCAGCTGTGGCTGTAGGCTAAGCCTTTGCCTGCGATGCTGGCAGTCCATGTCCCAGCTGCTCCTTTTCCATCCAACTCTGCTTATGGCCTGGGAAAGCAGTGGAAGACGACCCAAGTGCTTGGGCCCCTGCGCTCATGTTGGAGATCCAGAACTGGAAACTCCTGGCTTCAGGTTGCCCAGTTCTGGTCGTTATGGCCATTTGAGGAGCAAACCAGCGGATGGAAAACCTTTCTCTGTCCCTCCTCACTCCTCTCTCTCTCTCTCTAACTACCTCAAGGAAATAAAATCTTTTTTTAAAAAATGCTTTCATGAATGGAAGCTAATGAGCAAATTTGTTTAATGGAAGTAAACAGTCTGCCCTGAGAAACACACAAAAAAAAGTCCCTGAAATGAGAAAAGTAACAAAACCAGTTAATTTTACTGCTACATAGATTTTTAATGTTGATTATAGGAAATAATATATAGGAAGTAATACTAGGAAACCACAGTAGATTTTGGAGAATATTTTAATTAACTTTATCATAGTACTAATTAAATCCCCCATGAAATAGTGTATAGATCATGAGACATTAATAAGACTTGTCTCAAAGAATAAGATCATTCATTTTGTTGTTTTTTTTTTTTTAATTTGCACGTTATTTGAAAAGCAAAGAAAGATTTTCCATCTGATGATGTACTCCCCAAATCTCTACAACAGCCATGACTGGGCCAGGCCAAAGCCAGGAGCCCAGAACTCAATCCAGATCTTCCACACGGGTGGCAGGGAGCCAGCTAACAACTGTCATCTTTGCCTCCCAGGAGTGCATTCGCAACGGCTGGAATCAGAAGTGGAGCTGGAACTCGAACCCAGGCACTCCAGTATGGGATGTGGGTATCCCGAGTGCTGTCTTAACTGCTGTGTCAAACACCATCTCAAGCATTAGATATTTTAAATGCAAATAAAAACGAGGTAATATTTTTAGACTACTAAGTTACTAAATGGTTTCTTTGTGTTGTAATGAAATATATATGCCATAAAATTTACTATCTTAACCAAGTTTCTATAGCAGTAAGACCATTCAGAGTATTGTGGAACCATCACCATTATCCATATCCAGAAATTTTTCAGCATACCAAACAGAAACTCTCCCTTTTCCTCTTCTTCGCAACTCCTAGTAACTTACCTCTCTTCTACTTTCTATGCCCATGAATTTTCTATTGGAAATAACTCATATAAGTAGAATCATGACATATTTATCATCTTGTGTCTGGCTTATTTCACTTAACAATTTTCAAAGTTCATGTTGTCGTGCATATTAGAATTTCAGCCTTTCTTCAGGATGAATAAAATGCTATTGTACATACCATGCTTTGCTTATCCATCTGTTAGTGAATATGAAAGACTTTGAACTACTAAGAGACGTGATAAAAATGATGTTTGAGGATAGCTCTGACAGCTGTGTTTTCCAAGTCAGATCTCAGAATATTTTTTCTGATAATTTATAAGTCAATAATTTCAATAGTTTTACAAAGCTCTAAAAGATAAAATGAAGTTATATATGTAATAAATCAGTGCTGAGAACAATGGAGATGCTTAGAAAATCAAAGCACTAAAGCTACAGGTTTTCTGAATGATAGGCAAGAAATGAACCATTCTTGAACTTCAAAAAAGTAAACAAATCCAAAACCTGTTCCCTTTTTTTTTTCTTTTCCCCAAGTCCCAGAGCTCAGACCAGCCTTTGCCCAGCAGGGCACACACTGTGTACAAACCTTTGCTTCCCAACAGGTCACCCAGACAGTTGCTAACATCTAGGAGCTAAAATGGGACTGCCGGCAATCTCTGCTGCTCTTGTGGTTTGTGTTACTTGCCTGATTTTCCTTTTTGTGTGGAAGAAAAGTCACAGAGGGGGAAGGCTTCCCCCTGGCCCAACTCCCCTTCCTATCATTGGGAATATGCTGCAGCTCAACCTCCGCGATATCCCTGCATCTCTCTCCCAGGTAAGGAGCTTTGATTCTGGGCTGGTCATCTCAACAGCACTATGGGATGACTCTCAGGTCTTCTCATCACATGAGCATTGGAGTGTTGTTTTTGTATTAACAGATGTACAGAGTTCTCTTTTTCAGGATAGGATCACATTTAGAGCAGGTAGTAAGGGGTGTTAGAGCTGACTTGATGTGCTAGTTGAGTTATAATATCTGAGAAAACTGAGGGATTCAAGCATATTTTAACTTATAGGCTTCTAGTCCTCTTGAAAAAGTTCATGGAAAATAGCATTTTAAAAATAAGTTGATTTTGGTATGAAAGAGTTGCAAAATCCACACAGCTTTTTTTTTTTTTTTTTAAATACATGTTTTCCATGAACTTTCTGATCCTTTGTGTGGATTTCATATTTTACACCCAAAGAAGCCTATTTTTAATTGTTTTTCACAATTTTTGAAGTATCTTCATATAACATCAAAAGGCAAGCCAGCAAATTAATGATGTGCTAAATGTCCTTTCATGTTGTTGTTGCTGTTATTATTATACACTACTTGATTTATGGGAGGCTTTGTCAGCTTCCTGAGAATGACCCCTGCCTCCCTCCCCAACACCCTGCTCCATTGCAGCACAGCTCAGGTACCCTGGCTTTTACAGCTGGAGAAATTCTGTCTCCATGAGCTCATTGTGCAAAAACATTCTCCAAGACATAGGAAACAGCACAAGAGATTTCTCAGATTGTGAGCCCTAGCATTAAGTAATTAATTAGTTACACATGTAATGTGTCCCTCCTGTTTGACAAGATGTCCTTTAGACTCTGGGAATATTACAGTGAACAAAAGAAGATAAAAACCTTGCCTTTGCATAACTTGCATTCTGGTAGGGGGAGCCAAGCAAAAACCAAAATGAATCAAGTATTTGAATTCTGTATAGCTCCCATATTATAAATGCTATGGAGAAAAATAGAGAGAAGGGTAGCAGAGGTGATTTTTTTTTTTTTTTTTTTTTGACAGGCAGAGTGGACAGTGAGAGAGAGAGACAGAGAGAAAGGTCTTCCTTTGCCGTTGGTTCACCCTCCAATGGCCGCCGTGGCCAGCGCGCTGTGGCCGGCGTACCGCGCTGATCCGATGGCAGGAGCCAGGTGCTTCTCCTGGTCTCCCATGGGGTGCAGGGCCCAAGCACTTGGGCCATCCTCCACTGCACTCCCTGGCCACAGCAGAGAGCTGGCCTGGAAGAGGGGCAACTGGGACAGAATCCGGCGCCCCGACCGGGACTAGAACCCGGTGTGCTGACGCCGCAAGGCAGAGGATTAGCCTAGTGAGCCGCAGCGCCGGCCTGCAGAGGTGATTTTTAATAGCTGTTTTTTTTAGAGACATTATAGGTTCACAGCAAAATTGAGCAGAAAATACAGTTCTCGTGTACCCTCTGCGCCTTCCCCCAGCATGCGCAGCCCCCTCCATTATTGACGTTCCACACCAGGGTAGTACGTTTGTTAAAACTGAGGGGTCTACAGGCTCTCTTGCTTACATTAAGGTTCACTCTTGGTGTTCTGCCTTCTATGGGTTTGGACAAATGTCTAATGTACCTCTTTCCACCATTATAGCATCAAAAAAAAAAAAAAAACCCACATTATACTGCCCTGAAATCCCTATGCTCTGCCTGTTCATCTCTTCTCCCCCACACTGTGCACCTCCAACCTCTTGGCAAACACTGATCTTGTTGCATTTGTAATTTTGCCTTTTCTGGGTTTTCATACAGTTAGAATTAGACTATAGTAAGATTTTCACATTGCTTCTTTTGCTTAGTAATATGCATTTAATATTTTCCATGTCTTCTCACCACTTGATAGCTTGTTTCTTATTAGCGCTGAGTAACATGTTCTTGTCTGGATGTACCGCAGTTTATTCTCCTACTAGAGGACATCTCGATTGCCTCCCTGGTTTTCGCAGTTGTGAGTAAAGCTACTGTAAACATCCACATGCAGATTTTTATGTGGACATGAGTTTTCAGCTCTGCTGGGTAAGTACAAAGAAGTGCAGCTGCCAGATGGAATGGTGAGGATATGCTTAGTTTGGTGAGAAACTGCCAAACTGTCTCAGGGTGGCTATACCCTTTTTTGCATTCCTGCTGGCAACGAATGAAAGTTCTTGTTGTCCCACATCCTTATTGACATTTGGTGTTGTCTGTGTTTTGCATTTTGGACATTCTGATAGCTGTGTAGTAATATCTCTTTGTTGTTTTAATTTGTAGTTCCTTAATAATATGTGATAAGGAACATCTTCTCATATATGCATTTGACATCTGTATAACTTATTTGATGAGATACATATTCAGGTCTTTGGCCTATTTGGCCTATTTGGCCTTTAATCCAGTTGTTTGTATTCTGATTGTTAAGTTCTAAGGGTTCTTTTTAAATTTTGGATGAGTACTTTATCAGAAATGTCTTTTGCAAATATTATCTCCCAGATTGTAGTCTTCTCATCCTCTTTATGGTGACTTTCACAAAGCAGAAATTTTTAAAGCCCAGTTTGTTAATTATCTCTTTCATGGATCATTCCCCTGATATTATATCTGAAAAGTCATTGCCATAACCAAGGTCATCTAGGTTTTCTCTTATGTTAGCTTTTAGGATTTTTATAATTTTGCATTTTATAATCAAGCCTGTGATCCATTTTGAGTTAATATTTGTGAAAAGTATAAGGTCTATGTTAATTTTTATGCTTTTTATGGAGACTACTAGTCCTACTATCATTTGTTGAAAAGAAAAAGACTCCTTTTTCCATTTTATGGCCTTTACTCTTTTGTCAAAAATCAGTCGACTATATTTATATGGATCTGTTTTGGGGCTTTCTAGTCTGTTCCATTGATATGTTTGTCTTTTTTCCCCCATACCTCACTCTTTTGCATACTGTAGCTTTATAGTAAGTCTTAAATTGAGTAGTGTCAATTGACTAGTTTGTATTTGTTGTCCATCTATATAAGCTTTATAACCAGTTGTCAATATCTGCAAAATAAGTTGCTAATAAATTGACTAGGATTACATTGACACTGAAGATCAAGTTGGGAAGACTTGATGTCGGCAATTTTGAACTTCTTGCTTTTGAATATATACTATCTCTCAATGTATTTAGTTCTTCAATTTCTTTCATCATATTTTTTAGTTTTCCTCATATTTATATCTTTTTAAAAAAATTTATTTGTTGGGGCCAGCACTGTGGCATAGCAAGTAAAGTCGCCAACTGCAGCACCAGCATCCCATATGGACACCAGTTCAAGTCCCCACTGTTCCACTTCGGATCCAGCTCTCCGCTAATGCTCCTGGGAAAGCAATGGAACATGGCCCAACAGCTTGGGCTTGCACTCACGTGGGAGACCTGGAAGAAACTCCTGGCTCCAGATCAGTGCAACTCTGACTGGCCATTTAGAGAGTAAACCAGTGGATGGAACAGCGCTCTCACTCGCTCGCTCGCTCTCTCTCTTTCTCTTTCTCTCTCTCTGTAACTGCCTATCAAATAAATAACTCCTTATTTATTTATTTATTTGAAAGGGTTTTCAAATAAAGATTTATTTATGTGAAAGGCGGAGTTAGAGATGGGGGGAAGAGGAGAGAGAGAGAGACAGACACAGAGAGAATATCTTCCATACATTAATTCACTCCCAAATGGCTACAACAGCCAGTGCTAGGTCAGGCCAAAACCAGGAGCTTGGAAATCCATCCAGGTCTCCCACATGAATAGTAGGGGCCCAGATACTGTGGCCACCTACTATTGCTTTCCCAGGTACATTAGCAGGGAGCTGGAGCAGTAGTGGAGCAGCCAGGACTTGAACCAGCACTCATATGGGATGTCAGTTTCACAGGCAGTAGCTCAACCTGCTGTGCCACAATGCCAGCCCTCCTCATAAATATCTTTTTACATATTTTAAATTTGTGTGCATATATATACACACACACACAATCATGCACTTCAGAGTGACAATTATAATGGTGGTCTCATAAGATTATTGCTTAGGGATATCATAGTCATCTTAGTTTGTCTAAGTGCACTCTATGATGTAGAAACAATAACAAAATAATCTGACAATGCATTTCTCAGGCTGTTTCCTTGTCTTCAAGTGACTTGACTGTATATAATTTTTGTGGGTGCTACTGTAAATGATACTGTATTTTTAATTTTGCTAGTATTTAGGAAATGGACTGACTTGTATATACTAGCCATGTATCTTGTAACCTTGCTACAATTACCTATTAGTTCTAGGAGGTTTTCTTGTTGTTGATTCTTTCAAATTTTCTATATAGACAGTCATGTCATACATGAGCAAAGATAGTTTTTTTTTTTTAAGATTTATTTATTTGAAAGGCAGAGTTACAGAGAGGCAGAGCAGAAAAAAGATAGAGAGAGGTCTTCCATCCGCTGGTTCACTCCCCAGTTGGCCACAATAGTTGAAGCTGGGCTGATCCGAAGCCAGGAGACAGGAGCTTCTTCCAAGTCTCCTACGCAGGCACAGGGGCCCAAGGACTTGGGCCATTTTCCACTGTCTTCCCATAGCAGTGGCTGGATAGGCCATAGCAGAGAGCTGGATCAGAAAAGTAGTAGGCCGATACCACGGCTCACTAGGCTAATCCTCCGCCTGGGTGCCAGCACTCCGGGTTCTAGTCCCAGTCGAGGCACCGGTTCTGTCCCAGTTGCTCCTCTTCCAGTCTAGCTCTCTACTGTGGCCCAGGAAGGCAGTGGAGGATGATGGCCCAAGTGCTTGGGCGCCTGCACCCACATGGGAGACCAGGAAGAAGCACCTGGCTCCTGGCTTTGGATCGGCACAGCGCGCCAGGCGTAGCAGCCATTTGAGGGGTGAACCAATGGAAGGAAGACCTTTCTCTCTGTCTCTCACTGTCTAACTCTGCCTGTCAAAAAAAAAAGTAGTAGGCGGGACTCGACCTGGCACCCGAATGGAATGCCAGCACTACAGGCAGCAGTTTTACCCACTGTGCTATAGCACTGGCCCTTATTTGTTTCTTAATGTATGTACCGTTTATTTTATTTTCTCCTCTTACTGTGTTAGCTAGGACTTCCATATGTTGAAAACCAGTTGTGCAAGGGCAGATTCTCACCCTGTTCTTAACTCTATCAGGAAAGCTTCTAGTTTTTCATGATTAAGTATAATATTAATTATAGGGTTTTTGGGATTAGCCTTTATCAAGCTGAGGAAATTCTCATCTATTCTTATTTTATCTTTTATTGTGAGTTCTCTTCATAAAAAGATGTTGGAGTTGGTCAAGAGATTTTTTATGTCTACTGGTACAATCACTTTTTTTACTTGTTGATATGATGTTCCCTTTCATTTTCCAGTTTTTTTTTTTAAATCCCTGCTTTTCTGTTTCATGAGTTTCTACTGACATATCCTGAAACTTAGAGCTGCTTTCTTCAGTCATGTCCAGTCTACTAAGAAGTCCATCAAAGACATTCTTCATTTCTGTTAGCCTTTTTGATCTATATTGTTGGGGGATTTCTATTTCTGTTTTCATTGCATGTTGTCTACATTTTCCATTAGAGCCCTTGGCAAAGTAATCATAGTTGTTTTAAATTCATGGTCTGATAAACACAACATCCCTGCCTTATCTGAGTGCTGTTCTGTCTCTTCAGGCTGTTTTTTGCCTTTTAATATGCCTTGTAATTTTTGTTGAAAGCCAGATATTACAAGTATGTGTCAGATCAAAGCAACTCTAGTAAACTGGTGTTAATGATGGGGTGATAAAGTATGTGTGTTTGAGGACGGTGGTCGGGGGAGGAACTATTTTTTGGCTCTGTGATTATGTCTCAGTGTTTTAGTGGCCCATGCCCCAGACTGTGCACTTTGCAAGTGTTTCTCGGTTCCCTGCGTCTCAGGTAGGATAGGCTGGATGAAGAGGGCTGAAATTGGGCATTTTCTTTTCTCCTGTAGGGAAGGTTACAAAGGACTGAAGCTCTGTATTTCCCTTCCCCCACATTGGTTAGGCTCTGGTAAAATATTTTTTCTGGAAGGTAAATCTTGATAAGATTAGAATGCTTTGGTGTATGTATCTCAAATGGTTGTTTTCCCTCTTCCAGAAGCACAAGGGGACTTTCCTAGAATATTCACTGTGACAACCTGGTAGCGCTCGTGGAGGCAGAACTCACAAGTGTGCCCCCTTCCTGGGTCGGACTCTCTACTACAGTTGTTAAGTCTTGGACTTGTCCACATTGGAAGCACCAACAATTTGACAATTACAGTTCAGCTTTTCCTGCCCTGGTGTTGGTTCCCTGGGGCAGTTTCTGCTCCAATTTGTTGTTAATCTCTGTGTCTGCCTATAGGTTTCTCTAATAATGGAGACAGAAGTTTATCTTAGGGTCTTACTTATCTGACAGGCCTAAGAAAGTTGTTGATTTTTCACTTTGTTCTGTTTTTCACATTAGGACAGAATGATAACTTCCAAGTTCCTTACATTCCAAACCAGAAACCCAAGTCCAGAGGTTTAAACTTTAAATATGGTATCTGGGAAAAACTTCATCAAAAAGGTAATATTTGAACAAAGACTTCAAGGAGGTGACAGAGAAAGCCATGCAGTTAATCTGAGACTAAAACATTCCATGTACAGAGAAAAAGGTCTAAAACTCCGTCACAGAAGGTGTATGGTATACTCAAGCCAAAGCAAGCAGTCAGCACAGATAACAAAAAGCGAGAGAAGGGGCAGGAGTAGGGCATAATGTTAAGGAAGTACAGAGCGTCAGATCACATAGAACTTTGTGGTGTGTTTTTTTTATTTTTAATTTTTATTTATTTTTTTATTTGACAGATAGAGTTAGACAGTGAGAGAGAGAGACAGAGAGAAAGGTCTTCCTTCCGTTGGTTCACCCCGCAAATGGCTGCTACGGCCGGAACTATGCCGATCCTAAGCCAGGAGCCAGGTGCTTCTTTCTGGTCTCCCATGTGGGTGTTGTGGTGTGTGTTAATAATAACAGCATGGTATGGTTTATGTTTAACCGGGTAACTCTGGAGACTTAAGAATTAAGGGTAGATCATAAAGGAGCTAAGAGAAGCAGGCATTCTGCACAACACTAATCTAAGGAGAGCTGACGGTATCTTGGACCAGTGTAGGAACAGAGACGGTGGTATAAAGTGGCTAAAATCTAGATACTTCTGGAAGGTGGAATCGAATGATGATAGAATGAATGTGGAATGTAAAATAAGGGAAGAGTCAAGAATGGTTTCTGAGTTTTTGACTGAGCGGTGCCACCACACACTTGATCTTAGCCAAAAGACCGAGAAGTGATGGTGCCACTAAGTAAGATAGGGGAGATTATTGGAGTTATCTGTTTGTCTGATAGAAGTGATGTAAGCAAAAGATGTAGACAGCTCCATCTTAAACAAATTGTATCAAAATCCTACTAAATATCTGGAGATGTGAGTAGGCTGTTGGATATGCTAGGCTACAGTTCAGGGGAAACTACATATATAAATTTGGGAGACAGAATATAGAATATTTAAAACCACAAGACTAGATGGGATCACGGAAGGAATGGGTGGACTAAACCATAACCCCAGGGAACCCCAACACTTAAGTGCCTGTGAGATGATAGGGAAGCACACGTGGAGCCTGGGCCTGAGCCGTCGGAGGTGGGAAGACCGCCAGAAGAGTGTGGCGTCATGCAGTCCACAGGAAGGACCTGTCTCAAGGAGTGCTTTGATCATGCCTAACCAATGATTGGTAAAAGAAAATGAAATTCGGCCAAGTAAAGGTTTTTACGCATCTGTATAAAAACAGTTTTCAATGGAGTGGTATGGCCAATATCTTGATTAGTGTGATTTAAAAAGGGAATAAAGAAATTGGAAATAGCAGATATAGATGATTTTTAGCAGATGTATTTATTTATTTGAAAGACAGAGTTACAGAGAGGGAGAGACAGAGAGGAGGTCTTCCATCATGATTGGTTCACTCCCCAGATGGCCACAACGGCTGGAGCTTTGCCGATATGAAGCCAGGAGCTAGGAGCTTCTTCTGGGTCTCTCACACAGGTGCAGGGGCCCAAGGACTTTGCCCATCTTCCACTGCTTTCCCAGATCATAGCAGAGACTGGACTGGAAGTGGAGCAGCTGGGACTCAAAGTGGCACCCATATAGGATGTCAGCACTGCAGGTGGCAGCTTTACTCGCTAAGCCACAGTGCCGCCACCTAGATGATTTTTTCAAACAGTTTAGCTATGAAGAAGAGTGCCATGCCACAGTAACTAGAAGGGAATGAAACCCAGTGCACAAATTGGGGAGTTGGCTTTCTTTTCTTGAGCACAGACAGTCTTTAATAGAAAATTGTGTACATTTCCAATTATTTCTGTTATCTCTGGAAAAAGATTATCGTGAGGTTCAAGTTAAAAGAAGAGGTCCTAGCAGTTTGTGCTCCAAAATACAGAGTATTCAGAGGAACAAAGGAAGCAAGTTTTGTTTTCTGGGACATAGAAAAGAGTAAAATATGACAAAATTCTCCACCATTTATGGGAAAAGTGACAGAAAAGAAAATGCAGAAAGGAAAAGGAAGGGGAAGGGGGTAGGAAATGAAGAGGAGAATGAAAGAGAAAACTCAGGGAGCCAGAAGAAAAAAACTAAGTGGTGATTTTATTAACTATTTTCTCTTAGAAGTAATCATCATAAAAAAAACAGGGATCAAATTAATATGCAAATGGATTTTAAATATAATTTGTAATTTATTTCGAAGGTGAACCTTCTCATATACCATTACATATCCTCATAAAACTAATTTCAAATGGTTGCTTTAAGTTCAATGGGATGGATATAAAATAAGTTTGAAAATCAACCTCCAATTGTTGGCTATTTTACTAGTTTATTTTTCCTCTTGTAACAGTATAAATATGTGGATTTGAGCTGTGCACAAAGTTTGACACAGTATAAATGCTTAGTAAAATATTTGCTGAATGGCTGCATGTAAAAATGAAGGAGTGAATGACTCCACGGGGATACATCAAGGTGAAATTCCTGAGATGGGACTGATGGAGCAGAGGCTAAGTCACATGTGAAATTATTTGCACCTGTACCTCCAACAGATTTCACAATACAGCTTATGCAACTGCTTGCATCTCTTTCCAGTTGGCCAAAGAGTATGGTCCTGTTTACACCCTGTACCTTGGACCCTGGCCTGCTGTGGTCTTGCATGGCTATGACGCGGTGAAGGAAGCTCTGATCAACCAGGGTGATGAATTTCAGGACAGAGGACGTTTTCCTATTATTGATGATACCCTGAAAGGATACGGTATGTTTCAAATAAAAATACAGGTTAATTAACACCTGAATATTTGGGAGAAAACCTGATAAATTGTGAAAAAAAAAAAAATCCTTTCTATAGTAAGTAGCTGACTAGATGCTACAATACTACAATGCAGTCTGGCACAAACTACCCAGAGTTGCCAGGTTAAGGGCACAGTCTCCAGTAAGACTGCCCTCACTTCTGATGCCAGCTCCCAGTTCAAGGGTCCCCATGTCACCCACTCTTCTGACCAGCAGACTGAAAACTCAGGGGTTCCCGTGTCTCCCTCAGGTTCAGTAATCTGTAGGATAACTCACAGAACTCAGTGAGGTGTGTGCTCACCATCACAGTTTTATTACATTAAGGATAGAAATGCAGAGAGACACAGAGCAAGGTCTGAGAGGGTTCCGAAGCAGAGTTCTGTATCCTGTTGCTGAGAATTATGATGCGTTACCCTCTTCGCACATCCACATGGTCACCAGCCAGGAAGCTTACCTGAGCCTTGGTGTCCCAGGTTTCTGCAGAAATTTCTTTCCATGTGCGAAATTGCCCATGTGATTGAACTCAGTTTCCACCCCCTCTCCACCCCAGCTCAGAAGCTCAGGCTTATAGCACCTGGCTCAACCCTCTAAACAAACTCTCTAGGGGCTCCTCATTTCGTTGACATGCATGCAAATGTGTTCCAGGGATCTACCAGGAATACCTGAGCAATTCTAAGGGCTTAGAATCTCCCACAGGCTAGGGTCAAAGATCAGACAAACTCTGATTACATAACAGACACTCTGAAAGCTCTGCTGAGATGAACATCAAAACCAGACTCCAAATTCCCTGTAAGTTAATTCTGTAAATATCATTGAGATAAAAACAATGTGAGAACCTTTTGAAATAAAAATCAATAGCGAGGGGTTTAGGGAGATGGAAAAGTCAGGCTTTGGGATGTAGTTTCACACTTTGGGGTGTGGTACAAAGGATATGGTGGTACAGTGGCAACTACCACAAACAAATAACCAGATATAGAAACTACAGCCTAGTTTGTGGAGGATGGAAGGAGATGGAGGGTAAGATCCAGGAGGTACTGCACAGGGAGCTGGGAAGACACTTGGAAGTTAGATATGTGTTACATATATTCCTTTATATGTATAAATATATCATAAAAATTTTAGGATAGCCTGAAAGTCTCCCCTAAACCACTGAAAATTACAAAACTAAATCTTTTCAAAGCATATTAATGAATCACTAAATATAACATAACATACCAAGTGCAACAAGAGAAGTGATTTTTGATCTCTCTCACCTAAGGTCAAAATATATATTTGTTCAACTAAAGAAACAAGCCTGCCTTCTACTAACTATTTTTTTGCTAAACAAGTTGGTTACATTAGCTGTGTGTGTGTGTTTCAATTAATTTTTATAAAGATTTTATTTATTTGAAAGAGTTACAGAGAGAGGACACACACATATACACACACACACACACACACACACACACAGAAAGAGAGCGAGAAATCTTCCATCTGCTAGTTCACTCCCCAAATGGCCACAGCAGCCCAAGGCTAGGCCAGGCCAAAACCAGGAGCCAGGAGCTTCATCTGAGTCTCCCATGTGGGTGGCAGGCACCCAAGGACTTAGGCCATCATCTGCTGCTTTCTGAGGCCATTAGCAGGGAGCTGGATTGGAAGTGGAGCAGCCAGGACTTGAATCAGTGCCCATGTGGGATGTCATTATCACAGGTGGTGACTTTACCCACTACACCACAACATTGGCCTCAATGTCAACTCATTTTTAAGTGGAGATGAGACTGCTGGGCTGCATGGAGCTATCAGAGAAGTAACTGACATAAAGCTTAATAGTTTTTGCAACTGTGAGAAAATCGGTTTAAAAGCTTCCTATGAAATTCTTTTTATACATAGTCTTATTTTTTTAAAGATTTTTTTTTGCTTGAAAGGCAGAGTTAGAGAGGGAGAAACAGAGAGAGAAAAATTGATCTTCCATCTGCTGGTTCACTCCCTGAATGGCTGCAATGGCCTGGTCTGGGCCAGGCCAAAGCCAGGAACCAGGAGCTTCATCTGGGTCTCCCACGTGGATTGCAGGGCCCCAACTACTTAGGCCATCTGCTACTTTCCTGGTCGCATTAGCAGGGAGCTGAATTGGAAGTGGAGCAGCCAGGACTCACTGGCTCTCATGTGGGATGCTGTTTTTGTAGGCAGTGGCTTAAACGGCTGCACCACAACACCAGCCCCCACTATGAAATTCTTGTTAACTGCTCTTATTTCCATGTAATAGGAACCAATAATTTGCTGTTTCTTCCCCTAATTTTCCTATTCTGGAAAGTAACAGAAAAGAACCACTCAATATTTTAGTTTTCTTTTTGTATTAGTTTCTTAGGGCTGCCATAACAAAAATTTGGGGAGGCTTTAGGACAACAGAAATTTGGTGACTTTTTCTCATGATTTGGGAGGTTTTGTTTTTAATGCTTATGAGCTCTGTGGGTAAGGAATTTGAACAAGACACAGTGCAAATGGCTTTTCTCTCATCCACAAGGCTTGGGGCCTGGACACACACCCATTTTTTTTACAGATTGAACAGCTGCCAGTCATTGAAATGGCTGAGAGCTGAAATCCTGTGGAGGCTTCTTCACTTAGGAATCTGGCTTCTGGGGGCGGGGGGGGGGGTGACCCAAGGCCAGGGGCAGCAACAAGAGACTCTCCATGTGGCTTGGGCCTCTCACGGCTTGGTTCTTGGAATCCAGAGGGAGCTTCGTGGGGGCCCGAGGCAGAAGCTGCATAGCAACTTCAGACCAGGTGTCCACACATAGGGCCACACTCTCACCACTGTGAGCAGTTGCCAACAACCAGCCCAAGTCCCCAGGGGAGGTAACAGCTTTCCCTTTGGATGGGGAAACGGTCACACGGTGGAAGAACGTGAAGGATAGGAGATCTTGTCAGCAAGCGCATTTGGGGAGTGAACCCATGGATGGAAGCCTCCGTCTCTCATCCACCGGGAAGTGTGACATGACACAGCCACAGCTACTGTTTCCTGAGCTAACGCCTTGCTTTTCAACCTCCAAAACTGTGAGCTAAGTCACCTTCTTTTCTTTAGAAAGTAGTGAGCTTCCAGTCTTTTGTTAAGCCCCAGAAAACAGACTAATCCAATGCCCTTCCTCTGGACCCACTACTCTAAAAAAGCCCAGAGAAAAAGCAGCAGCGAAATAGAGCTGTTAGAGCTGCAGAAGACCACCTCTCTCTAGGAAGATGTGTGCAGGGAAAACCCAGAGCCAGCTGGAGAGATAATAGCAAGGTCTCCTTACAGGAAACTGAGGTATTGCACTGAGGGTAACCACAGTAGCAAATTTCGAACCCAGACTGGCTATGGGCTGGGTTAACTAAACCCCCAAACCAAAGGTACAACAGAAGGAGACACTCTTCTCAAGTGTAAGTGGAAATTCACAAGGGCAGACCATATTCTGGGTCATAAAAAACCTTAACAGGTAGTAGGCGTGAACTTGGCAGTTAAAAAGCCTGTGTGCCATGTTGGAGTCCGTTGATTCAGTTCCTGACTCCAGCCCCTGACGGTGCAGATCCTGGTAGGCAGCAATGATGGCTCAAGTAACTGGGTTCCTCCCACATGGGAGATTGGATGGCGTTGTCATCTCCCAGCTTCAGCCCTGGCCTAGCCCTGCTGTTGCAGGCAAGTGGACAGGATGCCTCTCTCACCCTTCCTTCCTTCCTCCGTCCCTCCCTCCCTCCCTCCCTCAGTTTCCTCTCCCTCTCCCTCTTTCTGTCTCCCACCCCCTCCTACTTCTTTTCTCCTCCTCCCTCTCCTTCCCACCCTGTTGAAAAAAAAGTCTTAACAAATTGTAAAGAGTAGAATTCCTGTAAACTAAATTATCAGATTATAGTACAACAAAAATTGAAATAAATGAAAGCTGACAGGAAAATCATCTGATATTTAGAAGTAAAAAATACTCTTTTAAGTAACTGGATTTAAAAAGAGGTCTTGTGGAAATTAAAATATTAAATGAAAATTCTCTAATATATGATAATATAGCATTATATTCATATACTTAAAAAGAATGATTTAAAATAATAACCTAACCTTCCTCCTAAGAGACTAGAGAAAGAAAAGCAAATTAAACCTAAAACAAGTAGAAGCAAGAAATTAAGAATAGAAGTCAATGAAACTGAAACAGTAAAAACAGAAAAATCCTAAAACTGAAGACTGGTCCTTTGACAAGATCAGTAAAATTGATAAACCTCTAGGAAAGCTGAAGAGAGATAGGAGATGAGGAAGGGAAAGACAGAAAGAAAACTCAAATTATTAATATCAGAAATGAAAGCAGAAATACCACTGTTGACCCTGCAAACATTAGAAGAATAATATAGAAATATTACCAACAACTCTATGTCCATAAATTCAATAGCTAAGATGAAATTAACCAAACCAGTGGTGTAGCCATTGCTAGGGTTTCTTCGTGTGGTTGGTTGGGCAGGTATTTCTTTTATATGAACATGTATGAAAATTCACTGCATAAAGATGATGGTCATCAGCTGTTCAAAACCTGGATTTTATGAACACATTAGATCCCCCCCAAAGCACCTGAATTTGAGGATAGAGTAATAGCAGGTAAATCCAACTTTCCTCCGAAATGGATCTCGCCCCTGCTGCCTGGCCACACCCCCTCAGTTACTGTCCTGTGTTTCTCTCGCTTCTGTAAAGGGACAGTGCCGATGACTGAATCACTGCTTTTAGGAACCTAACTTGAGGAATTATCAAAGATGTGATGTATAAGTTATGAACAAGAATGTTCACAGTGGTAATATTTTTAGAATCCTACTTGATGTATAGAAGGAGATCACTTAATATTTATTAAGTAGAATGAACAGCAAAAACCTGGATATATATCCAAATACCTACTTTGAAGATTAAGTAATTTGACCAAATGTATACTTGCTTTTTGATTTAAAAGTGATGGAAAGACAGCATTAAAAATTTTTGAGAAGATAGAATACTTCTAAAATCATAGATAAAAATAGCAGTTATAAAAGCTAACATTTGTGAATACTTTTTATGTGCTGAATACTCTGCTAAGTATTTTACAAATATTATGATATTTATTCA
This sequence comes from Oryctolagus cuniculus, assembly GCF_051225735.1. NCBI lineage: Eukaryota > Metazoa > Chordata > Mammalia > Lagomorpha > Leporidae > Oryctolagus > Oryctolagus cuniculus. The sequence continues at coordinate 29,864,800 of NC_142881.1, forward strand.
ACACCATGATCACATGCAGAAAATACTATTTTTGGGTTTCCATTCTTCAGATGAAGTTGTTGGCACAGAGAAGTTAATAACTTGCCAAAACTAGAAAATGTGGAGCAGAGATTTTCATGGAGTGTGCTTAGTTCTAGAGCCCCTGACTACTAAGCACACTGCCCCAACTCACTTTTGTTCTGTGCTCTCAGATGTTGCCTATACATGTGCACATTTTAACAGTTGTGATTATATGATTCAGAAATGTTTGTATACTGCTGTCTTCTAAAATGTTAACATGTCTGGTAGTTTCACATAGTTTTCTTTTTTTTTTTTTAAGATTTATTTTATTTGAAAGAGTTATAGAGAAAGGTGGGGGGCGGGGGTCTTCCATCTACTGGTTCTCTCCCCAAATAGCTGAGAGGGCTGGAGCTGAGCCAATCTAAAGCTAGGAACCAGGAGATTTTTCAATGTCTCCCACATGGGTATAGGGGCCCAAGAACATGAGCCATTCTCTGCTGCTTTCTCAAGCACTTTAGCAGGGAGCTGGATCAGAACTGGAGCAGCTGGGACTTGAACCAGCGCCCTTATGGGATGCCAGCACTGCAGGCCAGGGCTTTAACCCACTGTACCACAGTGCCGGCCCCTCCACATAGTTCACATAGTTTTCTTTATTTATTTATTTATTTATTTTTTTTTTTGACAGGCAGAGTGGACAGTGAGAGAGACAGAGAGAAAGGTCTTCTTTTGCCATTGGTTCACCCTCCAATGGCCGGCGCACCGCACTGATCCGAAGCCAGGAGCCAGGTGCTTCTGCTGGTCTCCCATGTGGGTGCAGGGCCCAAGCACTTGGGCCGCCATCCACTGTACTCCCTGGCCACAGCAGAGAGCTGGCCTGGAAGAGGGGCAACTGGGACAGAATCCGGCGCCCCAACTGGGACTAGAACCCAGTGTGCTGGCGCCGCAAGGCAGAGGATTAGCCTAGTGAGCCGCGGCGCTGGCCCACATAGTTTTCATAATCATCATTTTTACAGTTGCTTACTTTACCCTAAGACTGGTTAACTAAGATTGTGTAAACTCCTATCCTATTATTAGGATTGAGATTGTTTGCAAATTCCTTAATATAAATTGTAGTATACATCTTATGTTGAATTCTTTGTATAATTTTTTCAGAGAGTAATTAATAGATCAAACAGTTTTTAATAGTTTTTGCTGTATTGCATTAATTTCCAAAGTATGTTGTAATGTGCAAAGGGGCCAAATAAATGTGCCACCTTTGCCACAAGCTTGATTGCTCTATAGTTTTTTTTTTTTTTTTTTTTTTTTTTTTGACAGGTAGAGTGGACAGTGAGAGAGAGAGAGACAGAGAGAAAGGTCTTCCTTTTCCCGTTGGCTCACCCTCCAGTGGCCTCCGTGGCCAGCGCGCTGCGGCCAGCTCATCACGCTGATCCGATGGCAGGAGCCAGGTACTTATCCTGGTCTCCCATGGGGTGCAGGGCCCAAGCACTTGGGCCATCCTCCACTGCACTCCCAGGCCACAGCAAAGAGCTGGCCTGGAAGAGGGGCAACCGGGACAGAATCCGGTGCCCTGACTGGGACTAGAACCCAGTGTACCGGCGCCGCTAGGTGGAGGATTAGCCTATTGAGCCGCGGCGCCGGCCGCCCTGTAATTGTTTAAATGCTGGCTAATTTGATGGATGTGAAATGAATATTTAAATGATTATCAGTGTGGTCCTTGTAATTTGATTTTGAGTAATCTGGCAGCTGAAGATTCAGAGGAGTGAGAGAGGAAACTAGTTTGAAGATGGTTATAACTTTTTAGATTCCTAAAAATGTCATTACCTGAAGTATGGCGGCATGACATGGGTTGGCAAGATGAGAAAGACGGTATAAAGAAGGAATCAACAGGGTTTCACAAATGTAGGGAAAGATCAGGAAGGACGCGATGTGAAGATGCACCCGGGATCTGGATTTTGGAGCACTAGAAACTGATGGTACATTAAGAAAAATAGGAGACTCATGATCGGTAACTGGCTTTGTCCAGAGGAAGAAATAAGAAACCATTGGTGCAGAACATATGCATTCCTTTGCTTCTTTGTGTTCAGATTAGAATAACATTAGCTATAGTAAATTTTGAGGAGAATAGAAACGTAAATCCTGTATTGGTGTGCTTTGTAGTTTCTTACCCTGTAATTGAGAAAATCACATGTAGAACTAAAGCACAAGGTAAAGATTAAGGGTAAAACCAGAAACCCAAGAAATAGGTTTGTGAGAACATGTATGTATGTATGTATGTATTTTTAACAAAACCAGATGGAGAACCCTTCCACACCTGGGAGTATTCTCCACCTGTCTGTGGCTCCCTTGGTCCAGTTCCACCCTTTCTGTCTCTTGCTGATCAGAGCTTGGCTTTGATTTTCTCTACGTGACATACCTTTCAGCTGAACTCCAGAGCACGTGTGTACGTTGCCAGCTCTCAGTCCCTGATGGGAGGCAGTAGAAACCTGGTGAAGGCAGACACAGGCTAACAGCTTTAGGGAAGGTTGCTCTGTGATGCCCACACGCACCTGCTCTTCCTAGGAATCATTTTCAGTCACGGAGAGAGGTGGAAGCACATGCGTCGCTTCACCCTGACGACCCTGAGGAACTTTGGCATGGGGAAGAGGAGCATCGAGGAGAGGGTCCAGGAGGAAGCCCGCTGCCTGGTGGAGGCGTTCAGGAAAACGGAAGGTGAATCACTGGCCATGCCCCTGGGGGGCCTGGGACGTCCTCCACACGCCTCCCGTGGGAGTCACTTTGTGGCCCGAGATCTGCGCTCTCCTCGGGGAGTACGCTTAGGGTAAAGCCAAGGGAGGGAAACAACTCCAGAGCTATGAGGTCCCCTTCTGAAGGCTTGAATTTTCTAAGATGCATTTTTTCCTTATTGTGAAAATGAGGCCAAAAACCAAGCCTCAGAATAGAGAGTAACAAAACATTTACATAGGATCCAACATATAATAATTGCTTATAATATTACTTGTTGCTATTACTACTATTATAGTAGTCATATAATAACAATATGTATTATCAGTACAATATAATACTACATGGCGAATAGGGTCATATGCTATAATAATACTAACATATAAATTGTAATTAGTAGCATTACAAGATGCTTATATCCCAATTTGGGGAATTTTGGAGGAACATAAAGTGTGTGTATAAATCTGACGGGAGGGGCCGGCGCCGCAGCTCAATAGGCTAATCCTCCGCCTGTGGCGCCGGCACACCGGGTTCTAGTCCCAGTCAGGGTGCCAGATTCTGTCCTGGTTGCCCCTCTTCCAGTCCAGCTCTCTGCTGTGGCCCAGGAGTGCAGTGGAGGATGGCCCAAGTGCTTGGGCCCTGCACCCCATGAGAGACCAGGAGAAGCACCTGGCTCCTGGCTTCAGATCAGCGTGGTGCAGCAGCATGCCGGCCGCAGCAGCCATTGTGGGGTGAACCAACAGAAAAGGAGGACCTTTCTCTCTCTCTCTCACTGTCCACTCTGCCTGTCCAAAAAAAAAAAAAAACTGACGGGAGGGCAGCCCAGTTCTTGAAATCCTAACGCAGGATGGTTAAGAGTCTCGGTGTCAGAACTCTCTTTCCCCGTCAGCTCAGCCCTTCGACCCCACCTTCATCCTCTCTTGCGCTCCCTGCAACGTGATCTGCTCCATCCTCTTCAGTGAGCGTTTCCAGTATGAGGACAAGACGTTCCTCTTCCTCATGGAGTTGTTACAGGAAAATTTTAAACAAATAAACTCCCGATGGTGCCAGGTAAACCCACGGTTGGATCTGTGTTTGTGGTGGTTCTCCTTGGCCCGCGGGTAGCCTGTAGGCAAAGTCAAGGGCTCCTCCCCTCCATGTGGGTTGAATGAACCAAAACAAAGCCACTTAGCCCAGCATCTACGGAAGCTTGGCCTCAGCTTGCCCCTGTGGGTTTCCCATGCAAAAGAAGACAGAGCGTCCCGGTGGCTTACGTTCCCTGCCGGGCCCCTCCATGACTGTGGGTGGGTTTGACCGAAGGTGGGAAGAGAAGGAGACGGGAAGGGGCTGCTCTTCTCTTTGGGACGCTCACTCCCTCTCTCTCCTGCTTGGGCGCTGTGCTTGTAAACTCTGCTGTCTCCTGCACAGGCTGCAGCGCTGCCGTGTTTGTTTGCTTCCATTTTCAGATTTATAATCTCTGGCCAGCACTCATGAGGTATTTCCCTGGAAAACACAAAGAATTCTCAGAAAGAATTAATGACATTAAATACTTCATTCTGGAAAAAATAAAGGAACATCAAGAATCCTTGGATCAGAATAACCCTCGGGATTATATTGACTGTTTCCTCAGCAGAATGGAGCAGGTACTGTGGTGACTTTCCCTGGTGCTGTTTTTTTGCTCCACGGAAATACATGAGTACATAATCACACCATGTATGTAAGTCTTTTTTTTTTTTAAAGATTTATTTATTTATTTGAAAGTCAAAGTTACACAGAGAGGAGAGGCAGAGAGAAAGAGAGAGAAAGATAGGTCTTCCATCCGATAGATGGTTCACTCGCCAGATGGCTGCAATGGCCGGAGCTGTGCCGATCCAAAGCCAGGAGCCAGGAGCTTCTTCCAGGTCTCCCACATAGGTGCAGGGGCTCAAGGACTTGGACCATCTTCTACTGCTTTCCCGGGCCACAGCAGAGAGCTGGACAGGAATTGGAGCAGCCGGGTCTTAAACCAGCACTCACATGGGATGCCGGCGCTTCAGGCCAGGGCGTTAACCCACTGTGCCACAGCTTCCGCCCGTATGTGTCTTGATATTTGCATGGCTTGAGACAATGGAGCACTCTGTTATCATTAATAAGGGAAATTTTTAAATCATTCAAAAGGCCCTCTTTTTGCTCTATGACCTCCTGCACTTAGACATGAGGATTTAAATGTTCTCAATAAATATTTAAAATGAGTTATGTAACGTGTACTTATATAGATAGTTCTAAACACATATGTATCTTGGGATGGACAAAACATTATTTTCTCTACAGATCATTTACACTTACAAAGTCAGACATTTTTGCCACAGTGCCTTTCCTGATAACATGTCATAGACCAACACATTATAAAAACTGACTGTGGAGTGGGCATCAGCATACTGGTTAAAATGCTGCTTAGGACACCTGCATCCCATGTGAGACTGCCTGGGTTCAGGTCCCAGCCCCGCTCTCCATTCCAGCTGCCTGCTGATGCTCACCCTAGGAGGCAGCAGTTCACGCCTCAAGTATCTGCCACCCAGCTGGGAGACCTTGATTGGATTCTGGCTTCCTGGCTTCTGTCCAGCCCCACCCCAGCTGTTATGGGCATTTAGAGCAATGAACCAGCAGGTGGCAGATCTGTATGTGTGTATTCGTGTGTGTGTGGGGGGGGGGGGGGTCTGCCTTTTAATTAATAAATTATTTTTTAAAAAAGAGTGGAAGCTATTCTTTAAAGAAGCTGTATTTTGACATAGGAACAATTTTGCTTTTTAAAATTGGCGCTAGATGGCTGGTGCCACAGCTCAATAGGCTAATCCTCCTCCTGCGGTGCCGGCACACCCGGTTCTAGTCCTGGTCAGGGCGCCGGATTCTATCCCGGTTGCCCCTCTTCCAGGCCAGCTCTCTGCTGTAGCCCGGGAGTGCAGTGGAGGATGGCCCAAGTGCTTGATCCCTGCACCCCATGGGAGACCAGGATAAGTACCTGGCTCCTGCCTTCGGATCGGCACGGTATGCCGGCCGCAGCGCGCCGGCCGTGGCGGTCATTGGAGGGTGAACCAACGGCAAAAGGAAGACCTTTCTCTCTCTCTCTCTCACTGTCTACTCTGCCTCTCAAAAAAAAGATTGGCGCTAGATGAAGGATCCTAAAGCAAATACAGTATGCATTGACTGTAGGTTTTATTAAATACACTAAACAAGTGTGGCATAGCCACCCATCCTCAGAATGCCACTGAACACAAGCAGCAGCATGATGAGAAAAGCATATTTAAATGAATAAAGACATGTAACAATTCAAAATCTGAAAAATATTCTTAAAGCCCTGTAAAATTAACACTATTTATATAGCAGTCTCCCAAATATATACGAATGAAAGAAAAATGTCACTCAGCTATCACATAAATACGCAAACATTTGATAAATGATAACCTATGTGGTCTCCTTACATTCTGGAAGGGCTGATTTGGATAGCTTAGCCTGATTTTCTTAGAAAACATGTCTAAGGAAAGAGAGACATTTAGATGCATTCTGCTTTCCAAGGAGGTATACTGAGACACTATTCATTCTGGTCTATACTGAGACCAGATGTTTTTCAGGGTGGGAGAAACATAGCGAGGCTATTACTCCAATCATTTAAAAGTGTTTGTTTAGGGCCTGACACTGTGGAGTGAGTTAAATCTGCACTGGCAGCCATATCAGAGCGCCAGTTGAGCTCCAGGTACTCTGCTTCTGATCCAGCTCCCTGCTAATGTGCCTGGGAAAGCAGAGATGAGCCAAGTAAAAGGGCCCCTGTCACTCACACGTAGGCCCAGATAGAGCTTCTGGCTTCTGACTTTAGCCTGGCCCAGCCTAGAACATTGCAGCCATTTAGGGAGTGAAGCAGTGGATGCAAAATTTCAATATCTCTCTGTCTCTCTCTCTCTCTCTCCTCTCTCTCTCTGTCACTCTGCCTTTCAAAAGGCAGAAAGGCAGAGTGACAGAGAAGGAGAGACAGAGAATCTTCCATCCGCTGGTTCACTCCCCAAATGGCCGCCAACAGGAATGGCCACGGCTAGGCCAGGCTGAAGCCATGAGCCAGGAGCGTCTACTGGGTCTGCCACATGGGTGCAGGGGCCCAAGCACTTAGGCCATCCTCCACTGCCTTCCCAGGCACATTAGCAGGGAGCTGGATCAGAAGTGGAGCCACCAGGACTCGAACCAGCACCCATAAGGATGCCGGTATTGCAGACAGCAGCTTAACCCTCTGAGCCACAGCGCCAGCCCAAATATTTAAAAAAAAAAAAATTGAAGATAATGGTAGACTACCTACTACTTAAATCATAGAACATAAATGAAAAATATTTTTACATTTTCTCAAATATTTTCATCATCAAAGATTTTTACAATCAGGCTTTTTGTTATGAGGGAATTATTTAAATGCTTAATATTCTTGACTCCAGATAAAGGAAGTAAGGACTCTAGAGGTAGGAAATAAAAATGTGCAAAAAAATTTGGACTTCTCACCTAATTTTATTTTTTCTTTCAAATTAATATAGAATTATCATATTAGAAGTCATTCCATTTTGAAGTGAACAGAAAGAATGAAACAAAGCTAGAAAAGAAAAACTTGATTCAGGGCTTAAAAAATGAGGTTAATTTTTTTTAAAGATTTATTTGAAAAACAGAGTTTACAGAAAGAGGAGAGCAAGAGAGAGAGAGATTCTTCATCTGCTGGTTCATTCCCCAAATGGCTGTAATGACCAGGACTGTGTCAGGCCGAAGCCAGGAGCCGGTAACTCCATCCAGATCTTCTGTGTGGGTGCAGGGACCCAAGCACTGGGATGATCTTCCGCTGCTTTCCCAGGCACATCAGCAGGGAGCATGATAAGTGGAGCGGCCAGGATTCCAACTGATACTCATATGGAATGCCAATGCCACAGGTGGTGGCTTAACCCACTGTACCACAACGCCAGCCACTGAAGTTAATTTTTAAGACAAGTACTTTAAATACTTTCCTCAAGTTTAAAAGCTTACCAAAAGAGTCAGCAATGGAATTTTAGTACTGTTAAATTTGGAAAATTGTTATTAGCTTAATTAGTTTCATATCATTAAACATTCAATTATCCAACAAATTCTAGATGCCAATTTTTGTTCTGGGACTAGGGGTGGGTGGGGTTGGGGAATACAACAAAGACTTACTTTCATTTTTCTTTTTAGTAAAGTAATTTTAAAATAAAAATCTTACAACTTTTAGGCCCTGGATAAACATTTATGTTCTAAATGTTTGTTAGATCCCATGTAAAAATTAGGATGCAGGCCGGCGCCGCGGCTCACTAGGCTAATCCTCCGCCTAGTGGCGCCGGCACACCGGGTTCTAGTCCCGGTTGGGGCGCCAGATTCTGTCCCGGTTGCCCCACTTCCAGGCCAGCTCTCTGCTGTGGCCAGGGAGTGCAGTGGAGGATGGTCCAGGTCCTTGGGCCCTGCACCCCATGGGAGACCAGGAAAAGCACCTGGCTCCTGGCTCCTGCCATTGGATCAGCGCGGTGCGCCGGTGCGCAGCGGCCATTGGAGGGTGAACCAATGGCAAAGGAAGACCTTTCTCTCTGTCTCTCTCTCTCACTGTCCACTCTGCCTGTCAAAAAAATAAATAAATAAATAAATAAAAAATTAGGATGCAAAGTGTCCCACTTAGAAATTCAGTCTTACTATTAGAAATGCTATTAGTAATAGTGCATATTGTATGAGAACAGGTGGAGCTGGGCGTGTACAAGTCTGTGTAAGTGAAGGGAACAGACCGTGAACCAATGATCTATTCTAGTCTTTTTCATTAAATATAACTAGAACATACCATTCATTGAGTATTTGTGGGCGTGAAGCATTGTTCCAAGAGTATCCATTAACTGTTTTGTTGTAATAGCCTCATAGGATATGTTCTATTTCTTAGTCCCAGTTTCACAGGTGATGAAACTGAGTAAGAAAATCAAGTCACCTACCAGGGACACACATCTGTGCATTGGCTACCCTGGAATGTGAACCCAGAAATTTGGTTCTATGTCTTTTTTTTTTTTATCCCCTACACTACAGTATACAAAATGAATCTGATTAATAGTGAGGGGGTGTGATGGAATTCTGATAAGTCGTTGTCTTCTCTTCCCCTCATGAGCCATTAATTCTATCCTTTGTAGGAGAAACATAACCCAGGGACTGAATTTGACTTGGAGAACTTAGTAGTCTGTGGATCTAATCTGTTTACAGCGGGAACAGAAACAACCAGTACCACCCTGAGATTTGGGCTCTTGCTCCTCATGAAATACCCAGAAGTGCAAGGTACAGTAAATATCCTGGTGACCAAATGAAAGAATAGCTCGTGGCCCGGAGGAGGGTGGGGTTTGTGCTGCTGCTTCTGGATTGCTTTGCTTTCTCTGGGCTGCCTGCAGAAACCATTGTGCAGAGGACCCTTCATTGTGGTTTTAGTTTTATAGATCAGAATTATGTTTGATGATGCTGATTCGGAAAAGAGACATTTACGATCACAAAGACCTTCATCTGTGTTTAAAAACAGATAGGAGATTCTGCATGCCAAATCTCATATATGAAATATATTGCCAAAAACTAGGCCTTTATTGGATGAGGGGCATGTGGCTCGCTGCTGGATTCTCTTCTGGGCCTGCCAGTTCCTGACTGTGTGGCCTGAAACAAGTGCTTTTCATCTTTCAGACTTCTGTTTTTCCTCTTTGAAAGGGGACCAAACTCCCAAAGGGAACTTTTAGTTTCAATATAATTTTGAATTAAAATTTAAAAATTGAATTGTAGCAGCTGAGTAATCTTAAATACAGGCCACAGGAAGCCAGCGTTCCTATAGCACAATAAGGTGATGCTTGCCACACCCACCAGACGTGTAGGAGGATGAGTGAAGCTGCCAAGAGTCTCCCACGAGAGTGGGGATTAAATATTTGCCCAACACAGTTGTGGTATTGTGAAGTATATATTTGGTCTTTGTCTCCTTTTTCTGGTCTACAGCTCCTGAAATCCTTGGATTCTTCAAAGGAGTGTCTTTTCGTGTGCCAGTCAGTTGGCTGATGGCTGGCAGCTCTTAGGTAGCTTCAGAATAGGGACCGATCACTGAAAAGATCCAGACAGGATTAGATCCCCACCCTCATCCTCCAGGGAAGGGGGAGGGGTGTGTTAAGGTCTTAGGGTTGGAAGAAAGCGAGGAGGCCACTAGTTAAAATGGAAAAGATTTTATTTAGGGGGCATCGTGGGAGGAGGTGGTGGTAAAGAGTCAGGGTTTACGGCCAGGCTTGTTCTGTTTGAGCAGCAGACAGAGTCCCTTCTTAAGCAGCCTGCTGGGGGGAGGTGCAGAGCGCAGCATGGCCGCTGATATGGTGGGGGTGGTGGGTGTGTGGAAAGGCTCCTCAGTGAGGTTTGCACTGTATCGGCTTTGTAGTTTGCTGCCCCAGGTACAATAAGCATTCCTCTGGCTTTGGATTGTCTGTCTGCGCCCTGTTTCATTGGTCCTGGGGGTTAGGGTCCAGTGACCTGATGGGTTCTATCAGGCTCAGTGGTCTAAAAGATTCTAATAGAGTTGAAGGGTGAGTTGATCACCAGTGGCCAAGGATTTAATGGATCCTGCCTGTGTAGTGAAGGTTCCACGAAATCCGCAAAGGATAAGGAAGTGTTTGGAGAGCTCCCGGCCAGGGGAACTCATGGAGGTGCTTTCGAAGTGACAGCAGGCGTGTGGGCTCTAGAGGTGGTGCATTCCCCAGACCTTGGCCCGGGGTCTCTTCATCTGTATCCTTTGTAACGTCCTGATGATGAACTTATAAATTGTTTTCCTGAGTTCTGTGAGCCTCTCTAGCAAATTAATCCAACCTAAGAAGGGGCTATGGGAACCCTAATTTATAGCCAGTCGATCAAAAACACAGATAAAATACCCTGGGCTTGCAAATGCTGTCTGAACAGGGTATGTGTGGGAGGGGTGAGTGCTGGGGCCTGAGCCCTCAATCTGTGGGATCTGAGACTGTCTCCAAGTAGACAGTGTCAGAACTGGACTGAATTGAGACTGCCCAGTTCCTGTCCACTGCTACAGAATTGATTGCTTATTTGGTGTGTGGGGGGAAACCCTGGCAGAATTGGTCACAGAAGTCTTAGGTGTTGACTATTGAGCGACAGTGCTTTTTCCTCTCACAAACTGCTTTTGCGGGAGTTGAGGAATAAGCCATAATCCCTGCCACGTAGGTCCTCTCCTCACCAGTACAGGAGAACAAGCCAGTTAAGGCAAGAGGCGGAGGACATACCTAATGAGCCTTTATGTTTTGCAGTGAACTCTTTGGTGTTTGCTGCAAAACAGAGAACAGAAATTCCATCAGGAGGGGAACAGTGGGCTGCTTGGCAACATGTCTTTGACCTTGGGAACCTTTTCTAGAATACTTCCTGTCGCACAAGGCAAGCATTTTCAGGGCATTTCTAAGTCTCCAACCACGAGTAGTATTTATGGTTCATTTCTCTGCAGCCAAAGTTCAGGAAGAAATTGATCGTGTGATTGGAAGAAATCAAATGCCCTGCATGAGTGACAAGATGAAGCTGCCCTATACCGAGGCCATGTTGCATGAGATCCAAAGATATATCACGCTCCTTCCTTCGAATCTGCCCCATGCTGTGGCCCAGGACACAAAATTCAGACAATACGTCATCCCCAAGGTTAGCTGCATTTGGGAAAGCTGGCTGGAGAAGGGGCGCTGTGGTACCTTGCTGGGACCTGACAGAGGCTTCTCAGCCGGCTGCTGGACGAGAGGCGTAGAAAGTCACAGAGAGAATACAAGACCAGAATCACACAGCTTGGCTTCAGATCCCTTGTCGCTACACACAGCGCCCTCAGGCCAATCCTTTACCTCTGGGGCCTTGTCTGCCTTCCTGGAAGGAGGGAGGCTGACCTTTCCAAGGCCTCTTTCTGCTCGCCTATCAAATGTGTTAGGTGAACCATGATTCCATTATTAACAGTTTGATGGGAATAGAAGTCTGATTTTTCATAACAGATGGAAAAGGGAGGGTAAGAGATGGAAAGGTGCCTGTAGATGTAGGGTAATCAGGTGTCACCCCCTTTATTCCTGGCCTCTCCTCCCTGAATCTCACAGATATTTGGGGTGTTGCTGCTGCTGCAGGTTAACATTTGTAAAATGCTCAGCCCATGCCAAAATGTTTACATTCAATGGGATGTAGTCAGCTGAGGATCCCCATATTTGTGGCAGAAAAACTGCCCATAGCCACATCCATTACTGTTTTATACCCCACTAGCTCTGGTCAACCACTCAAACGGCCTACAGCCTGTGTGCAGTCATGCCGTTCCTGATTACCATTGTTCCTCATTCCTACCCCTATCTGAGCAAGCACTCCTGTGGTCTCTTGTTTTGAGCGCTGGTTAGTCAGTCAACGTAGGGTAAGATCCCCTGGGGGAACAACCTAAGACAGGCACAGCTGCATACAGAGACCACATGGAAACAGGGTCAACAATGGTATGGCCAAGAATCATGCCTCCCGTTGCTCAAAAATAAACAAAAAGGGGGAAATTTGGTGGAATGAGGAGGTGCAAAGGTCATGCCAAGATGGCTGCTGAGGTGAAAAGGTCATGCCAAGATGGCTGCTGACAACAGAAACTGCCTGGCAACAGGCCGTGATTGGATGGCTTCGGAGCCTGCCTGGCAACAGGCTGTGATTGGTTAGGGCATAGACCGCCCCTTGACCTGATTGGCTGCCTTGGCTATATAAGCAGCTGTAGCAACTGCTACAGAGGCTGCTCGCCTCTGGCCTGCTTTCACAGGACTCCTGGGGTCTGTGTGGTGACTCCGCGCCTCTTGACCCCTCGCCTCTTGACCCCTACACGTTTCTCATCTCGGGAACGAATCTTCTCAAATGAAATCAACCTCAACAGTCAGCCTTCTGTAGGGATTAAGGATGGTGAGCCTTAAATTTAAATTCCAGAGGATAGAAGATCCTCCATTTAGATCTGCATGTCAATTTCATTTAGATCTGTGTCAATAGATTTTTGCATTCATATTTCTAAGTGATGTTCATGGCTGTTTTATAGTATTTTGGTCAGGTTAGGCACCTTTTCTTCCCCTTTGAATTTTTGAAAAAATTCAAAGACATGTTGTGTTTGGGTAGGAAGCTAGCACTTACCCTCAAATTAGTCTATACATTTGTAAGACCTTAATGAAAATACCAACCAGTGATTTTTCTGGAACTGAACTAACAAATTTAAATTAAACATGGGATATTAGGAGTGGGCATTTGGCCTAGCAGTTAAAATGCCCCTACGACACCTGCTTCCCAGATCGGAGTGCCTAGGCTTAAGTCCTGTCTCTGCTTTTGATTTCAGCCTCCAGCTAATGTGCATCCTGGGAGATAGCAGATGTTGAATCTCTGCCACTCATGTGGTAGATCTGGATTGAGTTCTGAGCTCCTCACTTCAGCCTGGCCTAGCCTTGGCTATCACAGGCATTTGGGGAGTGAACCAGGGGATGGGAGATCTTTCTCTGTTTCTCTGTCTTCAAACAAAATGAAACAAAATAAAAAACTTTTTTTTTTTTTTGACAGGCAGAGTGGACAGTGAGAGAGAGAGACAGAGAGAAAGTTCTTCCTTTGCCGTTGGTTCACCCTCTAATGGCTGCCGCGGCTGGCGCGCTGCAGCCGGCGCACTGCACTGATCTGATGGCAGGAGCCAGGTACTTATCCTGGTCTCCCATGGGGTCCAGGGCCCAAGGACTTGGGCCATCCTCCACTGCACTCCCTGGCCACAGCAGAGAGCTGGCCTGGAAGAGGGGCAACCGGGACAGAATCTGGCACCCCGACCGGGACTAGAACCCTGTGTGCCGGTGCCGCAGGTGGAGGATTAGCCTAGTGAGCCGCGGCGCTGGCTTCTCAAAATAAAAAAACTTTTAAAAGATTTTATTTTATTTATTTGAAAGGAACAGTTAGAGATTGAATGTATTCTCCCATCCATTGATTCACTTCCCAAATGGCCACAACAGCCAGGGCCATGCCAGGCTGAAGCCAGGAGCCAGGAGCTTCTTCCAAGTTTCCCATGTGGGTGCAGAGCCCAAGGACTTGGGCCATCCTCTGGTGCCTTTCCAGGTGTGGTAGCAGGGAGAAGAATTGGAAGCCAAGCAGCCGGGACTGGAATTGGCACCCGTATGGGATGCCAGCGTTGCAGGTGACAGCTTAACCAGTTGTGCCACAGAGCTGGCCCCCTGAAAAAAATCCAATATAGGAAAGTTAAAGAATAGGCAGCGGGGCCCAATGCTGTGGTACAGCAGGTAAAGCCGCAGCCTGAAGTGCTAGCATCCCATATGGGCGCCGGTTAGAATCCCATCTGCTCCACTTCTGATCCAGCTCTCTGCTATGGCTTGGGAAAGCAGTAGAAGATGGCCCAAGTGCTGGCTTTGGATAGACTCAGCTCCAGCCATTGCAGCCATTTGGGGAGTGAATCAGCAGATGGAAGACCCCTCCCTCCCTCCCTCCCTTCTTCCCTCCCTCCCTCCCTCCCTCCCTCCTTCTCTCCTCTCTCTCTCTCTCTCTCTCTCTCTCTCTGCCTCTCTGTAATGCTGCCTTCCAATAAATAATTTTAAAAAATAAAAATAGGGACTAATCCTATAAAATACAAAAATATAGAAATAAAGCTAGTTATTAAAGCAGTGTAAAAGTTTCTTGAATAGGCAGATAGAACAATTGATACATTCTAGGAATAAAATGAATTATAGTAGTTGCTTCCCTAGTATCCTAAAGCATATGTTTCAAGACCCTTAGTGGGTGCCTGAAACTACAAATAGTAACAAACTATACACTCAAGTACTAAAAAAAATGTATGGGAAAATGAAATTAAAATATAAGTTTACTTTGAAAGCTTAGTACTGCACACGATATAGGTGCCCTTTTGCTTTTAATTGTGATGTGGCAAAATATGAATTAGTCAAAAGGTATTAGAAAACTTCTATAAGAGTTGGAATAAAGTGATAGATCACACTTTACATGAATATTCTTTTTTTTTAAGATTTTATTTATTTGAGTGGTAGAGTTACAGATAATGAGAGGGAGAGACAAAGAGAAAGATCTTCCATCTGCTGGTTCGCTCCCCAAATGGCTGCAGGCTGGAGCTGGGCTGATCTGAAGCCAGGAGCCAGGAGCTTCTTCCGGGTCTCCCACATGGCCGCAGGGGCCCAAGAATTTGGACCACCTTCTACTGCTTTCCCAGGCCATAGGAGAACTGGATGGGAAGTGGAGCAGCCAGGACTAGAACTGGCGCCCATATGGGATGCTGGTGCCGCAGGCAGGGGATTAACCTACTGTGCCACAGTGCTGGCCCCATGAATATTTATTCTTTATGGCTTCAATATGGATATTTAGAATATTAAGCTTTAAAGAGACTAAGGATAAAAGCAATAACTTTTTTGAGAATTTCTGAGTGACAAAACATTTTCTAGTATTAACCAAAGCAAAGGGGAACAAGAGGCCCCTACATTTCTAAATTGATAAATTTGGTAACATGCAAATAAGAAAAATATGCCTAGAAAAAGAGACTACGTCAAAACCAAATGGCAGGCCGGCACCACGGCTCACTGGGCTAATCCTCCGCCTGCGGTGCTGGTACCTCAGGTTCTAGTCCCGGTTGGGGTGCCAGATTCTGTCCTGGTTGCTCCTCTTCCAGTTCAGCTCCCTGCTGTGGCCCGGGAAGGCAGTGGAGGATGGCCCAAGTGCGTGGGCCCTGCACCCGCATGGGAGACCAGGAGGAAACACCTGGCTCCTGGCTTCGGATCAGTGCAGCGCCAGCCATAGCGGCCATTTGGGGGGTGAGCCAACGGAAAAAGGAAGACCTTTCTCTCTGTCTTTCTCTCTCTCACTGTCTAACTCTGCCTGCAAAAAACAAACAAACAAAAAAATGGCAAACTGAAAGAACATTTGCATAGTACATGGGTAAAAGAATTCCTGAAAAAATAAAATGTACTTGTATAGTCAGATATAAAACTCCAAAACTGACAGATGCAGAGCAAGAGAATCAAAATTTGACTAAAATAATTACAAATTATTTTAAATGTGTAAATCTGTATTTGCCAGGTATAATTAAAAATTTAAAAATTACAAAGCAACTTTTTTTAATATGAAAAGTCTTTTTTTAAAATATTTATTTATTTATTTGAAGGGCAGAGTTAGAGAGCGGCAGAGGCAGAAAGAGAGAGAGGTCTTCCATCTGCTGGTTCACTCCCCAAATTGCTGCAATGGCCAGAACTGGACTGATCCAAAGCCAGGAGCTTCTTCCAGGTCCCCCATGAAGGTGTAGGGGCCCAAGGACTTGGACTATCTTCTGCGTTTTCCCAGGCACACCTAGCAGGGAGCTGGATCAGAAGCAGAGCATCCACGACTCAAACCCAAGCCCATATGGGATGCGGGCACTATAAGCAGCAGCTTTACCTGCTATGCCAGCCATAGTGTCAGCCCTGATGCTTTTTTTTTTAAGATTATTTTATTTATTTATTTGAAAGGAAAAGCAACACAGAGAGAGGGAGAGAAAGAGAGATTTTCTATCTACTTGTTTACTCCCCAAATGGCTTCAACCACCAGTGCTAAACCAGGCCAAAACCAGGAACCTGGAACTCCATCCAGGTCTCCCACAAGGTTGGCAGGGGCCCAATCACTTGGCCCATATTCCACTGCTTTCCCAGGCTCATTAGCAGGAAGCTGAATAGAAAACAGAGCAGCTAGTACTCTAACTGGAGGTCTGATACGGAGTGCTGGCATTGCTTAAACCTCTGCTCCACAGCACCAGCCCCGAGATTATTGATGCTTTACAAAAAGTTTATGAGAAAATGCCAAAGAAATCAGCAGTTTACAAATGGACAACTTGGTTTCAATAAGGGACAAGCCATTCTTGAATATGAAGCCCACAGCTGCAGGCCATCCACATCAGTTTTTAAGAAAAAAAAGAATCTTGTTTATGACCTGATTGGAATAGCAATGAGAGCAGAGAAGTCAACATCATACACATCTGAACTGGTTACGCTTACACAATTCTGACTGAAAAAGTTAAGTGGAGGGCCCAGCACTGTGGCGTAGCGGGTAAAGCTGCCGCCTATGACACCAGCACCACATATGGGTGCTGGTTCAAGTCCCAGCTGCTCCAGTTCCCCTCCAGCTCCCTGCTGATGTGCCTGGGAAGGCAGTGGAAGATGGCCCTGCACCCACGTGGGAGACCTGGAAGAAGCTCCTGTCTCTGCTCCTGGCTTTGGACCAGCCCATCTCCTGCTGTTTCAGCCATTTGAAGAGTGAACCAGTAGATGGAAGATGTCAGGATCTCTCTCTCTCTCTCTCTCTCTCTACGCCTCTTCCTCTCTCACTAACTCTGCCTTTCAAATAAATAAATAAATCTTTTTTAAAAAGTAAAGTGAAGTAAATTTTGGAAGAAATTTCCCATCTGCTGATTTACTGTCCAAATACCCACAATAACAAGGGCAAGGCCAAAGCCATGAATTAGGAATCATCATCATCATCATCATCATCATCATCATCATCTGAAAGGCAGAGTAACAGAGAGAGAGACAGATACAGATACAGATTGATCAATCTTCCATTTTCTGGTTCACTCCCCAAATGGTGGCAAGAGCAGAGGCTGGTTCAAGCTGAAGCCAGGAGCTAGGAATTCCACCTGGTCTCCCACATGGGTAGCAGGGACCCAGGTACTTGGGCCATCTCCTACTCTTTCCAGGCACACCAGCAAGTAGCTGGATTGGAACAGAGATGCCAGGACTTGAACCAGCACTCTGATATGGGATTCAACTTTGCAAGCAGTGGGCTTAACTCACTGTGCCACAGTGCCATCCCCAGTAGCCAGGAATTTAACCCAAGTCTCCCACATGGATGGCATGGACCCAAGTACCTGAGCCATCATCTGCTGCCTCCCAAAAGTGCACTTAACATGAAGCTGGAATTAGGCGCAGAACTGGAACTTGATGGCAGTCCAGTACGGGAAGTGAGCATCCCAAGTAATGTCCCAACTGCTGTGTCAAATGCCCACATCAAGGGAAGAGCTTTCAAAGGGAATTTTAAACAGCTGAGATCAAGGTCCTAAAGCATTTCTTTCAAGAATTGTAACAGAAGATGAAACAAGGCTTTATCGTATGATCCTGAAGACAAAGCACAATCAAAACAATGGCTACCAAGAGGTATACATGAAAACTGATGACAGTGATTACCTCAGTAAGGAAGCAGGTGATGAGAATAGAAAAGGGAAGGTGACTTATTTTCACTTTGTAACCTTTTGTATATTTTTTTTTTGGTATTGCATGTACATGTATTACCAACTCCAGTAGTTATACAAGTAATGTTTAAGGAAATACAAAATAAAGTAAAAGTGGAAAAAAAAAAACTTGCTTAAGCAGGGATGCTTATGGTCAGATAGAATTTGGTCCAAATTCTAACCTTGCCACTTGCCAAATATATAAACTCAACAAATTATTTCTCCTTTCTGAAGCTTAATTTCTTCATCTGTACAATAAGAACCCAAAAAGTATCTCCTGGATATAGTGGATCTGAGAATTAAATGAGATTTTTAAACAACTATGAGCATCAGGCAAATGTGAAACTATTTGCTATAACTGTCCACTATAAGTGGTAATTATAATTTTTTTTTTTGATAGGCAGAGTGGACAGTGAGAGAGAGAGACAGAGAGAAAGGTCTTCTTTTGCCGTTGGTTCACCCTCCAATGGCTGCCGCTGCCAGTGCGCTGGGGCCAGTGCACTGTGGCTGGCACACCACGCTGATCCGAAGCCAGGAACCAGGTGCTTCTCCTGGTCTCCCGTAGGGTGCAGGGCCCAGGCACTTGGGCCATCCTCCACTGCACTCCCTGGCCACAGCAGAGAGCTGGCCTGGAAGAGGGGCAACTGGGACAGAATCCAGCGCCCCGACCAGGACTAGAACCCTGCTGGTGCCGCAGGTGGAGGATTAGCCTATTGAGCTGCGATGCTGGCCAGTAGTAATTATCATTAAAAGTTTGTCATGTAAGTCAACCACACATTTCATGAGGCCAGGAGGAAAGCCTGCTGTTACCCCATTTTACAAGTGAGGAAAGTGGGGTTTGATTCAATCGGTTCAATCTGATCCGACTGAATGAAGATCTCATGTTCTTCCATTCACACCTGAATCCAGAAAGAAAAATAGTAAAATAAATAAATAAATAAGCGAGCTCTTCCAATTTGAGGCAATTCTAGTAAGCTCACATTTAGACACCATGGGTTGCAAATTCCAGTTTTTCACTTACAATTGATTATTGCAAGCTTAAAAGTGCCCAGTCCTGTTAAGTCCACTGTAACTAGGAGTGTTTGACTTGTTTATGAACCAAAGACGAGCATGATAAAATGCCACTGCACCCTCCACTTCTCACTTCCAGGGCACTACTATACTCCCATTGCTGTCTTCAGTCCTGTTTGATGGCAAAGAGTTTCCCAACCCAGAGAAGTTTGACCCAGGACACTTTCTGGACAAAAATGGCTGCTTTAGGAAAACAGACTACTTTGTGCCTTTTTCCCTTGGTAAGTACAAGTAAATCCATCAGACAACACACATGCACGTTTTGGACAGTTTTTAGCTTCGCTGAATCTGTGGCCTAAGTAAGTAATCTGTTGATAGCAAAATCATTCACTCTCCCAAATCTGGATGGGACCATTTAAGTGTATACATCAGTAAGATCAGGTAAGTCACCCAGGGATTATTTTGTTGTTTGGTAATAGCAGTGTTTAAAGAAACCAAAGCAAGTCAACCCAAATAAGATGTCACACATTACAAGATGACAAAAGAACCTGCTTTTGCACACTTTTCTTTGTTTTCCTTTTGTAATATTGACTCCCCCTCCCCCCCCAAAAAAAGTTCAGGTTTCTTTATTTGCTTTTAACCATTGGCTGTTGTTAATTTTCTGATTTTTAGAGCCAGATGCTGTCAAAGAGCCCTAGTCACTATATTTTCCTTTTTCCTCTCCAAAATTTTGAACCCCTGCACGCACATCTTTGCCTTTGATTCTCGGTTACTATTTCCATAAGGTCATAAAGACAATTTAAGGATGGATCAGCACATATTGTTCCTTGTTATCTTATGTATTCATTTGATTAGTATGTTCAAAAATAACATTTTTTATAAAGATTTATTTATTAATTTGAAAGAGAGAGAGAGAGAATATCTTCCATCCTCTGGTTCACTCCCCGAATGGCTGTAACAGCAGGGGCTGGTACAAGCTAAAGCCAGGAGTCAAGAGCTTCATCTAAATCTCCCAAGTGGGTTCAGGGAGCTAAGCTCTTGGGCCAGCTTCTGCTGCTTTCCCAAGCACATTAGCTGGGAGCTGGATCAGAAGTAGAGCAGCCAGGACTCAAACCCATGTGTACATGGGATGCTGGCGAACCAGGCTGCAGCTTAACCTACTACACTACAATGCTGGCCTCCCAAAATAACATTTAATATGTTGTTCCTAATTACAATGATAAAAGTTCAACATAAAAATGAATAATGTAGAAAAACAAAAAAAGGAAATAAAAATTATCTGCAATTTCTACAGAGATAATCAGTGTTTTGTTGCATATATCAAACACTGTCTAGTATTTCATTTAGTATACTGTGAAAAAACATAGCCCATGATATTAAATAATTTTCCTAGTGAGTGTTTTAGGTGGCATTGTAAGAAAGATGCACAGTGACCTGCTTGACCAATCCATTATGGATAGATACCTAGGTTTACATCTCGTCAGTGTCATTACTAATGATGCAAATGGATCCCCATAGTAAGAAAGGCTCCAGAAGGAGAAATACTGCAGAGTGAAATTTCCTTTAGTGTTCCGATGTGAATCGACAGATACTCCCCTAGAATAACTAACTGCACAAGTCTGTTGTCCTCCTGCACTTTGAGGGAGCTCTTTCTCTGACCAGTGCTTTCACTGGCTTTTAGGGGTTCATCCTATTTGAACAGAAAGAGCACTAATGGCAGTGTTTCCTCCTTCCAGGAAAACGGGTCTGTGTTGGAGAAGGTCTGGCCCGCATGGAGCTGTTCCTCTTCTTCACCACCATTCTGCAAAACTTCTCCCTAAAGCCCCTGGTGGAGCCACAGGAGATAGATGCCAAACCCATTGTTACTGGGTTTTTCAATATTCCCCCAGTTTACAAGCTGTGTCTTATTCCTAGATAAATGAAGAGCTTGTCTCTGTAACCATTCAAATCAGTCATTGCCTTCCCTCCCCACTAGAAATAGTTCCTCTCTTCCTTTTAAATACTGTCTAGAACAGAAATCCAATCACTAAACAGTAGATAGACATTTGTTCAAATCTGCAAATTCCTTGACATAAAGAAGCTGGAACCTGAAAACTCCGAGGGTACAAACTCTGTCTTTGTACCTTTTACAGTGCTTTAGAAACCATACCGGAGCAGAACCCAGACCAGGCCCACAGATCGCCGTGATCAGGGACAGTCACAGTGAAGCCCTGTCTCTTCTGTGGCTTTGGAGATGGGCCAGTTTTCTGTAATTTTTTAAGATAGAGGAATTAATATAATGGCCTGTGTGTATTTTTCTATTTCCGATTAAAAGCACCTATGTGATTTCTGCCACTTTCTCAAAATAAATACTTACTTCAACAATAGGTTTTCTTGGTATGTTTAACTTTATTTCTTTTTTTATTTTTTTATTTTTTTTAATTTTTGACAGGCAGAGTGGACAGAGAGAGAGACAGAGAGAAAGGTCTTCCTTTACCGTTGGTTCACCCTCCAATGGCCGCTGCGGCAGGCGCACTGCGGCTGGCGCACCACGCTGATCCGAAGCCGGGAGCCAGGTGCTTCTCCTGGTCTCCCATGCGGGTGCAGGGCCCAAGCACTTGGGCCACCCTCCACTGCACTCCCTGGCCACAGCAGAGAGCTGGACAGGAAGAGGGGCAACCGGGACAGAATCTGGCGCCCCGACTGGGACTAGAACCCCGGTGTGCCGGCGCCGCAAGGCGGAGGATTAGCCTATTGAGCCACGGTGCCAGCCCTTAACTTTATTTCAAGTCTCAAAGACCTCTCTCCTTGAGCTATGGGTAATCTACAAGTTAGATGTGCTAAACTGATAAAATTAAGTGACAGCCTTTTATCCGAGGTCTGTCCTGGCCCCAGTCCCATCTATCTGCAGCCTTGATTTACATGTGGCACAAGGAGCCTCCTTGGATAAGAAAGCAAACCACAGCCACAGCTAGGATTCAGCTATGTCCTATTTAGAAAGTGGTGAGGGGTGGAATTGAGTTGCAAGAAAAGACTGCCCATTGCCCAGAGGACAGAGGCCTGGAAGGAAACAACAGGGATAGCTGCCCTAGCCTTGGCCCTAGGATTACAGCGAGCAGCTGCACAAAGCATGGCCCACGTGCCGGCAGCCAGTCCAAACTCCAGGAGAGAGGAGGAGCTTCACAAGTAGAGCTGAGCCAAGAGAAGGAGAAGACAAGCCACAAACTGGGAGAAAATATTTGCAAAGGACACTTCTGGTAAAGAGCTCTCAAAACTCAACAATAAGGGAGGCGGGACAAAGGCCTGACTTTCACCAAAGAAGACACACAGATGACAAGTATATGAAAAGATGCCCCACATCGTGCATCATCAGGGGAATGCAAGTTTAAAACAACAGTGAGACACCACTACATTAGAACTACCAAAATCCAAAGCACTGCCAATACCAAACGCAGGTGAGAGTGTGGAGCAATAGGACTTTTCTCTTGATGCTGGTG
This sequence comes from Oryctolagus cuniculus, assembly GCF_051225735.1. Taxonomy (NCBI): domain Eukaryota; kingdom Metazoa; phylum Chordata; class Mammalia; order Lagomorpha; family Leporidae; genus Oryctolagus; species Oryctolagus cuniculus. Next base: position 29,887,261 of record NC_142881.1, read on the forward strand.
GGAATGCAAAAACAGTACAGCCAGTTTCAAAGACAGTCTGGCAGTTTCTTACAAGAACAAACAGACGCCCAGCAATCATGCTCTTTGCTGTTTACACAAAGGAGCTGAAAATTTATGTTCACACAAAAACCTACACATGGATGTTTGTAGCAGTTTTGTCCATAATTGCCAACACTTGAAGTCAACCAAGATGTTCTTAAGAAAATAAATGAGTAAGTAGACTGTGGGACGTCCAGACAATGGACTAAAAAGAAATGAGGTATGAAGCCGTGACAAGGTATGGAGGACATGTAATTGAATAGTAAGTGAAAGAAGCCAGTCTGGAAAGGTTCCACACTGTCTGATTCCCACTGTATGGCAATCTGGAAAAGGCAAAATGTCGGAGACTGTGATGAGGGAAGGATGAGCCTGCAGGGCAAGGGGCTGTGAAGGCAGTGGAAATCCTCTGGACGATGCTGCACGCATGGACCCATCTCATACAGTTGCTGAAATCTATATTGTGTTCATTAAAGGGTTCACAGCTCTGCAATGCAAAGTATGGACTTTGGGTGATTATGTGTCCATGTGGGTGCATCAGTAGAAGCAGATACACCATTCTAGTATGGAGTGTTGATAGCGGGGAAGGCTGTACATGTGTGGGAGTGGGGAGTATGTGGGAAATCTGTGTCTGCTCAGTTTTTCTTTAAACTTAAAATTTCTCAAAAATAATATTGACTCCATCTCATCTCATATTTAAAAAGAATAGAGTTGAGCTTCTAGTTATAAAACCCAAAGGGTCACTAATATGTCCCTGGCCACATAAAGGCTTCTAAGTAATTTTGGTCCTCATTGCACTCCTGAAAGTCTTTTGTTGCATCTGCTCCAGGTTAAGAAGTCAGACACAGTGATCCTAAAGTTATCAAAATACAAGGGACCCAAATAGCCAAAACAAGCCTAAAAAAAAAAAGAATAAGACATAAAAGTAGAGTAATTAAGGCTATGTGAGGGGCTGGTGCTGTGGTGTAGCAGGTAAAACCGCCACCTGCAATGCCAGCATCCCATATGGGTGCCGGTTCAAGTCCCAGCTACTCCACTTTCAATCCAGCTCTCTGCTATGGCCTGGGAAAGCAGTAGAAGATGGCTCAAGTCCTTGGGCCCCTGCACTCACGTGGGAGACCCCGAAGAAGCTCCCGGCTCCTGGCTTTGGATCAGCACAACTCCAGCCATTGCAGCCAACTGGGGAGTGAACCAGCAGATGGAAGACCTTTCTCTCTCTCTCTCTCTGTCTCTCTCTCTCTGTCTCTCTCTCTGCCTCTCCTTCTCTCTCTGTGTAATTGTGACTTTCAAATAAATAAATCTTTTTTTAAAAAAATGAAGTGGAACCTCTTCCTTAAATAATAAACAAAAATTAACTGTAAATTGATTATAGACTTAAATGTAAGCATTTAAATATAAAGTGCTTAGAAGAAAACATGGGAGTAATTCCTTATGATTTTAGATAAGGCAACAGTTTCTTAAAATGACACCAAAAGTACAAGTGACAAAATTTAAAAAAAAAAAATGGACTTTATCAAGATTTAAAACTTTTGTGCTCCAAAAACAAAATCAAAAAAAGTGAACAGACACCCCACAGAATGGGAGAAAACATTTGCAAATCCTATCCCTGAAAAGAGACTTGTATCCAGGATATATATAAAGAACTCTTATAACACAGCAATAAAAAAGACAAGCTAATTATAAAATAGGCAAAGTTTTGAATAGATAAAAATATAAACAAGTGGACTATAAGCACATGAAAAGATTCTCAAGATCATTCATCATTAAGGATATGAAAATCAAAATTACAATGAAATACCACTTCACACCCTCCAGGATAGTTAATCTTAAAAAAAAACAAAACAAAAAAAAAACAAAAACAGAAAATAACAAGTATTGGTGAGAATGTAGAGAAGTTGAAATCTTCATAAATTTCTAGTGGGAATGTAAAATGGTGCACCTATTTTTTTTTTTAATCTTTAATGAATATAAATTTCCAAAGTACGACTCATGGGTTACAATGGCTTTCCCCCCCCTACCGTCCCTCCCACCCACAACCCTCCCCTTTCCCACTCCCTCTCCCCTTCCATTCACATCAAGATTCATTTTCGATTATCTTAATATACAGAAGATCAGCTTAGTATACCTTAAGTAAGGATTTCAACAGCTTGTTCCCACACAGAAACATAAAGTGAAAAATAATAGATGATTTTTTTTTAAATCATGATGAAATCAGATCAGACCTATTGTCATGTTTAATCCCAGTGAGAGTCAAGTTGGGAATTGATAATTTCTTTTTTTTTTTTTTTTTTTTTTACAGAAGATCAGTTTAGTGTACATTAAGTAAAGATTTCAATCGTTTGCACCCCCATAGAAACACAAAGTGAAATATACTGTTTGAGTACTCGTTATAGCATTAAGCCTCAGTGTACAGCACATTAAGGACAGAGATCCTACATGAGGAGTAAGTGCACAGTGACTCCTGTTGTTGACTTTACAAATTGACACTCCTGTTTATGGCATCAATAATCTCCCTATGCACCAGTCATGAGTTTCCAAGGCTATGGAAGCCCCTTGAGTTCTCCGACTCTTATCTTGTTTAGACAAGGTCATAGTCAAAGTGGAGGTTCTCTCCTCCCTTCAGAGAAAGGCACCTCCCTCTTTGAAGACCTGTTCTTTCCACTGGGATCTCACTCACAGAGATCTTTTTGCCAGAGTGGTGCACCTATTTTTGAAAACAATTTGGCAGTTCCTCAAATTATAAGTACAGAACTACCACATGACTCAGCAATTTTACTCAAGAAACCAAGAGAAATGGAAACATATTGTTGCCATATAAAAACTTGTTCATCTGGCATTGCAGGGTAGTAGGTTAAGCTGTCACCTACCATAATGGCATCCCATATGGGTGTCTGTTCAAGTCCAGCTCCCTGCTAATGTGCCTGGGAAAGCAGTGGGAGATTGTGCAAATGCCTGGGCCCTTGTCCCTTGTGGGAGACCCAGATGGAGTTACCGGCTTCTGGTTTCAGCCTGACTCAGCTCTGGCTGTTGCAGCCCCCTGGGGAATGAACCAGCAGATGGAAGATCTCTCTCTTTCTCTACTGTAACTCTGCCTTTCAGAGAAATAAAATAAGTCATTAAGAAAAAAAAATTGTACAGGAATTCTCATAATAGTCTTATTCACACTAACCAAAAAGAGGAAACAGGCCAGCATCCCCAGTCAGAGCACCAGTTCGAGTCCCCGCTGCTCTACTTCTGATCCAGCTCCCTGCTAATGTGCTTGGGAAGGAAGTGAAGGGTGGCTCAGCTGCTTGGTCTCCTGCTGCCCACATGGAGACGCTGATGGAGTTCCTGGCTGCTGGCTTCAGCTTGACAGAATCCCAGCTACTGCTGCTATTTGGGAAATGAACCAGCCAGATACTTCTCTCTGTCACTCTGCATTTCAAATAAATAAAAAATCAGAATATAAAAGTGGAAACAAACAAATGTCCATTAACAGATGAACAGATAAAATGTAGTTCATTCGTATAGTGGAATATTATTCAGCAAGAAAAAGGGGGAAAGTGCTGATACACATTGCAACACAGTGAACCCTGAAAACGTCATGCTAAGTGAAAGAGCCAGGGGATGGGCACTGTGGCGCAGCAGGTTATGCTGCCACTTGGGACTTCCACACTCAATTATCAGAGTGCCTGGGTTTGAGTCCTGCCTCCACCACTTCTTCTTCTTCATCTTCTTCTTCTTCTTTTTTTTTTTTTTTTTTTAGATTTATTTATTTGTTTGAAAGGCAGAGTTGCAGAGAAGCAGAAGAAGAGACAAAGAGAGAAAGATCTTCCATCTGCTGGTTCACTCCCCAAATGGCCACAACAGCCAGGACTGGGCTAGGCTGAAGCCAGGAGCCAGGAGCTTCTTCTGGGTCTCCCATGTGGGTCTAGGGGCCCAAGCACTTGGCCATCTTCTGCTGCTTTCCCAGGCACATTAGCAGGGAGCTGGATCAGAAGTGGAGCAGCTGGGACTAGAACCAGCACCCATATGGGATACTGGTGTTGCAGGCTATGACTTTAACCTCTGAGTCACAGCACTTGCTTCCTTGCCTCCACTTCTGATTTAGCTTCCTGCTAATGTGCCTGGGAGGCAGAGAATGATGGCCCAAGTTTTAGGTTTCTGCCATCCACATGGGAGACCCAAATGAAGTTTCTGGCCCCTGGTTTTGGCCTGGCCCAGCCTCAGTTGTTGCAGGCATTTGGGGAGAGAATTAATAGATGGAAGATACTCATCCTTTCTCTCTCCCTCCCTCCCTCCCTCCCTCTCTCTCTCTCTTCTTTTCCCTCTCCCTATTTCCCTCTCCCTCTTTCAAATAAATGAATCTTTTTTAAAAAGCCAAACACAAAAGTCACATACTGTTGTGTGATTCCATTTGTATGAACCGTCTATAATAGGCAAACCCAAAGTGATGGAAAATGGACTAGTGGATGCATAAGGCTAGAAAATGATTGCAAAGAGGCACAAGGTTTTCTTAGGAGGGGATGAAAATATTCTGAAGTTAGAAGTAATGATTGTACAACTCTGTATGTTCTAAAGACCACTGAACTGTACACTTAAATGGATGAATTTTATAGTACGAATTATATGAGGGAATTTCAAAAAGTTCTTTAGTGAGATGGCTGCTCTTTTATTAATGAGACATGAATTGTGTCTCAATAGAAACTAAAAAGACATTTCAGAATAAATTATTGCTGTATGTAAAAAATTCATTGAAAATGGAATTGAAAGATAAGGCTTTTTTGGCACCAAAAATTCTGAAATCCATTCCTAGTTTTTTTTTTTAATAATATGCATTTTCCATGACGTTTTTGAAGACCTCTCATATCTCAATAAAGCTGTTATTTTAAAATTACATATACAAAAGCATAGGTGAACAATAGTTAGCAAAACTGTCCGGAGTAAGTAGCTGCATGATGACTGGTTTATGGATATCTCCTGAATCCCTTCTCAGGGCATGCACCTGTCAAAACTCTGGTTCCAGACACGTCCCAGCAGAAGGCAGACTGGACATCAACATTACAAGCCACCAAGGGGAGAAGGAAGATCCTAGTACCAAACGAGGCTGGAACAGGGGGAATTGGGCCACTTACGGTAAGTCAACGATTCATTCTGCATTTTCCAAGTGCTTGGCAAACATAGGCTTGATTGAGGCTGATGTTGATATAGGAGAAAGAATGGGGAGACTGATTCAATTTCATGCTTCAGTTCTGTCTGATAATTGAATATTTCTGCAAATTTGAAATCAAGTGGAAAAGGTTTACTACAAAATACTTTTGGCCTTAGTGATGACAAATTTTTTTGTTTGTTTTTTTAACTCTCAAAGACTTTATATACTTTGATGCATAATTTATAATCTATTTAGATGTCAAGTCTGGGTCTGAATTGGATGGTGCTGAGCTCACCTTCATATTTGTAGTCATCTGAGATGACCCCCATGAGTTTACAACCTCAGGGCTCTATGCCAAATCCAAGAAGCTGTCTGTTAGTTTCCAGTGGAAAAAATATGTTTGATCTTCACTGATGATCCAGTTGCTCAAACTGAAAAAAAAAAGGGCGGGGGAGTGCGGTCTTAGACAATTATTTTTATTTTCAGAGTCAGTGTTTGCTTTAGGAGAGAGCATAAAGTAGAAGAAAGCTGTTCTAACCATATCCGTGTGACCTTGGGTAGGTCCAGATCTTCATCTGAAAATGGGCTTAGCAACACCTGCTCTCCAAGGTTAGGAGATTAAGGATTAGTAATAATGTATGCATTTTCCCCAGAAAGTCAGAGGGACTTAAATGCAAATTCAAACTTTTAAACATTCTTTGTGAACCGTTCATTGTGTTTTCCCACTTTTGTTTTCCACAGTGTTTACTAGTTTAGTTTGGAAAATACCTGGCTTAGTCACTATTCAATTAATTAAAATTTGTTATTACATTTCTCTGATAAAATAGTGACATGTTGGGTTTCTTTTATACTGTCTTATTACAATATCACATTTCTCTGATTTTAAGATACTATCCGTTTCAAGACACATGCCAGTTTCTGAGACATTCAAATATCAAAGAAAGAGTGACTTAGAATCAACCATGTGCTCTCTGCCACGTTTTGACCCAGAGCACATTACAGGCTCAGCTAAGAGCGCTGCTCAGAAGTCTGACATGAGGTAGCCCCTCATCCCAAATGAGCAGATTGTTTAGGGACAGGCTGCTCTTTTCTGGTTAACCTTCTGCCCGATACCCGCACTGATGTCCTATCGGTAAACACACCTCACGTTAGTTTTTTCAGACTCAGAAAGAACCACTTTACTCACGACAAGGAGGATTACACAGGTACAGGCTATTTGCAAATTAGGCAACGCTGGTACACAGAATGGACTCAGAGTCCACCCTGTGCCTATTTTCCCACTGGCTAGAGCACAAGCTGCCGGTCAGCATGTCACCGAAGCAATGATTGCCATGTTGGAAGTAAGTTTAGCCAGGGTCTGGGGGGGAATTCACCGAAGTCATTTCCTGCCTTGCTCTAAAGCCAACAAAATGGAAAACAGGGATCTGGTTCACTGTTGTTACTTTTCAACATGAAAGCCTGGCCATGCGTGGTGCAGGCTAGGGACTGGGAATCCAGAAACAGGATGGAGTCCCTGGCCTTAAGAACCTTGTGTTTTAATCAGGGGAAAACAAAACAAAACAATAAGGATGGCATCATACAATGTTTGTAGAGGAGACTTAGAGTTCTATGGAGACCCAAGAGAACACGGAAATCAGACCAGGGCTAGTGACAGGAAAGTTTAGAGAAAACGATGCTGGAATCTGCTGTAGAGGCACGAATAGTGTCCAATAGTGTCCAAATTCCAAATGAGGGAGAGATGTTCCAAAATTCAGCGGTTTTTGAAAGATTGCGCGTTGCTGGGATGGCTGGGAGTGTTGGCCAGGGGCAGGGGATGTGCTGCCAGACGGCAGGAAGCAGATGGCGGTGCAGGGCCTTTCCCAGGTAGTTGGACCTAACCCGGACGAATGCAGAACCAACAGAGGATCTAAGCACCGGAAGGGAGGGGCGGGCCACGAGGTGTGGCTGGAGCGGAAGAGGCCGAGGGGAGTCAGCGGTAGGGAGCAGCTGCCCTGAGCCGGGCGAGGGTGGATGAGAGCAGAGCTGAGGCAGTGACAGGTGAGGGGAACAGCTGGGACCCCTGGGACCAGAGAGCAGTCTGCGAGGGGAAGGCGTGAGGAGCGGTTTGGAATGGCTCCCACATTTCTGACTTGGGCAACAGGGGGTGCCATTTCCCAAGAGGAGCAGCTGTCGGGGAAGAGACACTGCGTTTAGAATCACACAGGTCAGGTGCCCGAGGAGCAGGCTAACGGCTAGCATCGCCGTAGCGCTCTGCAGTTTAACAGAACTTACTGAAATGTGAGGCATGACGGGAGCAGACCGTGAGAGGGGACTCGGAGGGTCTCGTGGGAGCTGATCTGGAGGGGAGGAGCGAGCGGTCTGCAGGGAGCACTCGGAACCCCAGCAGGAGTTTGCAGGACTGAGTTCAGAGGCAAATATGTTGGAGAATTTGTTCTGACAAATTCCAATTCAACCGAAGGCAAAATAAAAGAACACAAAAAAGAAACTTCTATCCCCAATTAAAAAGGGGTGGGGGCCGAATGAAGTGAATTTGAATATAAAATATGTGAGACCCAGAGCCGGCACATCCCTGTGCAGACGCTGGGAAAGAGCCCCGCTTCTGTAAAATGCAGAGTTGCCCAACGGTGTGACTGAGGGTGTGACCGAGACGGCCTCTGTCCTGCAATATCTGTTCCCTGTGTCTGAACAGAACCGCTGGTTTTCAGCTGGGCCCATGGTTGTCTGGGAAAAGACCATCCTTTTCTGTTTTCCACACACAGAGGCATGGCCATACAAGTGCCGATTAAGAGCTAGCCCCTAGAAGGGACGTGCAAGTGATGTGGGAAACTGTGGGAAGATAGCCTTTTTAAAGATGGGTTCATTGAGATACGGTTCACACTGCACCTATTTATACGAATTAAAACTTTGGCCAACATCACACTTCCACCCTAGCTTCTGGTAGTCACCATTCTACTCTCTACTTCTGTCAATTTGACTTACTTGGTTTCCAGGGGGAATTTGTCTTTCCATGCCCGGTTTATTTCATTTATCACAATGTCCAGGTTCATCCACATTGTTGCGAGTAACAGGATTTTCTTCTTTTTAAGGCCATATAGTGTTCTGTCGTATGTGTGAGTGCGGCAATGCATACCGCAGTTGGCTGTGCTTCTTCAGTTGGTGATGGATACCTAGCTTGCTTCCATGTATGTGCTGTTGTGACTAGCGCTGCAGTGAACACGGGAGTGCAGCTGTCTGTTCAACACACTGATTTCACTGGCTTTTCTTGACGACCTCAAAGGTTCTGTGAAGACCAATAGAACAGACAGAGACACTAACTACTTTGATTTTTAAAAAATACTTATTTGGGGGCCAATGCTGTGGCATAGCAGGTAAAGCTGCCACCTGCAGTGCTGGCATTTCATATGGGTGCTAGTTTGAGTCCTGGCTCCTCCACTTCTGATCTAACTCCCTGCTATGGTTGGGAAAGCAGTGGAAGATGGCCCAAGTCCTCCGGCCCCTGCACCTGCGTGGGAACCTGGAAGAAGCTCCTGGTTCCTGGATCAGATCAGTGCAGCTCCAGCCACTGTGGCCATTTGAGGAGTGAACCAGAGAATGGAAAACCTCTCTCTCTCTCTCTCTCTCTCTCTCTCTCTCTCTCCTCTCTCTGTGTAACTCTGACTTTCAAATAAATTTTTTAGTGGGTGCAAACTGATGAAATATTTACTTAATATATACTAAATTGATCTTCTGTATATAAAGATAATTGAAAATGAATCTTGATGTGAATGGAATGGGAGAGGGAGCGGGAGATGGGAGGGGTGCGGGTGGGAGGGAAGTTATGTGGGGGAAAAGCCATTGTAATCCAGAAACAGTACTTTGGAAATTTATATTTACTAAATAAAAGTTAAAAAATAAATTTTTTAAAAAATTGTTTTTGTTTTATTTGAGACAGAGATGGGGCAGAGAGGGAAAGAGAGATCTTCCATCTACTAGTTCATTCTCCAAATGCTTGCAACAGCTGGGGCTGGACCAGGCTGAACCAGGAAACTGAAATGCAACCAGGTCTCTGATGTGAGTGGCAGGCGCCCAGCTGCTTGAGCCATCACCTGCTGCCTCTCAAGGTGTATGTTAGCAGGAAGCTGGAATGGAGAGTGGAGCTGGAGCTGAGACCTAGGCACTCCAGTAGGGGGTGCGGCCATCCCACGCAGAGTCTTAATGGCTATGCTAATCACCCACCCAACAATCTTGATTTTATTACAGGCTTGGCCAGTGGACAAAACTTACATTGAAGGCAAACAGATGCATTTTGAAAGGTATCAATCTAATATCGACCTGTAAGGTTTTTGTTCATATTTGTATTATATTCTGTGGGGCTCTTTTTCCTCCTCTACAGTTTTTCTACTTAACATGTAAGGATGAGAAACAATAAAGTAAGTTTCTCTTCTTTTTTTAAGATTTATTTATTTATTTGAAAGGCAGAGTTACAGAGAGGCAGAGGCAGAGAGAGAGAGAGAGGGGTCTTCCATCCACTGGTTCACCCCCCAAATGGCCACAACAGCTGGAGCTGAGCTGCTCCGAAGTTAGGGGTCAGGAAGTTCTTCCAGGTCTCCCACACAGGTGCAGAGGCCCAAGGACTTGAGCCATCTTCCACTGCTTTCCTAAGCCATAGCAGAGAGCTGGATCAGAAGTGGGGCAGCCAGGGATCAAATCAGCTCCCATAGGGGATATCAGCACTGCAGACAGTGGCTTTACCTGCTATGCCACAGCACCGGTCCCATAAATTTCTCTTCTGGGGGAAAAAAAATCAGAGAAAGGAAGGAAAGAATTAGTTTTTTAAAATGATAATAAGCATGTATCATTTTACAAATAAAAGTTAAACAATTGTGAGAATTATGACACAGAACTGAATGTGAATGTTGGAATTCTTAATATGTAAAAATGATGTCACCGACATAAATGCAGAGACATGAGATTGCAAGGGAGGTTCTGGGAGAAGAGCTAATCTTAGGGCATTCTCTCTTCAGAGCTACCAGTGCTTTCCCATGACTCTTGGAATAAAACCTGAACTCGCCAGGCAAATGGTATGCACGCTCGCCTCTTCAGTCCACCAAGCTCCCCACTCAGCAGCAGCTGTCCACTCCTGAAGCAGGTGAGTCATTCATTCAGCATTTATTGAGCACCTACTATGAGCCAGGCATTCAATGTTCTATGCATTGGGAGAAGAGCATGGAAAAACCACACCATCTTTTTGCTTTTATGCAACTTGCATGTTAGTGGGGTATACAGACATTATAAAGAAATAATTACTACTTTGTCCATTACCTTCAGGTCATGATAAGTATGGTAAAGAACTGAGTCAAGGGGTAGTGGCCAGGGACTAGCTTAGGTAGGGAAATCAGGGCCAGCAGCTTGAAAGTGGTGATGTTTGAGCTTGGGCTCAACTAATAGGAAGGGAAAATGTAGAAGAGCATCCCTGGCAGGAAAAATGGCACCTGAAAAGGCCCTTGGGCACGAATCAGCATGGCGTGTCCAAGGAATAGGAATAAGGACACCGGAACTGTTGCTTACCGGAACGTTATGTCGTTGTAAGAAGTTTTTATTCCAGCTATGGTCGGAATCACTGCAATATTTGGTTAGAAAGTAATCTATGTTTTTTTGTCCTTGCTATTTGCAAAGAATAAAACTGGTGGGGCAAAAACATGGAAGCAGGGAGAATCTTCAGAATTTGGAGAACATACATGACAGACCATGTCATGGAAAAGCCGAGGGAAAGCTGCAGAAAGCTCACAGGCTTTGCAGTCTGAGCCCCGATGTAACCCCCAGATGTGCCAAATGTGAAGTATGTGCCCCGGGGAGGTCATTTGAACTTTAGTGGCTCCACATGTGCAAATGGTCTCTCCAGTTCGTAAGTCTCTGCTCTGACTCCAGGGACCAGGAACAGGTGGATGGCATTAGTCGTGGGTGCCAGTTCGCAGACCTAGTGAAGAAGTGGGGCAGCCATTGGAAATACACTTCTGGAACTCAGCGAAGGAGAAGCAAGGGAGATAAACTGGAGAACCATCAGCTTACAGGACTTGTAGATGAGACATCTAGGAATGGGTGCAGGAAAACAGAAGAAATTCAAAGCCACCCTGGCTGACCCCAGTAGGCCAAGGGAACAAGAAGCTTTTCCACCTCAAAGACTTCCCCCACTGCACCCCAAACGTCTCCACCCCTTTTATCTGGCTAGCATCTACTCATTCAAATCTCCCATCTCGGTCCACACATAGCTTTATTTGTTTTCTAATTCATTCAGTACATTTTGCTGGAATTAAGTGGTAAACAGTAGGATAAATCTGACATTTCACTAAGCTAATCTTCTACTGGGAGATCCAGCCAATAAGCGCTACTCAAGTTAACAAATCAAGAGGTAACTACAGTGGTAAGTAAATACCCTGAAATCAACAGGATGGCAAGACAGCATGACCAAGGAAAGCCACTTTGGATGAGATGAAGAAGGTCTGTGCAACTGACCATTATATGAAGGTCAGAGTATGAGATGAGTTGGGAGAACTTGGTAGGCAGAGAGAATTGGAAGGACTTGCCCTGTCCGAAGGATTGGCTTCCTTTCTTTCAAGGTTTGACCAAGTCCCCTTTGCTCTGTGTTCTCATAATGCTTATTACCCCAATATTTCTCAGAGAGTGATTGGCAGTTAGACTTGAGCTGGACTCTTGATTCGTACATAGGTTCAGTCAACTAACATTCATTGAGCAGGGTTAATTCACATTGAGACTGCTCTGAAGCGTTCCTGCTGGAGAACATAAAGGAAGAAATTTTAAAGCTAACTGGAAGTCTAGTTGTGAAGGCTGATGCCTTTGCCTACCCAAGGCTGACCTCTCCCGCCCCCCACCCTCTCCCTCTGCCCCCTCCCTCCCCGTCTATCCCCCTGCCTCCCCTCTTCTTTCTCTAGGGTCTTACAAAGCATGATAGAATAAAAGATGATTTCTTTGCCCCTCCCCTCTTGAGAGTAAGTAGCCCTGTGCTTCCTCCCAACTCCTTCCATTTTTCTCACATTTCTCTCGTGGGTTCTGGCCCCTGCTCCTCATCTGTATTACCAGAATGAGATGAGCAGGATACTGAACTAACTGTGCCAGAGGGCTTGTGTCTAGCTCCCCTTCACTCCTTGCTTCCACTCTGGAAAATTCCTCCTCTAAAATGGCAATTGCAGTACCTTCTCCCCAGCCATCGTGAGGGGAAATAAGGAAATAGTTGATAGCCTGCAAGGTAATATAGAATTGCGAAGCATTACTAGTAGTTGCCTAAGGCACAGTGGAGACTTGGTCCAGATAGGGACAGCTGTAAGGATACTGGGAACTCAGAAAAAAGGAAATGCCTAAAATCAGGGTGAGGAAAAGAAATAGAACAATGAGGATGCCAGAGCTTGTCTGGGCCTACACAGCCATCTGCAGGCGTGGCTTCCCAAGACTTGGGTATCAGACAACTCAGATTTCTGTTTTGGCCTCCCCTGAGAGCCCAGGTTCTGTATGTGTTCCCCCTTGCAGTGGGAGAAAGTGATTGCAAGAGCAGGTGTTTGGCCCAATGGTTAAGATGCTGGTTAGCACAACTGCATTCCACATGGAGGACCTGGGTTCAAGACCCAGCTCCAGCTCCTGAAATTCCAGTTTCCTGCTGACGCAGGTCCCAGGAGGCAGCAGGTGATGGCTCAAGTAGTTGAGCTCCTGCCACCGATGTGGGAGATCTGTGTTGTGTTCCCGGTTCCCCAACTTTGGGGCTGGCTGTTGTGGGCATCTGGGGAGTAAACCAGTAGACGAGAGCACTTTCTGTCTGTCTGTCTCTTGCACCTCTGCTCCTCAAAAACAGAACAGAACAGAACAAAGGTCGTGGCTGAAATCAGTACACATTTGTTACCTTGCAGTTCTGGAGGGCAGAACTGAAAGGGCCTCACTGGGCTCAAATCAAGCTGTGTCCGTTCTGCACTGCCTTCCTTGCCTTTCCCAGTTTGTAGAGGCCGCTCAGGTTCCCTGGCTCACGGCCGCCTTGCTCCATCTTCCAAGTCAGCAGTGACTACTGAGTCTTCCTCACAGCTAGCTCATCCCTCTCACTCTCACTCTGCACGCTCTGACTGCGCGGGGCCTATTTCTATCATCCACGACAATCTCCCCATCTCACGTTCAGCTGATTAGCAACCTTAATTTCATCTGCAGACTCCGTTCCCCCTTGCCACCTAACAACCTTTTCCCAGGCTCCAGGGATCGGAATGTGGACTTGTTTGGCAGAGACAATATTACGCCCCCACAGGGGGAGACTGTGCACATAATCTGGTGTAAGTCCCGCAGAGCCTCCAGCAAGCCATCCCTGACACCCCCAAAACTAGGTCAGGGAACTTGCTAGGCGACTCCTGTGGTCACGTGCACCTCTCGTCCCTCAGCACTGGGCGTGTCTCTTGTCTGCCTGTGAGGTGAGACCACTTGTTCATTCTGGATTATTTGTCTCTTCATTAAAACATAAGGACCACTTGGGTGGAGATCTGGGTGGGTTTCCTGGAAATCAGAAGGGTACTGTATTCTCATAAATCTCTTAACCTTCTGTAGTGAAGGCGCTGTCTGATATTTGTTGAGTGGATGAACCGTCTCTCTGTCACTAGCCTGGTCACTAGCACGGAGCAGCTGCTGGATGCTTTGAGGGGGCTGCTGCTACTGTTAACACTTCTGCTCATTTTCATTGAGCCCTTGCTAGGAGCCAGGCACTGCAAAAGGACTTACATCCATCAAAACTGAAGGAGGGGCTCTCTTTCCCCCATGCTATACAGAAGGATACAAAATTTCCAGAAGTTAAACCATGTACCTGTGGTCAAATGGCCTAAGAGGAGGTTGGACTTGGATCATGTCCTTCTGACACCCAGGACGCGCTTCTCTTCCAGCTGCTTTGAGAAGTATTGTCTGCCTCTGGCTTCCGGGCCTCAGCTGGCCCCTGTGGAATTCCAGAGAAGGCAGCTCAACCTCAGCCCGAGGTGATGCTCCCCGTTCACAGCAACTCACAGTGCGAACAGCCAGGAGGGTGCACCCTCCCCTAGAGAATGGGAGCCAGCTGTTAAGCAGACGTGAGGTCTCATAAAGAAAAACAGGCGCATTTGACAGTGCAGTGGGAAATCTCCCTACAGAGGAACAATTTGGGATTCTCTGGAGGCCAGTAAGCCAAGCTCTCAGTAGTGACAGTAGATATTGTCCTAAATCAAGTGTTTCTGTATGACAGCGCTAGTGATGCGCTCTCAGCCTTCTCTCTTTCTTTCTTTCTTTTTTTAAATATATACATATACATATATTCAAATGACAGTGACAGAAAAAGGGAGAGATAGAGAGAGAATGAATCTTCTATCAACTGGTTCACTTCCCATATGCCCACAAGAGCTGGGACTGGGCCAGGCCAAAACCAGAAACCAAGAACTCCATCTGAGTCTCCCATGTGGGTGGCAGGGCCCCAAACATTTGAACCATCATCCGCTGCTTTTCCCAAGCACATTAACAGGAAGTTGGATCACAAGTGAGTAGTCATGACTCAACTCAACTGGCACTCCCGTATGGGACGTACAGCAGGGAGCTGGAGCAGAAGTGGGGTAGGCGGGATTCAACCCAGCGTGTTGATGTGGGACGTGGAGTCCCAAGTGGTAGATTAACCCAGGAACCAGAACACCTGCCCTCTCTGTATCCCTGCCTTCACCACCTAGGGAGACAGGACCTCATCAGAAGATCACGGGATTTCACCCGTTGGCATAATGCCCCAGCCCCGTCGATTTAGAACACTCTGGATCATCTGTGAGTCAGACCTGCTTGGCTATACGGTGTTCACCCAATAAATCCGAGAGGGAACAGCTGCCTTTACTGCCAGTTTAAGACTGCATATAAGTTCTCTAGAAAAGTTTGTTAAACGCCCTGGCCTGAAACACCAGCATCCCATCTGGGCACCGGTTTGAGTCCCGGCTGCTCCACTTCCGATCCAGCTCTCTGCTGTGGCCTGGGAAAGCAGTAGAAGATGGCCCAAGTCCTTGGGCCCCTGCACCCATGTGGGAGACCTGGAAGAAGCTCCTGGCTCTTGGCTTCGGATTGGCGCAGCTCCAGCCATTGCAGCCAATTGGGGAGTGAACCATCAGATGGAAGACCTCTCTCTCTTTCTCTCTCTCTCTGCCTCGCACTGTGTAACTCTGACTTTCAAATAAATAAATAAATCTTTTTTTTTTTTTTTAAAGAAAAGTTTGTTAAAGACAGAGCAACAGGGGCCAGGGTTGTGGCACAGCAGGTAAAGCCACTGCCTGCGACATCAGAATCCCATATGGGTGCTGGTTCAAGTTTCAGCTGCTCCATTTCTGATCCAGTTCCTTGCTAATGACCTGGGAAAAGTAGAAGTGTTTGGGCCTCTGCTTCCCATGTGGGAGACCCAGATAAAGCTGCTGGCTCCTGGTTTCAGCCTGGCCCAGAGCTGGTTGCTGTGGCCATCTAGGGAATGAACCAATGGATGGTAGATCTCTCTCTCTCCCCCACCTTTCTGCCCCCCTCATAACTCTAACTTTCAAAAAATACATAAATCTTTTACAAAGAGCAACATAATGCAAAGGGAAAGTCAGCAATGGCTTTATTCATTCATCAACAGGTGTTGAGCCCCTGTGCTGGGCTCTGTGCTGGACAGTGAGGACTCTGCTGGGGGCAGGAACAGTGTGGCAGCAGGGCTGCCCTCTGTCCTAACACCCAACACTTGGCACAGGTCGCAGGTGCTTAACAGGCAGCATCGTCGCCTTGGAGATGGGAAGACTGATGGTAGCGGCAACTGTAAGGGGAGAAGATGGCCAAGGATTTGGAAACAGCACTGGCAAAAGCAGGACAGCAGGCAATGGTGGCCCAGTAGTGACAGGGCGGCACTGAACTTTATTGAGATATAATCTGCAACCCACAAAATTCACCTTTTAAAGTGTGCTATTACCTGGTTTTCAGTAAATTTAGCCAGCTGTGTGGCATCCTTATTGTCCAATTTTAAAATAGGATTCTGCATGCCTATAGTGATTCCTCCTTCCCACCCCCAACTCCAGCACACCATATTAGACAAACTTCCTGTGAAGTTTTGCTTTTCCAGGACATTTCATATAAATGGAATCAGACAATGTGTGGTTGTGTGTGTGTGTGTGTGTGTGTGTGTGCCTCCACTTAGCATGGTGTCTTTGAAGTCCCTCCATATTGTAGCACGTTTTGGTACTTTATTCCTTTTTATTGCTGGAGAGCATTCCATTGTATGGATTCACCATACTTTATTCATCTATCTACCAATTGACAAACATTTGAGTAATTTCCACTTTGGGGCTATTATGTTTCTTTTTTTTAAGATTTATTTTTATCTATTTGAAATAGTTACAGAGAGATATAGAAACAGAGAGAGAGAGAGAAAGGTCTTCCATCCACTGGTTCACTCTCCAAATGGCAGCAACAACCAGAACCCAACCAATCTGCAGCCAAGAGCCAGGAGCTTCTTCTAGGTCTCCCACGTGGGTACAGGGGCCCAAGGACTTGGGCCATCTTCTGCTGCTTTCCCAGGTTCATTAGCAGGGAGCTGGATTAGAAGTGGAGCAGCTGGTACCTGAATGGGCACCCATATGGGATGCCGGGACTGCAAGCCAGAGCTTTAACCCACTGCACCACAGTGAGTGTGGGTCTATTATGAATAACGTTACTATGAACAATCTTGTGTGCCAGTCTATGTTCTCTTGGTGGGTACCTAGTAGGGGGATTATTAGATAGTATAATAAATTTATAATTAATTTTTAGAGCCTGTACTTAATTATTTTTATTTCCTTTTTAAGATCAGATTTATTAAGATATCATTTGTGGGGCATTGTGGTACAGTGGGTTAAGCAGCCACTTGCAATGCTGGAATCCCATATTGGAATGCTGGTTTAAGTCCCAGCTGCTGAACTTCAGATCCAGTTTTCTGCTAATGTGCTTGAAAGGGCAGCAGAAGATGGCCCAAGTGCTCGAGCCCCTGCCACCCATGTGGGAGACTCAGATGAAGGATCTGGCTCCTGGCTTCAGCCTGGCCTAGACCTGTTCCATTTGGGAAGTGAACCAGCAGAAATGGAAGATGGGTCGATCTCTCTCTCGCTTTCTTCTCCTTCTTCTTTTCCTTCTCCTTTTCTTCTTCTTCGTCACTTTCAAGTAAATAAATAATTTTAAAAAGATATAACTCATTGATTTAAAATGTATAACTCTAGGTCTGCATGGTGGCATAGCAGGTTAAGCTATTGCCTGCAACGTTCCTACCACCCACATGGGAGACCCGAACGGAGCTCCAGGCTCCTGACTTCAGCCCAGCCTGTCTCAGGCCATCGCGGCCATTTGGGTAAAAAAGAGTGGATGGAAGATCTCACCCTTTCTGTAACTCCGCCTTTTAAACAAAATAAATAAATCTTTAAAAAATAGTAAAAATATATAACTTAATTACTTTTGATATCTTTATAGAGTTGCATAACCATCACCCTCATCACACTCTGATTTTGGGACATTTCTGTCATTCTGAGAGGACTTCCTGTCCATCTATTGTTGCTTTATGTTTTCACTCCTAGCCCTAGGCAACCTTTAACTCACTTTCTATTTCTACACATTTGCCTTTTCTAAACATTGCATACATGGATCCATCAAAAAGATTGCAGAAAAATGGAATTCAAAGATAGCTTATTTATTATTTTTTTAACCCAGAAACCTTTTATTTAAGGTATACAAACTTCATGCATTTCATAAATACAAATTCTTCCCACCTACACTCCCACCCTTCTTCCTCCCTCTCCTATTCCCATTAAAAATAGCTTATTTTGGAGCAAAATTTTTGAAGTCTATGCATAATTTTTTATAATTTGCATTTTCTCGTAACTTTTGAAAGACACTTTGTATGCATGGATTTCAAAATATCTTGTTTTTCAGACCAATGGGTTCTTCCAATTTAAACAATTATTTGTTTATATTTCTTTGAAAGGCAGAGTGACAGAGAAAGTGATCTTCCACCTGTTAATTCACTCCCCAAATTCTGTCAACAGCTGGAACTGGATGGGCCAAAGCCAGGAGCCAGGAACTCCATCCAGGTCTCCCACGAGAGTGGCAGCAACCCAGGTACTTGAGCCTTTATCTGCTGCTTCCCAGGGTGCCCGTTAGTAGGAAGCTGGATGGGAAGGAGGGGTGGGGCTCAGACCCAGGCACCCAATGGGGGATGCAGGCGTCCCGGGCAGCAGCTTAGCCCACTGTGTCACAATACCCATCTATCAAAATATCTTTTCATTCCGCTTTCCACAGTCTTTTTGAAGCCCCCTCACGTGCATCTTGCAATATGTGGTCTTTTGTGTCTGACTTCTTTCCCTGGCCATGATCTTTAAGATGCATTTACACTGGACAGTGTGTCGGTTCTTTGCTCCATTTTACTTCAAATATCGCATTGTATGGCTATTCCATATTTTGTTTCTCCACTCAGCAGTGAATGGACATTGGGGTTGTTTCCACTTTTGTCTGTATGAGCAATACTGCTATGCACACTCATGGACACATTTTTGGGTGTGTGGCTTTGTTCCCATTTCTCTGGAGTAGAGTGAAATTGCTGGGTCATATTTAACCTTTTAAGAAACTGCCACACTGTTTTCCAAAATGGTTACACCATTGTACATTCTCATCAGCAATATAGGAGGGTTCTACCTTCTCCCTATCCAATTATTAACAGATAATTGTTATTATCTGTCTTTTTTATTAGGGCTGTAATAGTATAGATGAAGTGGTGATTCACATGGTTTTAGCCTGTGTTTCTTTAATGACTAAGAATGCTGAACATTTTCTCATGTGCTTACTGGCCCTTGGAATATCGCCTTGGGTGAAATGTCCATTCGAATCTTTTGCCCCAGGAGTGAGCATGTAGCTGAGAGGTCAAGATGCCCACACGACACAGCAGAGTGGCCGGGTCCCTTTCACGGCTCTGGCTCCTGACTCTGGCCATTCTCTGCTGCCTCCCAGGATCCATTAGCAGGAAGGTGAACTGGAAGCAGAGCAGCCAGGACCTGAAACAGCGCTCCAGTATGGGATGAGGGGTCCCACGCGGCAGTGTAGCCTACTGCACCGCAGCACCCACCCCATATTTTGCCCATTTTGAAATTATTTATCTTCTTACTGTTGTGTTACAATAACTCTTTTATTGGGGATGGAATGTAAATTTTTCCCTCCCAGTCTGTGGCTTACATTGTTATTTTCTTAACCATATCGCTTGAAAATTTTGGAGGAAAAAAAGAGCAGACAGAGCCGTGCTTCAGAAGGAGTCTGGCAGCGTTGCATGGGAAGGATCAAAGGGGACAGCCAGCTCTTCTTCTAAGTTATAACAAAGGAAATAGACACAAACCGGGTTTCTTAAAGTCCTCTGGGAGCTAAAGGGTTCCAGGCAGCTATTTACTGGAGCCTGTTTACAGTCCAGTTAATCAGTAAACCAGAATCGTGAAACTACCAATCTGGGCAAGTGCAGAAAACTTTTCTAAAGGTTTTCCTGGATTAAGAGAGAAAGAAAATGAGGGAGCAGCGCTGCGTGGCTCCTGCGGAGCTGCATAAATAATTTCCAGCATCGGGCAGGACCGCTCGGAGCTCCCTCCCAGTTCCGTCACACTGGTGTCTCCCGGGGAGGGGCCGGGCAGAGCTGCTTCTTGGCCCCTTGAATTTTGACTGGGGAGGTGGGCGCGTTTCAGCGGCTCCCCCTGAAGAAGCCCGGCAAGATGTCAGCCCCGCTGGCAATCGTCCTCCACCTCCTCCTCCTCTTCAAGCTCATCACCCCCGTGACCTTTCGCCACCACCGCTACGATGACCTGGTGCGGACGCTGTACAGGGTGCACAACCAGTGCCCCCACATCACCCGGGTCTACAGCATTGGGCGCAGTGTGAAAGGGAGAAACCTCTACGTGCTGGAATTCAGCGACTACCCGGGAATCCATGAGCCCTGTAAGTCCTGGGTAGTCCCTGGGATATGTGGGGTGGTGGCTGGGGACAGCTGGGGACCCCACCACCCGAGAGCGTCGCCTCTTCCTCAGCCTGTGGTAAGTGTCTCCTCCTTCACGCACCAGTTGCCCCTGCCTCTGGGGCGTCTTAGGCCCCTGCCCTTCCCTCCCTTCTTTCTGCTGCTCCAGATCTTCGTGGTGAAGGATGACTCCGCCTGCTCTCCCCGCCCCCTTCCCTTCCCTCTTACTATCTTCTTTTTCCCTTGTGATTATTCTGTCTTTCAGGGTCCAGTGACTCGGGAGACTTAAAAAGAAGCAATTAGCCCTTCTCGTTCATCCAAGAAACTTAGAGGGGTTTAGGGCTGCATGTCTCAGGAATGGTGGCATGGAACCCTAGAGAGAATTTGGGGGCTTGGGTATTAGCTTTAATTACCGGATTCTTTCTTGTTAGTTTGTTTCTATCATAAAAGGAATTAATATTTGGGTTAAAAATTAGAAATTTTTAGACAAGAAAAAAAACAGTATCCACCCATAATCCCACGGCACAGATAACCATTGTTATACGTATTGATGTACGTCTCCGTATGATTTCTATGCATACTTAAGCCTACATCTCACACACATAGGTGAGATAGGTGTTTATAAAAGTGGAATCATACTGTAATTTCTTTTCTCATAGTCTTTTTAAAATTTTGAAAATTTATTTTCATTTTATTTGAAAGAGAGAGAGTTCTCCCACTGATTTGCTCCACAAATACCTGCAACAGCCAGGACTGGGCCACTCCAAATCAGGAGCCAGGAACTCCATCCTGGTCTCCCGCATGGATGGCATCACCCACTGCTTCCCAGGTACATTTGCAGGAAGCTGAATCAGAAGCAGAGCAACTGGGACTCAACCCAGCATGCTAATATGGGATGCCAGCATTGCAAGCACAGCTCACAGTGCCATCAGCAACACCTAATGATACAACATCAATTTTTTGACTGTATAACATTCCATTGCACGGTTCTGCTTACCTGCTCATGCATTGATGGACATTTCAGTTGCTTCTGATTTCACACTGCTGTACAGCAATTCTGACATTCAAGGTATGTCAGTTCCTCCTTCACATTGTCACCCTCAAATCTCTTCTCCTTTCCATTTCCACATCCCTAGGTCTAACCCAGGCTCCCTCACAACCTCCTAGGTTGTCGCACTGAACTCCTAACTGGTCTCTCAACTCTGACTGCTTCTACTCTCTGAAAATTCCATTTGGCACTCAGATGCCAGGATAATTTTCCTAAATACTGATGTAACCTTGTCACTCTCCTGCTTTCTAATCTCACACCTAGTGGATTCTGCTCATGACAACTTCAGAATATGACACAGGAGAGGCTCTGGGAGCGCCCTGTGGCTATGTGGAGGACAGGGACCTTGCTTTGAGGCTGCGCTCGCATGGCAGGTGCCCTGTCTATTTCAGATTGTATGTTCATTGTGGAAGCTCATGGGTGTTAATGGACATTGCAGGGTCAGCCCCCAACTCCATGTCCCCTTCTTGGTACTTCTGTATTTTCTAGCATTCAAAGCCTCCCTTGAACGTTTTTCATATAACACTAGCCTCGCCAATATCTCTTTTCTTTTAAGCACATTAGCTGTTCCTCCATTAATTCCTTTCATTCATTCATTCCACAAATGTTTGCTTATCACTTACCACGCGCAAGCATTTTTGTAGGCTCTCAAAGCAACAATTCTAGCGGGTAATATGGGCAATTAATGGGTAACTAAGTAAATATAGGTTGTATCAGATGGAAATAGTGCTAAAGAGAAAGCACACTGTGAGAGACAAGGATGCCCAGGGGCATCGGGGAGTGCCGGGAAAGCCTCCTCCGCTGGGTGGGCTCGGAGCACATCAGAGGGATGTGGGGCAGCAGGCCGTGCTGACACTGGGAGGAGAGGCTGGCAGGCAGAGGAAGAGCGAAGGCAGTGCTCCCGAGCTGGAACGTGCTTGTCACAGGCGAGGAACAGCAGAGTGAGAGCGGGAGAGCAAGAGGTGAGGTTGGGGCCGGCTGGGCAAGGACCCTGGACAACAGGAGATCATGGAGGGCTCATGGGCCTTTGCAAAGAGTCTGGCTTCTACTCTGAGTACAGTGAGAAGTCACTGGGCGGTTTTAAGCCGAAGAGGGTCATGATCTGACTGAAATTTTTCAAAGCTCTCTTACAGCAGGTCAGCAAGCTACAGCCCAAGGGCCAGCCACCTGTGTTGGTAACTGAGGTTGTACTGGGACATGGTCGCCTCTCTTTGTTTCTGTATTAGCTGTGGCTGTGTTTGGCTGGAAGAGTTGAGTAGCTATGAAAGAAAGAGTGTGGCCCAAAAGTTTTCACTTCCTTACCCTTTACATAAAAATGCTACCAACCCAGGCTCAGCGCCTGAGCAGATGTGGGGAGACCAAGGTGAAGGTTAATTGCAAAAATCCCAGCTTTCTAGCACATTTTAAAGCAATTGTGGTATTCAGGTAAGGGTGCAAGGAAAGTGACAATGGCTTTCGTGAGAACTGGTTGCATTCTGGCTGTATTGAAAGTAAAGCCAGGGTCAAATAAGGCCCTGGCCTACAGTGCCAGCATCCCATATGGCACCAGTTTGTGTCCTGGCTGCTCTACTTCTGATCCAGCTCCCTGCTAATGTGCAATGGAAGATGGCCCAAGTGCTTGGGCCCCTGCACCTAGGTTGGAGACCCAGAGGAGCCCCTGGCTCCTGGCTTCAGATCGGCTCAGTTGCAGCTGTTTCAGCCATTTGAGGAGTGAACCAGTGGATAGAAGACCTCTGTCTCTCCATCTCTACTTCTCTCTGCAACTCTTTCAAATAAATAAAATAAATCTTAAAAAAAAAAAAAGTAAAGTCAAGAGTGTTTGATATTGAGTATTGGCTAAGAACATGGTACTGGGCTAGGTTCTGTGGGGCAGTGGTTCAGACTTTTTAACTTCACAGAGAAGTTTTTAAAAAGTCTTCTTAAACGAGAGATTTGGAAGAGTTAAAATAGATTTTCCAAACTCTATTATACCAAAAAAGAGTGTGAAGAAAACTACCTGTCATCTGCTATCACCACTCTTTCCTCAGAGAGCGGACGTTCCAGCACCAAGAAAAGTAAGATACAGTCCAGGATTAAGGACTGCTCTGAGGTTAAAGCGCTCACATAATGGGACATCTGCTGCATGATCCTTGAGGGCTGTAAGCATTCCTTTGGAAAAGACTTCAGAAGGTACATTGAGATTAATGATAATGGATTATGCCTTCAAGAAACTTAAACACATACATTGATAGGGCCAGTCCGGTGAAGGAAATACAATAAGTGCAAAAACAGGGAAATCCAGAGTTAGAAGCGTAAGTATCAGAAAAGGGAAGTGAGCACAGCACACACTGCTGGCCAGCAGAGCCCAGGGTGGCTTCACAGAGTAGAGGCCTTTTGAGCTGGGCCTGGACGGATGGAAGGCAGGGAGTTGCAAACAGAGAAAGTCATGGAGGCAGGCAAGTGTTGAGTAGAGAAGTCACTGGACAAAAGCTTTTATCCTACCTTATAAAAGGAAAAAGAACGATTTTCTTTAAACATTTTGTTTATTTTATTTACTTGAAAGGCAGAGAGATAGTGACAGACACAGAGAGATCTTCCATCCACTGGTTCACTCCTTGAATGACTTCAACAGATAGGGCTGGGCCAACCTACACTAGCAGTCAGGAACTTAACTGGGTCTCCCACATGGGTGACAGGAATCCAACTACTCCCTGCTGCCTCTCAGGGTGTGCATTAACAGGAAGCTGGATCAGAAGTGGAGCAAAGACTGTGAGCCCAGGCAGTCAGAGATGAGACTCAGGTGTCCCATGAAGCATCTTAACTGCTGTGCCAAATGCCTGCCCCAAGAATGATTCTACTGGCTCTTTTCAGAACCTCAATTCTCACCTCAACGGAGCAGGTAACATGGCCCAAGAGAAGACCAAGGAACGAGATATAAGTAGATCCATCCCTTTTCTGGGCCTCAGAATATGGCCTTCTCAGACGAGGAGGAGAGCTCTTACTTCCCTAGGTGCCAGAAAACTAAGCTTTCAACTGGGATGATCAACTATTATGTGAGTGTTTTGTGCGAGCAGGCTTTGGGGAAACACCATCCTTACTCTGAATCTCTGAGCAGCAGCGCGCTACTGTAAATGCCTGTTGGGCTTTGGCCTCCCTGTGTCCATTAGCTAGGCAGGCACCAACCCTCTTCCCTCCCTAGTTCCCGCACCCCGAGGCTAGTCACGCCTGCTTTAAGCACTGCTGTGATGCCAAGCAGTCATGAACACAGGTGGCTAGTGCACCATGTGTTCCACCGAGAGTGGGCGTTGTGAGCCCACTTTTATAATTGCACTTGGTTAGGAAGCAGCTCAAGGACTATTAGATGAGATCCAATGGAAGCATGAAATTCTCTTCTATTCGCTTTTGAAAGAGAAAAACTCCCTTTCCGAGGGCAGGCATCAAAGGCACTTACAAACTTCCGGTTTTTTTCTCTTCCCGTACGCGCGTTTCCCTGCCGGCAGTGGAACCGGAAGTCAAGTATGTGGGGAACATGCACGGCAACGAGGTGCTGGGCCGTGAGCTACTGCTGCAGCTGTCCGAGTTCCTGTGCGAGGAGTTCCGCAACCGGAACCAGCGCATCGCCCGGCTCGTCCAGGACACGCGCATTCACATCCTGCCGTCCATGAATCCCGACGGCTACGAGGTGGCCGCTGCCCAGGTACGGAGCCCCAGGGACATGTGTGCCATCTTGGGAAATAACGGAGAAGCCAGGAAACGATGTGGCCTCACCGTCCTGCTGCAAATGTCGCTCAGAAATGAAAGATAAAATGGCCAAGAGAAATCGTAGTGATGAAGGCTCTGGCTCTGTAGCGCGTGGGCAGTGAAGGCGGGCGCTCTCGGGGCCGCAGTTCCCGCCACACCTGTTCAGCTGACCTCCAGGTTTCTCTGTGGGGATCAAAGTGGCACTCTCTGTGACAACACTTTGTAAACTGGAAAACACAGTGCAAATGGAAGGGAGTATTGCACAATATACCTCCTTTCCCGACTGCTACCTTCGACCCCTGAACGCTCTTCTCCGCTCATCCATTTGCATCCGCAGGGAACATAGCAGGAAGTGCAAGCTTGCCCAGGATCAGGGGCTGTGGCGCCAGTTCCTTATTCTTTCTATAGAGTTCTCCCTCTGCTAAAATAGAACTTGACCTTTTAATCCTTTATTCTAGAGTTACATATGTAGGTAAGACAAATGGACAGGTAAGAAAGCTCTCTCTGGGCTTTTTCCTTTAAACATAAATTCAAAATGTCCTTTGGCTAAATCTTCTCTTTTGGCTGTGCCTCAGGCTCACAGGTGAAGATTTTTGTAACACAGATTCCCAAGCCCTATCCCAGGCCTGAATTAACATGTTCAAGGATGGAACCAGGCATCTGTCTACCTTGTACAGTGGGCTACATTCTTTTAAAAGCTATGTTTAAATATTGGGGGCTTGGGGAGAGTTGCAATTAAAGCAGATTTTAAACCTATTGAGGGTGGTGTTGGGAGGGTGATTGGAGGTAGGTAGAGGAATGGATGTTGAACTAAACACAAATTTGACATTGAGAGTCTTACAACTTCCTGCTGAATTGACTCAGTAAATGAAACAGCAACGTTATCTGATTGCTGGCAGTCAGAGTGGTGTTCACTTACATGCCCCAGGACGTGCGTTCCCAAGGAGCTCAAGAAAAATTGAGAAGGGGGGGGGGAACCCCAGCACAGCTGTGTGCCCTCCATTGACCTTGCCTTTATTGCAGTGGGGAAACTGGAGAACTGATTCAGTCCCGCCCCCACGTCCTTTACAATAGTGTGGGAAGGAGTGGGAGGAACCCCACCAGTCCATCTCTGGGAAGCCAGTCACCTCTGCTCACCTGCTATATTCTTTTTTCTTATTATTTACTTAAGTTTTTAAAAATTTATTTGAAAAGGCAGAGTGAGCATCAGAGAGGGAGAGAGACAACCTGCATCCTCTGGCTCATCCCTTGAATGCCTGTAACAGCGGAGACTAGGCTAGGCTGAAGCAAGGAGCCAGGATTTTCATCCATGTTTCCCACGTGCTTGGGCCATCATCTGCTGCCTCCAAAGAGCTTTAGCAGGAAGCTGGGTTGAGACAGGACTCAGTCCCAGGCACTCTAACACGGAGTGCGGGTGTCCCAAGTAGTAACTTAACACGCTGTGCTGCAATGCCCTCCCCTCCCCTCCCTACTGTGTTCTTGTTCAGAGGGAGCAGATCTTGAACACGAGCCCTGGAGCCACAGGCCATGCCCAGAGGCAGCCTGTCTTCGTAGTTCTACGGGAACAACCTGCCTAGTTCCCAGGCTTTAAAGTCACCTATAGGTGGGCAGAATAATGGCCCCCAAAGATGTCTATGTCCTAATCCCTATGAACACGCCCTGTTACTTGGCGGGGGGGAATTAAGGCTGCAGATGGAGCTGAAGTTGCTGATCAATTGACCTTAAAATATCCTGGGTCCATCACGGGAACTGGCTGTAACCAACCACAAGGATCTTAAGAGAGATGCCGAAGGTCAGAGTCAGAGACAGATTTGAAAGACGCTACGCTGCTAGTTTTGAAGGTGGGTGAAAAGGACCGTAAACCAGAGTGCAGGTGGCTAGAGGCAGGGAACGCCGGGAAACGAATTCTGTGTCCCTTGGAGGGACACAGCGCTGCTGATGTCTTGCTTTCTCTGCTGTGAGGTCCATGCAGTCTTCAGAACTGTAAGATAATACACGTGGGCTGTGTTAAACTAAGTGTGTGGTGATTCGTTGCAGCAGGAGTTGGAAACTGGTACATCCCAGCTCTGTTTGTGGAGACTTTCTGTTAGGAAAAGCCCCTTCCTGCTCACCTCCCCAGGGACCCGTGTGGTGGTGAATCAGCTCGTGAAGCCCAGAGCTGCTGATGCTGGCAGCTGAGAGCCGCGGTGATCTGAAGTGTGGGGAGCATGGGCCCGAAGGGAGGAATCAGATGAATGCTTCCCCTGGAACTGAATTGAAACATGAAACTGAAGGGAACTTTTTTTTTTTTTAAGATTTTATTTATTTGAGAGGGAGAGAGAGAGAGAAAGGGCTTCCCTCTGTTGGTTCACTCCCCAAACGGCTGCAACGGCTGGAGCTGCAGTGATCTGAAGCCAGAAGCCAAGAGCTAGGAGCTTCCTCCAGGTCTCCCATGAGGTGCAGGAGCCCAAGCACTTGGGCCATCTAATACTGCTTTCCCAGGCCACAGCAGAGAGCTGGACTGGAAGAGGAACAGCCAGGATAGAACCGGCGCCCATATGGGATACCGACGCCGCAGACAGAGGATTAACCTGCGTCACGGCACCGGCCCCTGAAGACAACTTTTTAAATATGTATGTGTCAGTGAGATCTAAGATAAAATGTAAGTAGGCAGCCATGGAAAAAGGATAAATCTGAGAACAATAAGGAACTGTTAGGAAAAAAAATAGGAGAGCGTAATATATCTAGTGAGGTTTTTCAGCTTCTCAGAACGGATCTGTTCACTCCAACAGCCAATTTGGGTTCTAATTTGATAAAATTAGAAATTGGACCAGAGAGATTAAGAGATCTAGAAAGCTGACACTGCTCAGAAGAAAGATAAGAATCCTAAAATGTTTTAAAGAGGGGAGCAGAGCAGTGGATTCCATAGTGCAAGCACTTTGGAGAGTGGTTTAGCAATTTCTCAAAAAAGTGAATCAGGCTTCTACCCATGGGAAATAAACGCACACCTCTACACAAAGACTTGGACATGAATGTTCACAGCAGCATTGTTGACAACAGCTAAAAAGCAGAAACAGCCCAATAGTCCGTGAGTGAGTAGTATCTCCCCTTTCTCCAAATTCCTGTTTACTTGGAACCATTGACTATGACCTTTTTTGGGAGTAGGGTCTTTGTAGATGTAATTAAGTTAAGATGATGTAATGCTGTATTAGGGTTCACTTAAATATAATATAACTGGTGTCCTTATAAGAGGAAAGAACTTTGTGCCTAGAGACTCCTTGGGGAGAAGACCCTGTGAAGATGGAAGTCTTAACACAAGTGAAGCTTCTGTCGGACAAGAATTGCCTCCTACCACCAGGAGTGAGAAGAGACCAAAGAGGGAGTACCTTGAACTTCTGCGCTGTAGAACTGTGAGAGAATAGTTTCTGTCATCGTAAGCCACATGGTTCATGGGACTTTGTTACAGCAGCCCCAGGAAGCTAACAGTCTGTCAACTGATGAATAGACAAACAAACCATGATAAGTCCACATTCAGCAATAAAAAGAATGAAGTACTAGTATGTGTTACAGCAAGGGAGAGCTTTTAAAACGTTATTCCCCGGCCGGCGCCGCAGCTCACTAGGCTAATCCTCCGCCTAGCGGCGCCGGCACACCGGGTTCTAGTCCCGGTCGGGGCGCCGGATTCTATCCCGGTTGCCCCTCTTCCAGGCCAGCCCTCTGCTGTGGCCAGGGAGTGCAGTGGAGGATGGCCCAGGTGCTTGGGCCCTGCACCCCATGGGAGACCAGGAAAAGCACCTGGCTCCTGGCTCCTGCCATCGGATCAGCGCGGTGCGCCGGCCGCAGCGCGCCAGCCGCGGCGGCCATTGGAGGGTGAACCAACGGCAAAAGGAAGACCTTTCTCTCTGTCTCTCTCTCTCACTGTCCACTCTGCCTGTCAAAAAAAAAAAACAAAAAAAAAAAAACAAAAAAAAACCGTTATTCCCAGTTGTGGGGTGGGGGGGAGCAAGCACAAAAGAACACAGACTGGCCGGCACCGCAGCTCACTAGGCTAATCCTCCGCTTTGCGGTGCCGGCACACCGGGTTCTAGTCCCGGTCGGGGCACCGGATTCTGTCCCGGTTGCCCCTCTTCCAGGCCAGCTCTCTGCTGTGGCCCGGGAAGGCAGTGGAGGATGGCCCAAGTGCTTGGGCCCTGCACCCCATGGGAGACCAGGAGAAGCACCTGGCTCCTGCCATCGGCCATTGGAGGCCATTGGAGGGTGAACCAACGGCAAAGGAAGACCTTTCTCTCTGTCTCTCTCTCTCACTATCCACTCTGCCTGTCAAAAAATAAATAAAGAAATAAATAAAATTTTTAAAAAATAAATAAAATAAAAAAAAGAACACAGAAAGCGTGACCCAGCTTACACGACGTGTGCAGAAGAGTGAGTTTATAGAGATCAACATGAGCACCTGGGGCTGGAGTAGAAATGAGCAACTGTAAATGGGAATGGAGTTTATTTCTAGAGGGACAGAAATGTTCTAAAATTAGCTCGTGATGATGGTGTGCAATGCTATGAGGATACCAAAGTTCTCTGGATTGTATACTTAAAATGAGTGAATTATATCTGAATAAAGCTTTAAAAAAAAAAAAAAAGTGGAGCTCCGTTATCCTGAAACATCTTACTCTTTTGAGAGCTTCCCCTGGGATCTCTGCGTTCAGCACTTGGTCTACAGGGAAACTTGGACCACACACCTGGCACTTTGGATAAGTAAAAAAAGAAAATGCTGCATCATTTGCTATATTAAGCTAATATCCAGAAACAGCCATCTGATGTTCCTAAAGTGTGGTATTCAGCTTGAAAGTTTCACTTTTCTGACCTCTCATTCCCTCGCAGGGCCCAAACATGTCTGGCTATCTGGTTGGCAGAAACAATGCAAATGGAGTGGACCTGAACCGCAATTTCCCTGATCTCAACACCTATATCTACTACAACGACAAGTACGGCGGCCCCAACCACCACTTGCCCCTTCCGGACAACTGGAAAAGTCAGGTAGGAGATGAAAGGCGCAAGCGGAAGCAAGTAAACCAGCATCTGGAATTTCTTGCTGAAAGACTTGTAAGCTGTCTTCACCTTAAACAAGCAAGAATTACGCAACACCTCGACTCTGTGTTTAGAGCAGTAACTGTGTCCAGGCTTCTTCGTGTTTAGCACCCCTCCTGCCCCAAGATAGAGGCCTCTGAGGAGCGCGTGCTTGCCAGGTGCTTGGTGTGAGCGCTGCTGGTAAAGGAGCTGTCATACAGCCGCACAGTACTTAGCACTTTCACAGAATTCCTGATAGGTGGAGTTTCAGTTGACCGTTGTAATACTGCTTGGCAAATACATCAAGCAGTGTTGTCTGCCTCCGCTTTATAGATACTACACTTGCAGATCAAAAATTCAAATTCATACAAGTAATTGGTTGAGTCAGGATTAAAGCCCAGGCCTTGTGACTCAGTCCAGCATTCTTTCCACTATGCTGGACTGTCAACAGAAAACTCCAGTTCTGTGGAGAAGTCAGTCTTGTCTGTGATGGACCAACTGTATGTCCATCAACAACTAGCTGTAGAAAGAGGTTCAGGGGGCTGGCGCCATGGTTTACTTGGCTAATCCTCTGCCTGCGGCGCCAGCACCCTGGGTTCTAGTCCCAACTGGGGAGCTGGGTACTAGTCCCGGCTCCTCCTCTTCCAGTCCAGCTCTCTGCTGTGGCCTGGGAGGGCAGTGGAGGATGGTCCAAGTGCTTGGGTCCCTGCACCCGCATTGGAGACCGGGAGGAAGTACCCGGCTCCTGGCTTCGGATCTGCTTCGCGCCAGCCATAGTGGCCATTAGGGGAGTGAATCAATGGAAGGGAGACCTTTCTCTCTCTGTCTCTCTCACTGTCTATAACTCTCTCTCTCTCTCTCTCACTGTCTAACTCTGCCTGGCAAAAAAAAAAAAAAAAAAAGGTTCAGGGAGGGGCCAGCATGGTGGTGCAGTGGACTAGGCCACCACCTGTGACACTGGCACCCCATATGAACACCACTTCAAGTCCCAGCTGCTCCAAAAAACTGATCTAACTCCCTGCTAGTGTGCCTGGGAAAGCAGCAGAAGATGGGTACTTGATGCCCACATGGGAGACCTGGATGGAGTCCCAGGCTCCTAGATTCAGCTTGGCCCATTTTTGGTCATTGTGGCCATTTGGAGAGTGAACCAGCAGAGAAAAGACCTCTCTCTCTCTCTTTCTCTCTTTCTCTTTTTCTCACTCTGCCTTTGAAATGAGATCTTGAGACAGAGAGGAGAGGGGAGAAAGAAAGAGAAAATAGACAGGCTCAGGGAGCCCAGTCCTCGTATTTTCCCTCTTCCCTTCGTGTGTGACCCTAGCATGGTTTGCTGCACCACCTCCTGCCTCATTTCCCTTACTCTGACGAGGAGGATCTTGTGTGGTGCTCCCAGGCCTCACCCCCCAGGAGCCCTGAGTGCCGCCCCTTGGCAATGTGCATGGTTTTATCCTGCTTGGAGGCCTGCCCCTGGGGATGACCCTGTCATCCTCAGAACATCACTGCTGCCATCTCTGCTTAGCAGTTATAAGGAATAATTGTAAATGTATTTGTGAAGTTCTAAGCCTTGAGGCTGGGGAGAGAAAAGAAAGCAGGTGCAAGCCTTTAGATTGGGAGTTTCCCAGAGGGAATAGTCTTTCTGGTTATTTACCCTTGAAAATGAAGCAAAATTCACACTGACATGTTAGATTTCTGCAACTATCCTTGGCTCAAGTAAATAATAAATTAAAAAAAGGCCGGCACCACGGCTCAATAGGCTAATCCTCTGCCTTGTGGCGCTGACACACTGGGTTCTAGTCCCGGTCGGGGCGCCAGATTCTGTCCCGGTAGCCCCTCTTCCAGGCCAGCTCTCTGCTGTGGCCCGGGAGGGCAGTGGAGGATGGCCCAAGTGCTTGGGCCCTGCACCCGCATGGGAGACCAGGAGAAGCACCTGGCTCCTGCCTTTGGATCAGCGCGGTGCGCCGGCCGAAGCGCACCGGCCACAGCGGCCATTGGGGGTGAACCAACGGCAAAGGAAGACCTGTCTGTCTGTCTGTCTCTCACACTGTCCACTCTGCCTGTCAAAAATATAAAAAAAAAATAAAATAAATAAAAAAACTTTGTTCTAGTCAGCACATTCAGTCAGAACAATGTTTTTGTTTGTTTGTTTAATTATTTAATTTACTTGAGAGAGAAATCTGCCATCTGCTGGTTCACCTCCCAATGTCCAAAACAGCCAGGGCTGGGCCAGGCCAAAGCCAAAGCCAAAGCCAAGAGCTGGGAACTCACACTGGGTCTCCCACATGAGCAGCAGAGACCCGGACACTTGAGCCGTCACCTGCTGCCTCCCAGGGTGTGCACAGCAGGAAGCTGGAATCTGGAGCAGAGTCAGGACTCAGACCCTGACTGAGTCCTGCATGGAACGTGGTCATCCTATGGTGGTGACCACAGTGGCCGTAACTGTTACACCAAACGCCTGTCCCAGAATGTTCTGATTTATTAAACTTTTTTTCTGTAAGTAAAATAAGGTAATTAAATCAAGAACAGTTATATTCCCGTGAGATTGAATCTGCTGTCTCAATCATAGAAGAAACAAAGGCAATGAGAAGTCTCTTTTGTTCTTAATGGAACAGTGGAAGGCTGGCCTTGTTCTGATAGATAGAGGCTTAGGACATGAAGAAGGGCCGCTCCAAAGGTCTGAGCCCTGGTCACACACCAGGACCGGTGCCCTGGGTCTTACAGGATGTCCATTCTGATTGTGTGAGACTCAGCCCTCACCACCCAGTCCTCTTGGGCTGGAAGTGATGGGGCCTTCAGAGCTGGCCCTTGGTCTAGGAGGGGCCGTTAACATACCGGGCGGGGGGAGCAGGGGTAACGTTTGTTGTAGTTCATGAATCTGCATTTGATTTCATCAGTAACCCTCAAAGTCCACAACTTACATTAGTGCTCATTTTGATATTGTGCATTCTTTGGGTTTGGGTAAATGTTTAATGATTTATATCCAAGATTCTAGTATCACTCAGAATAGTTTCACTGTCCTAAATGCTGTCTTTCTATTTTATATATCGGAATTCCATATAAGGTTTCATTTTGAAAAAAGATTCCATACGCTTTTTGAAGCCATCAGCCTGAATGCTGCAGTTTCCCATGTGCACTTCTCGTGTCTAGGGGGACTCTGTGTTATTCAGACTTTCTGTCTCCTCCAGCCATTCCTGAGAAAGGCGTTCCAGTGGCTGTTTGGCACATCCTATTTATTACGCCTTCCCTGCCACCTCTCACCTCCTCACAGGTGGAACCTGAGACCAAGGCCGTAATCCAGTGGATGCACGCCTTCAACTTTGTTCTCTCAGCCAATCTCCATGGAGGGGCAGTGGTGGCCAATTACCCATATGACAAGTCCCTTGAGCACCGGGTCCGAAATTTCCGCCGCACTGCCAGTACGCCCACTCCCGATGATAAGCTTTTCCAGAAGGTATGTAGGATGGCAGCTTGTCCCACAGGTTCAAGAAATGGTCTCTAGGTCAGTGACACAGAGCTCTGTGAGTGTGAGTCCACAGACAGTGACGTTAGACACTGACTGCTTGTGAGCAGCTTACACTGTAGTAAGTTACACTCATTTTGAGTAATATGCCATAAATTCATGAAAACACAGAAAAAGGGAAGTTTTATAGTATTATCACTGCAGTGTAAAAAAATTCTTAAGCTAATGACAAGCAAAAAATATGTCAAAACACTAATATTATCACAGTAATATTATCACCTGGATACTGTGGTACAGCAGTTAAGCTACCGCTTGGGATGCCTGCGTTCCATGTTGGAGTTCCTGCCTTTGACTCCTGGCTCCACTTCCAATCCAGCTTCCTGCTGGTAAACACCCTGGAGGCAGCAGGTGATGGGATAAGTACTTGGGTCCCTGCCACCCATGTGGCAGATCCGGATTAAATTCGGATCTGCCCTAGCTGTGCAGATGGAAGATCTCTGTCTCTCTTTCCCTCTCTCACTTTGCCTTTCAAATGACTAAGAATAAAGCTTACACTAGATAACACACATGAAAAATAGTTCATCAATTGAAAACCTGACATGTTAGCTATTATTTAAAAATGTGAATCTGGGAGTATCTAAGTTATAATTTTACAATGATATGCCTATTTTAATGAAAAATAGACCATGAATATGAAAAACTCTTAAATAATAGTTCAAACAGTATAATTAATATCAATACATTATTTTATATATTAACAATATATGAATATATTTGGTAGTATAATAAATTTATATTTTTCTTAGAATATGTAAACTAATTTTTTAAAGATTTATTTATTTGAAAGAGTTACAGAGAGAGAGAGAGAGAGAGAGAGAGAGAGAAAGGTCTTCCATCCACTGGTTCATTGCCCAAATTACTACAATAATTGGGGCTGGTCCAGGCCAAAGACAGGAACCTGGAATTTCATTCGGGTCTCCCATGTGGGCGACAGGGGCCAAGCATTTGGCCACCTTTTGCTTCTTTCCCAGGTGCATTAGCAGTGAGCTAGTTCAGAAGTGGAGCAGCCAGTACCTGAACTAGCACTCAAACAGACTGCCAGTGTGGAGATGGTGGCTTACCTGCTGCACCACAATGCTAGCTCCTAAACTAAATTAAAAATAATATATTGGATACTAATACAGGTATATCCTGATATTATGTTAATATTATATTATATCAATATATTGATATTACTTTAGTATATACCTGTATATTAATGTCATACTAATATAATATCTTGGTATATAATATAAGTAAGAATATTAATTATAAACCATCAATTAATGATGTATATAGAAAGTAACACCAATTGTTGCTTTGCAAAGCAAGTAGATTGTTATGTTTTCTTCTTCAGTAATCTCACTTTCTCCACTGTTATAGAATAGTCATGAAGGGGAACGATACAGAGCGTCTAAATAGATCCCACTCCCTCCAACACGCATCTCTCATCCTCAGTGCACAGTACCTTCCCAGAGAAGTCCTGCCTTACCTGTTCTTGATTTTCTTTACACAAATTGACTAGAAAATGGTACACCTAAAAGCGACCTACTGTATCATCCAGTGCCACCCGACACTTGGCACACGAAGACACTTAGCCCCAAGACAACAGAAAAAGCAGCATGTCGTTCTCCTAACTCTGATCCACCACACACACACTTGTTCACATCCCTAACTTTACACACATATGCACACACCCTGTCGCTTTACCCCTGATTATAATGCCTTTCACCAAGGCATACGATACGTTGTTTATACTTACTGGAGCCTCTTGGCTTTGGCCTCGTTCTGAGTGCAAGCATTGCCATGTGAGTGTGGAACCCTTGAGGTCACTTTCTGCCTGTGTTCCCCTAGCTGGCCAAGGTCTACTCTTACGCTCATGGATGGATGCACCAAGGCTGGAACTGTGGGGATTACTTCCCAGATGGCATCACCAATGGGGCGTCCTGGTATTCTCTCAGCAAGGGTAAGGAGAGTCTGGGGCACTGCTCAGGCTGAGATGGAATAGTGCTCTTTTCTCCTTCCAGGTTTTCCGGTTTTGGGGGGAAGTAATGGGAACACTATAGAATTTCACACACAAGCAGACATCTGAAAAAATGGAGAAGTCTCAGGGTGGCATTCAGTGTCACTCTGTGATTCTTTAAAACTGAGGTTGAGACACCTGTGGTCCTGTTAAACTGATGGTTTACAAACGTATCGGGACGTAAGAGAAACAATGGAGCCACAGGATTAGGGGTGTGGCCGAGAGTCAACTGGGTTGAAATCCAGCTTGCCCGTTTACGAATCCTGTGGCTTCAGACTGATTATTTAACCTCCCTGTGCTTCAGTTTCTTCTTCTTTTTTTTTTTTCTTTAAGATTTATTTATTTATTTGAAAGGCAGATTTACAGATAGAGGGAGAGAGAGAGAGAGAGATCTACCATGTGCTGGTTCGCTCCCCAGTTGGCTGCAACAGCCAAGGCTGGGCCAGGTCAAAGCCAAGAGCCAGAAGCTTCATCCAGGTCACCCATGTGACCTGGACCATCTTCTGCTGCTTTCCCAGGCCAGTAGCAGGGAGCTGGATCAGCAGTGTAGTAGCTGGGACATGAACCAGCACGCATCTGAGAGGCCAGCATCACAGGTGGCAGCTTTACCCAATGCGCCACAGTGCTGGCCCCCTGTGCTTTAGTTTCTTCGTCTACAGTTAGGTACACATGTATGGAAACACCCAGTTGTACCCCATAAATATGTACAATTATAAAGTGTTAATAAACACGCACATCTTTGTCTAAATAAACTACATGTGATAATAAAACAGTGATAATACCTTCCTCATAATTTTGATGGTTGAGTATTAAATAATACACATGAACATTCAGAAATGCCTAGCTTCTACATGTTAGCTTTTTAAAAAGTAGCACAGGGGTTTGCCTCACAGAGCAACAGGTGAGCAAAGGAGGTGGCTTGGCACAACCAGTTTCCCCTGGGTCCTGACTGCCTATCTCCCCAGGAACAGTCGTTTGCCATGGACACTGGGCTTTAGAAAGCAGTGAGGAGGTTCTCTCTCTGTTCTCTGGGCCTTGCCCATGTCTGAGGGTCAAACCAAAGCTGTTTGTTAACATGCAGTTGATGGCCTCCCTAGAGATGGGAGAAGGAGCTGACGCAAGCAGCCGGGTTCTTAAGGGGTCAGCTTTTAGCATCTGTCTTTCTCCGTCCTCTCAAATCTGGCCTGGCCTCATCCCAGGGAGCAGACTGGTGAGGGCTGAATGGAAGACAGTCCTGTGGAGAGAACAGAGAGGCGAGGCGAAGGAGCTGCCGCATACCGGAAAGGCAGACTGGTGGCCGAAAACGCACTTCCACAAGGCACAGAGATTTTGTTGCAATCGATTTTTTGACCCCTAAATTGAAAATATCAAATATGATTATCCAGATGGTACATATTTCCCCCTCTTCTCTCCCATCTGCTGAGAAAGCATGGCCCATGCCTCCACTGAGAGTCAGTACCCTCAATTAAGCTGGTGCAAGTCCAAGAGCAGCGAACTAATCAAATACCTATGCTAACGGTGTGGTCTCCAGACCAGCAGAGCAGCGTCACCCAGGAACCTGTGAGAAATGAGCATGTCGGGGCCCAGCATATGGACCTACTGAGTCCGAAACTCTGGGCTAGGTCCCTTCTTCCAGGTGAGGCTGGTGCTGGGACAGAAGCCATTCCACAGGCTGTGGCTCTTATCCCACAGCTCTCCCCATGTTGTCCACCGCAGCAGCTTGCACTCTTGTCCTTGCTAAAGAGCAAATGAATGGGGCCGGCACTGTGGCATAGTGGGTAAAGCCTCCACCGAGGCGCTGGGATCCCATATGGGTGCTGATTCAAGTCCTAGCAGCCCCTCTTCCGACCCAGCTCTCTGCTGTGGCCTGGGAAAGCAGTGGAGGATGGCCCAAGTCCTTGGACCTCTGCACTGGGCATGGGAGACCCCAAGGAAGCTCCTGGCTCCTGGCTTCAGATCGGCCTAGTTCCAGCCATTACAGCCACTTAGAGAGTGAACCAGCAGATGGAAGACCTCTCTCTCTGTCTCCTTGCTGTAACTACCTTTCAAGTAAATAAATAAAATCTTTACCAAAAAAAGAGCAAATGAACATTTCATTAAATGGATAATTGTTTCCATTTTTATTGTGATACAACTACCTAACATACAACTGACCATCTTACCATGTTTAAGTCTGCAGTTCAGTGTTGTTAAATACTCATTACATCCATAATGTGCAAGCAGTGCCTTTACTGTCTCCAGAGCTGTTTCCGTCTCGTAGGCCTGAAACTCGGTGTGCTTCCCATTCCGCCTCTCGCCAGTGTCTGACAGCCGGCGCTGTCCCTTCTGTCTCTGATTTTCACTACTCTAAGTGGATCACATAGTATATGGCTTTTAGTGACTGGTTTATTTCACTTAGCATAAGGCTTCTCCACTTTATAGCATGTGTCAGAACTGTCTTCCTTTTAAAGCTGAACAGTATTTCATCCTATGTACTTACTGCTTTTTCTTTTTAAGATTTTTTAATTTATTTTATTTGAGAGGTAGAGTTACAGACAGTGAGAAGGAGAGACAGAGAAACGTCTTCCTTCTGTTTGTTCACTCCCCAAATGACTGCAACAGGAGGAGTTGCGCTGATCCGCAGCCAGGAGCCAGGAGCTTCTTCCAGGTCTCCCACATGGGTGCAAGGGCCCAAGGACCTGGGCCATCTTCCACTGCTTTCCCAGGCCATAGCAGAGAGCTGGATTGGAAGTGGAGCAGCGGGGACTTGAACTGGTGCCCATATGGGATGCTGGTGCCACAGGCAGAAGATTAACCTACTGTGCCACGGCGCCGGCCCCTATACTGTTTTTTTTGTTTATACATTCAAGCATCAGTGGACACAGGTTGCTCCCACATTCTAGCTATTGTAAACAATACTGCTACGAGTGTGAGTCTGGATATATTTCTCTGAGACCTTGCTTTTGGTTCTTTGGGGTAAATACCAACAAATGGAATTGCTGGATGACATGGTTATTTTTGAACTTTTTCGAGGAACTGTCATACTTTTCCATGGTGGCTATACCGTTTTACATTCCCACCTACAGTGAACAAGGGTTCCAGTTTCTCCACGTCTTTGCTGACACTTGTTAATTTCTGCTTTTTTGTTAGTAGCCATCATAAGAGGTCCAAAGTGGTAACTCAGGCTAGTTTGATTTATGTTTCCCTAATAAATAGAGATGTTAAGCCTCTTTTCATGTGCTTATTGGCCATTTGCACATCTTTGGAGAAATGTCTGTTTAAGTCTTTTGCCCATTTTTAAATTGGGTTGTTTTATGTTGTTACTGTTGTTGATTTTAGATGTTTTCTGTATAGTCCAGGTATTAATCCCTTATCAGATATATGACTTGCAAATGTTCTTTCCAATTTTGTATCTGCCTCCTCTGTTAATATTTTTATTTTTAAAATATTTTGGCCAGTGCTGCGGCTCAGCTGGCTAATCCTCCACCTGCGGCGCCAGCACCCCAGTTTCTGGTCCCAGTTGGGGCACCGGATTCTGTCCTGGTTGCTCCTCTTCCAGTCCAGCTCTCTGCTGTGTCCCGGGAAGGCAGTGGAGGATGGCCCAAGAGCTTGGGCCCTGCACCTGCATGGGGGACCAGGAGGAAGCACCTGGCTCCTGGCTTCGGATTGGCGCAGTGCGCCGGCCTTAGCGGCCATTTGGGGGGTGAACCAACAGAAGGAAGACCTTTCTTTCTGTCTCTCTCTCTCTAACTCTGCCTGTCAAAAAAAAAAAAAATATATATATATATATATATATATATATATATATTGTTTATTTGAAAGAGCCAAAAAGAGAGAGGCAGGGGCAGAGAGAGAGAGAGATCAATCTTCCATCTGCTGCTTCATTCCCCACAAAGCCACAAAAGACAGTTCTGATCACGGCTGAAGCCAGGAGCCAGGATCTCCACCTTGGTCTCCCACATGGGTGCAGGGGCCCAAGTACTTGGGCCATCTTCTGCTTCCCTCCCAGGTGCAGTGACAAGAAACTGGATCAGAAGCGGAATAGCTAGGATTCAAACTGGCACCTTGATGTGGGATACCAGCGTTGCCAGCAGTGGCCTAGCCCTCTGTGCCGCAGTGCTGGCCCCTGATATTGTCCTTTTTGTTGTTGTTGTTCAAAATTTGTTTTAATTATTTGAAAGTCAGAGTGACTGAGAGAGAAGGAGAGACGGAAGGAGATCTTCTATCCATCAGTTCACTCCCCAAATGGCCACAATGACCAGGGCTAGGCCCAGGACAAAACCAGGAGCCTGGAACTCCATCCAGTTCTCTCACGTGGATGGCAGGGTCGCAAGTACTTGGCCATCTTCTGCTGCCTTCCCAAGCACATCACCAGGGAGCTGGATTGGAAGCGGAGCATCTGGGACTCCAGCCGGCATTCCAGTTGGGATGCTGCTCACACATGGCAGCTTAACCCTCTGTGCCACAATGCTGGCTCCTAATACTGCCTTTTGAGGCACAATATTTTTCAGTTTTCATGAAGACCAATTTGCCTATTTTTTTGTTTTGTTGCCTGTGTGCTTGGTGTCATATACAAGAAATCACTGACAAATCCAATGTCATGAAGCTTTTGCTCTAATTGTTCTGAGAGTTATAAAACTCTGTATAAAGTTTGAGGTCTTAGATTTAGATCTCTGATGCATTCTGAGTTGATTTTTATTTATAGTGTTTTATAAGAGTCCAATTTTTATTATTTTACCACGGGTATATCCAGCTTCCCAACTGTATTTGTTGAAAACATTCTTCCCTGTTGAGTGTCTTGGCACCTTTGTCAAAAATCATTTGTCCGCATTTGTGAGGCTTTCTGAATTCTCTGTCCTATGCCATTAGTATGTGTATCTGTCTTTGCTGTCTTTATGCCTTTACCACACTGTTTTCATACGGTAGCTCTGAAATCAGGAAATGTGAGTCTTCTAGCTTTGTTCTTTCTTTTCAAGATGGTTTTGGTAATTTGGGGTCCCTTGAGAGTCTATATAAATGTTAGGGTAGATTTTTCTATTTCTGCAAAAAAATCATTGGAATTTTCATAGGGAATCTGCAGATGACTTTGGTTAGTATAGATATTTTTAAGCAGATATTTTAACCCAAATGAATTATTTTTTAAAAGATTTTATTTATTTATTTGAGAGTTAGAGCTACAGACAGTGAGAGAGAGAGACAGAGAGAAAGGTCTTCCTTCCATTGGTTGACTCCCCAGATGGCCACAACGGCCGGAGCTGCGCTGATCTGGAGCCAGGAGCCAGGTGCTTCTTCCTGGTCTCCCACGCAGGTGCAGGGGCCCAAGGACTTGGGCCATCTTTTGCTGCTTTCTCAGGCCACAGCAGAGAGCTAGATTGGAAGAGGAGCAGCCAGGACTAAAACTGGCGCCCATATGGGATGCCAGTGCCACAGGCAGAGGATTAACCTATTGCACCACAGCGCCAGCCCCCCAAATGAATTATTAATATACATGCCATTCTAATAAGAAGAAACATCTTAGAAATAATTGAGTCAATTATTTCTAAGGTTTATATTGAAGTCCAGAGCAGGCAAACATTTAGTGGAGGAAAAAAACAAATTATAACTACCTTTTGTTTTTTCAGGAGTCTGTTTTTCTGGGATAACTGTTTACAGATTAGTGTTTGTTCTCAGGTAGAAGGAGGATATAAAAGCAAGGTATTCATCTCATCTCTCACCTCGTGGGTCTGAAGAACACAGTTCAGAGAGAAAACGTGTTCCAAAAGCAGCACATTGTATGGTCTAGTAAGGCATAGCTAATAAGGAGACTTTGGAAATTGTAAG
Organism: Oryctolagus cuniculus; assembly: GCF_051225735.1. Classification (NCBI taxonomy): domain Eukaryota; kingdom Metazoa; phylum Chordata; class Mammalia; order Lagomorpha; family Leporidae; genus Oryctolagus; species Oryctolagus cuniculus. The sequence continues at coordinate 29,928,540 of NC_142881.1, forward strand.
GAGGACAAGAAGTGAAGTCATAAAATAGAAAAAAGTGGAAAGGATGGAGATGACAAAATGGGCATTTGTGAAGTGAGAAGACTGGAAAGAGAGAAGGCATGTGAACTGGGAACTTGGGAAAGGATTTATGGGGGAGAAATAGACACGGAGGTCAAGAGGTGGAATAGAAAATGGTGAAGAAAATGATGGGTGGTGAAGAAATTGTGCTTGAAGAGATGAGATGGGGCATCGGGTGGGAACCACTCATATAAATCTGCCTCTGCCTTCTTCCCCCAGGAATGCAAGACTTTAATTATCTCCATACCAACTGCTTTGAGATCACTCTGGAACTGAGCTGCAACAAGTTTCCCCACCAAGAGGAGTTACAGAGGGAGTGGCTGGGCAATCGGGAAGCCCTGATCCAATTCTTAGAACAGGTAAAATCTTCTTTTTTAATGTTCACAATGACAAAAAGGGACGTGTTTCCCAATAACATACTTGTTTAACCTATGGAGAAAAGCATTCCTTCAAAACGGACACGACAGCAAATAGAATGTCAGTAGCAAGCATGTGGAAAACCCCTGAGCACCACTAACTGTTAAAGAAATGCAAATCAGAATCACAGCGAGTTACCACCTCACATCCGTTAGGATGACTGCTATAAAAATAAACAAAAATAGAAATTAACAAATATTAACAAAGATATGAGAAGTTAAAACCCTTGTGCAATGCAAAATGGTGCTATGGAAAACAGTGTGGCATTCCTCAAAAAGTTAAAAATGGAGTTACCATATGACGCAGCATTACTCTTCTGGGTATATAACCAAAATAACTGAAAGCAAGGTCTCAAAGAGATATTTGCACATCCATGTTTCTAGCAGGGTCATTCACAGCAGCCAAAAAAATGGAAACCCAGGAATGCACTGAAGAGTGAATGTATGAAAGGTAGCATATACATGCAATGAAATACTGTTCACCCTTAAGGAGGGAGGCCATTCTGACACATGCTATACCATGGAGAAACCGTAAGGACATTATGCTAAGTGAAGGAAGCCCGGCCCAGGGTTTATGATCCCATTTATATTAGGTACTTAAGGGAGTCAAAACCTGAGACAGAAAGCAGAATGGGGGCTGCAGCGACTGTCAGGAGGAGGAATGAGGAGTTATTGTTTAATGGGTGTAGACTTTCAGTTTTACAAGATGAAAAGAGTTCTTTGAGATGGATGATGGTGATGGCTGCCCAACGCTGGAAATGCAGGCAATATCACTGAACTGTACGCACAAAATGGTTCCTGTGATATGTATTATGGTGTATGTATTTTATCTCGGTGAAAACAGGTTTTAATTTAAGAAAGGCAGGGCCAGGACATCAGTGTGGCTGACACGACCCCAGGAGGAAGGGATTGAGTAGCAGATGGGATCAGACGGCCGACAGGGACAGGGCTTTACAGACCACCATAAGAACCGTGGCTTTTGCTTTGAGTGATTTGGGTTTTAAGCAGATCAGCAACATAATTTGACTTGGGTTTTAATGGGATCGACCCTGCACAGACTGTAATCAGTAAGTAAAATGTAATTGAAAAAACAGGATCGATCACTGTTAACTGTTCTGTTGAAAAGAGATTATTGAGGTGAGAGAGGGCCAAAGTGACTGGTGAATGGGGTTATGATTGTCATCTTGTAAAGATCAAATGTGAAGGCCTAAGAAAAAGGGCGTTGAGACCCTAAAATACTGTGCAAATATTTTATGGTTATAGCTCTCTGCTATCAACTTTTTTCTGCAGGTTCACCAGGGCATCAAGGGAATGGTGCTTGATGAGAATTACAATAACATCACAGGGGCTGTCATTTCCGTCGGCGGGATTAACCATGACGTCACTTCAGGTAGGTGCCTAGTCCTCAGCAGAGTCAGGGTGCAGCCTGTAAGCTGGTGAGACCAGCAGGGATGGCAGAGACGCCGGGAGTTGGGATTAAAGGAAGGCAGAGAAACTAGAAATAAAGACGGGGAATTAAGAGGCCAGTTCAAGCGCCAAGATGTGTACACAGACAAACTTTTGCTTCTGAAGCAAGCAACCCCTGAGAAGCAAGGACTGGAAAAGTTGCATGTCAGTGTAACTTATCTGCGTTCAGGAATCACTGCCATATATGATTTAATTGGGGGATTTTTCTGGCCATGAGACTATTAATAGCTCACACACTGGTATGAAACGGGTAGAAGAAGAGAAGGGATATAAAACTAATGTTTAGTCTTATTCTGACTCAGGTGTTTTGCTATGTGTTCATTCAGGGAAAAGGTGGCAAGATTTGTTCTACAGGCTAGCTGTAGGGCAAGACTGATGGTGGCGGCAAGCCTTCTTGGAGCTACCTGGAACCTCGGGAAGGTGTAGAATTATCTGATAGTGGAATGGTGTTGCAAACTGACCCAGCCCAATTTGATCATGCACAGCTCTTAGGTTTTCAGTTTGTTTGTTTTTCACATGTAGCAGTAGCTGCCAGTGGGTAGAAGTAGCTGAGATTTGCCTACCTAGCCACAGTTTGATACCAACCAAATTTTACTACACTAACCATATTACCAAGAATGCATGTTACAGTTAATGCAGTCTACTTTGGATGCAACCTCTGCTTTATGTTCTTTTTAATTAAAAAAAAAAAAAGTATGATTTATTTGAGAGGAAGAGAGAACTCCCAACTGCCGATTCACTCCCAAAATACCCACAAGAGCTGGGGCTGGGCCAGCAAAGCTAGGAATTCAATCCAGACCTCCCACATGGGTGACAGGAACCCAACTGCTTGAGCCATTCCTGCTGCTTGTCGGGGTCTGCATTAGCAGGAAGCTGGAGCCAGAAGCCAGAGCCGGGTACTGAATCCAGGCATTCGAAGTTGGGACATGCCATCTTAACCCCAGGCAAATGAGCATCCCTGTTCTGTGATCTTGAAGATGATTTCTGCATGTCATCAATCAAGGGTTAATTCAATGAAAATTAATATTCTAAAGGAAGAATCCTATGGCATTAGATACCCTGAGTCCTCCAGCCCAGTGGCTGGTCCCAGGACTATTTATTTATTTATCTATTTATTTTTAAAGATTTTATTTATTTACTTGAGAGGTAGAGTTACAGAGAGGAAGACAAGAGAGAAAGGCCTTTTGTCTGCTGGTTTACTCCCCAAATGGCTGCATGGCCGATCTGAAGTCAAGAGCCAGGAGCTTCTTCAGTGTCTCACAGGCAGGTGCAGGGGCCCAAGACCATCTTTCACTGCTTTCCCAGGCAATAGCAGAGAGCTGGATCGGAAGAGGAGCAGCTGGGACTAGAACTGGAGCCCATAAGGGATGCCAGTGCCTCAGGTGGAGGCTTAGCCTACTATGCCATGGTGCTGGCCCCCCTGGACTCTTTAGAGATTCAACCTTAGGTACCTTAAGAGCTTACTAGATTCCTTTTTTTGTTGTTGTTGTTTTTTAATTTGTATTTACTTGGAGAGAAAGAGATCTTTCTTCTGCCAATTCACTCCTCAAATTCCCCCAACAGCCAGGGCTGGGCCAGGCCAAAGGCAGAGCCCAAAACTCCATCCAAGTCTCCCACATAGGTGGCAGCAGTCCAAGCACTTGATCCATCAACTGCTGCCTCCCTGGATGTAACAACAAGAAGCCGAATTGATAGTGGAGTAGCTGAGACTTGAAACAGCACTCCCTTTGATTTGAGATGTGGGAGTCAAAAGCAGTGGCTTAACCCATCGTGCCACAACCCCTGATTGCTGGGTCTAGAGAGAGAAGGAGAAGCAGAGAGAGAAAGAGGTCTTCCATCCGCTGGTTCACTCCCCAGTTGGCTGCAATGGCCAGAGCTACACTGATCTGAAGCCAGGAGCCAGGAGCTTCTTCTGGGTCTCCCACATGGGTGCAGGGTCCAAGGACTTGGGCCATCTTGTACTGCTTTCCCAGGCCATAGCAGAGAGCTGGATCAGAAGTGGAACAGCCAGGACTCAAACCAGCGCCCATATGGGATGCTGGCACTGGAGGTGGCAGCTTTACCTGCTACGCCACAGAGCTGGCCCCTCTTATATCCTAATTAAGCAGAAGACTCTCTGTAAAATAGTCTATCCAATCAGCAAACATTGAACACTTTCAACCAATAATTGCCCATATGTTACATTCATTATGCTAAATAAGCAAATCACTCATTTCAATAGTGAAAACCACCATTGCTAACATTCATTATGCTACTTAACTAGTGTGCATTGGGGATAAAGATAGCTGGAGACCTGGTCTGGTGTCTTTTGTAACTAACATATGCATAATAACACATTGCCTTTGCTAAAATATTTTCAAATAAATTCAGGCATATAATAAGGGGAAGGAAAAAAGGACTTTCATTTTTATCTGTCTTATTCTTTATCATACTTATTATTTGAATTATTCATTGCTGTATCCTTGGCAGAAAACTTTTTTTTTAAATAAGATTTTATTTATTTATTTGAGAGGTAGAGTTACAGACAGTGAGAGGTAGAGAAAGATCTTCCTTCTGGTTCACTCCCCAGATGGCCGCCACGGCTGGAGCTGCGCCAGTCTGAAGCCACGAGGCAGGAGCTTCTTCCAGGTCTCCCACGTGGGTGCAGGGGCCCAAGTACTTGAGCCATCTTGTACTGCTTTCCCAGGCCATAGCAGAGAGCTAGATCAGAAGTGGAGAAGCCGGGACTTGAACCAGCGCCGATATGGGATGCTGGCACTGCAGGCGGAGGATTAACCCACTGTGCCACAGTGCCGGCCCCAGCAGAAAACTTTTTAAAGATTTACTTTATTTATTTAAAAGAGGGGAGACAGCGAGGCAGAGAGAGGGAAAGAGAGATCTTTATTTGCTTGTTCACTCCTCAGATGGCTACAGTGGCTGGGACTGAGCCAGGCTGAAGGTGGGATTCTAGAACTCCACTTGGATCCCCCAGTGGGTGGCAGGGACCCAAGGACTTCAGCCATCTTCCACTGCTTCACCAGTGGAGCATCTGGGACTCGAATGGGGGCTCAAATATGAGATGCCAGCATCAGAAGCAGTAGCTTAACCCACTGTGCCACAGCGCAGCCTCAAGAAATTCCTTTAAAGATTATTCACTTGTTTATTTGAAAGGCAGAGGGTGGTGGGGAGAGACAGAGAGACAGAAATCTTCCATCACTGTCCCATTCCCCAAATGCGCTCAATAGCTGGGCCTGAGCCAGGCTGAATCCAGGAAGCTGGGTCAGAAGTAGAATTGCAGTGTGAGTACTTTGGCACAGTGTGTTAAGCCACTGCCTGTGGCACTGACATCCCATGTTGGAATGCCGGTTCAGGTCCTGGTTGCTCTGCTGCTGATGCAGTGCCCTGCTAATGTGCCCGAGAAGGCGGTGAAAGCCCCTGCCCCCACGTGAGAGAGCAAGCTCGAGTTCCTGGCCCAGACCTTGCTGGCGTGGCCATCTGGGTTGTGAACCAGTGGCTGGAAGACCTCCCTCCCTCCCTCTGTGTCTCCCTTTTTTCCCTATCACTCTGCCTTTCAGCGACTCAACCTGCCGGGCCACAGTGACCATCCATCAGCAGACTGTCCTTGTAACTTTTAGGTAAGCACGGGGATTACTTCCGGCTGCTGCTTCCAGGCACCTATGTTGTCACTGCCACAGCGCCTGGGTTTGACCCGGAGACAGTGACTGTGACCGTGGGTCCCGCAGAACCGACACTGGTGAGTAGCGTGGGACTTCACAGAACCCTGTGACGAATGCCTGCACGTCTTTTTCTTTCTTTTTTTTTTTAAAGTATTTTATTTATTTATTTACTTACTTACTTAAGAGGCACAGTTACAGAGAGGCAGAGGTGGGGGGAAGGGGAGGTCTTCCATCCACTGGTTCACTCCCCAGATGGCCGCAAAGGCCGGAGCTGTGCTGATCCAAAGCCAGGAGCCAGAATCTTCCTCCTGGTTTCCCACACGGGTGCAGGGGCCCAAGGACTTGGGCCATCTTCTACTGCTTTCCCAGGCCATAGCAGAGAGTTGGATGGGAAGTGGAGCAGCTGGGACTCAAACCAGCACCCTTATCCATCATCTACTTTGACCTTATTTTTAACTTCTCACTTGGTACTGGAGTCAACTTTCCTCTCATGAGCAGAATTGTTTAGGGAATGCAACTAACCCAAGTGAAATGGATCAGGAACTTCTTTGGGGTCTCCCATGTATGTATGTGCAGGGGCTCAAGGACTTGGGCCATCCTCCACTGCTTTCCCAGGCCATAACAGAGAGCTGGATAGGAAGTGGAGCAGCCGGGACTCACACTGGCGCCCATATGGGATGCTGGCGCTGCAGGTGGCAGCTTTACCTGCTGTGCCACAGCGCCAGCCCCTGCATAAAGTCTTAAACAACTGTGGCTTGCTTCTAATCTTTGCTGAACTTTCCTCTCACCGTTTTTTATTTTTTTTAAATCCATTGCTCTCTTAAATTTTCTCCTGCTACTATCTTATTATTCCTTGCTCACTTCCTGTTGGCTCCTCTTCCTTAAATTTTTGTTAAGCTTTATCTTATTTATTTGAAAGGCAGAGTGACAGAAAGAGAGGAGAGACAGGCATAGAAAGATCTTCCATCCACAGGTTCACTCCCAAAATGACTGTGACGACTGGGGCTGGGCCAGGCCGAAGCCAGGAGCCTAGAATACCATCTGGGTCTCTCGTGCATGTAGTAGGGGCATCTTCTGTTGCCTTCCCTGGCCCATTAGCAGGAAGCTGGATTGGAAGCAGAGCAGCGGCACTCTGATACGGATGCCAGCATCGCAGGTGGCAGCTTCATCCCCTGCGCCACATTGTCAGCCCTGGATCCTCCTCCTCCTTCTGTTTCACATCACAGAGTGACTAAATGCACTTTCTGGTTCTAAATCAAGTTTATTTACCCCTTGACCTTGGGCCAGTCTCCTCATTCCTCTCATCTCATCTCTTTTTTTTCCTCTGCAAATTATTACTGGCAGAGCCTCCTTCATAAGCGGTTGAGGTGAGAAAGTATACAGAAAGCATTTAGTGCGGTGACTGCCACATAGAAACTGCTCAGCAAATATTAGTTTCTAAACTCCCTGACACCTCTGCTTCTGCCGCCTGGGCCCCTTCTGTTTGCATTCTTCAGCAGCAAGAGCAAGGACGGCCACCAGGTGGCGCTCTACCAGCCCTCTGCTGCCCCCACGCCCAGGCAGTGGCGCTCCTCCCTGGTTGCTGTAAAGATCAGTTACTCTGCAGTATCAGCACAGCTTCCTTTAGAGACAGGATGAGAAGCAAAGAACACCTTTGATTTACACCTTTGACCATCTTAGACTGGTATCTCAGAGCTCAGAGGTCACAGACGCTAATCTTCAGATTTACAAATGAGGCTGTGCTGTTTAATGAGCTTCTACTTAGAAACCTGTTTCCCACCAGTCTGAGCTCTCCTAGGCCTCCTCACTGTGCCCGTTTCCTTCTGGAAGCAACCCTAAAACTGAGAACCCTCCTGCTCTCTCTCCCTGTGAACACAGCAGGTCAAGCGAAACCCTTGTCTTTTCAAGATAGTGATAGGTACTATTTATTGAACAGGTACTGTGTATCAGACACTAGGATACTTTCCAGAAGTATCTCATTTAACCTTCACAGCAATCCTGTAAAGTAGATGTAAGTATCCATTTGTGTGTGAGGAAACCAGTATTTAAAGAAGACTTTTTTTTTTTAATTTATTCTCTTTACTTGAAAGACAGAGTTACAGAGAGAGAGAGGGTGAGACAGAGATCTTTCATCTGCTGGTTCACTCCCCAGATGGCCGCAATGGCCAGGGCTGGGCCAGGTGGATGCCAGGAGTCAGGACTTCCTCCCGCTCCCACGTGGGTACAGACATCTAAGCACTGGGGCCATCATCTCTGCTTTCCCAGGCCATTAGCAGGGAGCTGTATGGGAAGTGGAGCAGCCAGAATTCAAACTGACCCCACTATGGGATTCCAGCATTGCAGGCTGCAGCTTTACCCGCTACTCCACAGCACCATCCCTGAAGATAAGAGAAATGTGTACAATTTCACACAATGAAAAAGTGGTGGGAGCCAAGATTCTAATCTAGGTCAGTCCCTGGGGCTGCCTCCTTAGCCAGTGTGCTACAGCCTCGTGCTTGGCTTCCAACCTGTTTAGAAATCCCTTATTTTAACACCAAGATCAGGGTAAAAGTTATTCTTTATGCCCTTCGAGAATTCCTCTGAAACTTCTATATCATCCCCCGCCCCCAGTCCCTCTACTCCCTTCTGCAGCATATTGTAAATTACTTCTACTTCAGACACAGGAAGCAGAGTGACCCTTCCCCTGCAGCCTGTTTGCTGGTCCTGATTTTCCAACCCACGCATCCCGTCCACCTCTCTTGTTACCTGCTGAAATCAAACGGCCAGTAGGTGGCTGCATACACACAGGGGTCTTCCAGATGTTCATGGACAATGCATAGTCTGAAAAAGCCATGCATGGATTTCAAAGTCTCGAGTTACAGACAAATCTACCCGATGCCAAGTGCGCACGACACACCGCGTCTCAGAGCAGTTCACCTCCTTTTCCGCGTACTCTAAAGAAATTCACACAGCTCAGCACTGCGTCAGCTAGAGCTCAGACGTGGGGACCTGTCACTTGGAGACAATCCTCAGATACAGAACGACTGAGCACCCGGTGCCTGGCGCGGTGGAGGCGCCTGCCCCGGCAGAGCAGAGATCCATCTGGCTGGGGCAGAAGACGGTTTCCTCCCCATCACCGGCACACTGTGCTACCTTTGCCTCCCCCTCGGCGCCTTTCCTTCCCCTGTTCCTTCCTCAGCTCCCCTCTCTCTTTCCCTTTCCTAGGTGTGTGTGTGTGTGTGTGTGTGTGTGTGTGTGTTAGGAAGCTCTGATTCCCCCTGGTGTTGGGGAATTAGCAGAAAACCTGGCTGTGGGTTTTCGTGGAGAGGGCGGGAAATAACCCCACAGACGGGTTTCCTCCCTCCCAGCTGGCTCCCGCTGCAAGCTGCTCCGAGGGCCAGCAAGCCAGGCATGCCAGTGCCTCTCCAGGCCTGCCTGGTCGGTTCCACAGCTCCTCCAGGCCCAGACACCCCACACTGGTCAGGGAGACGTGTCTTTCCCTCTGCTTGCCGTGGCCCGAGAGGGGCGGCAGTGTAGCACTGGGAAGGACGCAGGAAAGCTCGCGGTGAGGCAGGAGTTGTGACTCTAGGGACCAGTCTCGGTCAGCTCCCTCCTGTGGCGTCTGCACGGCCAACCAGCATGGCAGGAGGATTGAGCACGGTGCCTATGACTCACGCAGGTGGCATGAAGGGGTTATACCCCATCAATCCTTGCTTTTGGCCTGAGCAGCAAAACTGGGGAAACCATCGTTTACGGTATAGACACAGTGCTTTTCTAATACTCACGAAGTCAGTGTGTGTGAGGCTTGGGCAGCCCCTCCGGTGGATGGAGGGGCACTGCCTCTGTGGACCCAGCCAGTGTGCTGTCACTCCTCTGTCCCCTCCCTCGCACCGGGAGGCTGTGGTCGCACACCCCCCAGGCTGGCCTCCCAGCTTCTCCCTGTCCCCTTCCAGGTTAACTTCCAGCTCAAGAGAAGCATCCTTCAAGCAAGCTCCGGGAGGAGAGCCCCGAGCGGAGGCCACAGGGGCAGAGTGAAGGCGCAGCCCCGGACAACCAGAAGGAAGGAGCCGGAGGGGAAGCTGCCGCGGAGAGGCCCCGCGTGAGGCCCATGGAGCCCACGCCGGCCCTGCAGAGCGGCCGGCTCCCTGCGCTCTGAGCGGAGGAAGCAGCTTCCGGGTTTATTGTCTGGGACGTATTTAAACACGAGTATGAGCGTGCACAGAACACTTGGGAATGGTCTCTGTCTCTTCCAGAGCTAAGGCCTCTCTAGGCCATCATTAAAGGAATCAGAGTCCATTGGAAATGGATGCAGTAGTGTTCGGTGAGGTTCCCCCATCCTGGGAGCCAGCTTTAGGCCCCCTGCCAGGCCCACTGCGTGCGTGCGGGGCCTGGGTCTGCCTGGTGGGCCACTCTGCCTCCCGCGTCTTGCATGGAGCTTGCGCCGAGGTAGGTGTTCAGTGAGGACTGAATGAGGACTGCAATGCGGAGCTGATCCCTCATTGACGTTGTGCCTGTAGCGACTCCAGGTGGCCAATTCTGAAATCCCAGAGGACCATTTAGCAATGGCCAATAGTTTCTTTTCAAGAAAAGGATTTGACAGGCAAATACCTAGTCCCACTGCTACCCATCTTCGTCTATGGGCATTTTAGACAATATGCATCTTTTTTTTTCTTTAAAGATTGATTTATTTATTTTAAAGGCAGAATTACAGACACACAGAGAGAGAGAGAGAGAGAGAGAGATCGATCTTCCATCTGCTGGTTCATTCCCCAAATGGCTGCAACAGCTGGGGTGGGACAGGCTGAACCTAGGAGCCAGGAACCTCCTCTGGATCTCCCACATGTGTACAGGAGCCCAAGGACTTGGGCCATCTTCTGCTGCTTTCCCAGGCCATTAGCAGGGAGTTGGATCAGAAGTGGTGTAGCCAGGACTCAAACCAGTGTCCATACAGGATGCCAGTGTTGCAGGCAGAGGCTTAACGCACTACAACGCAACACTGGCCCAACAATGTGCATCTTCTAAAGCATTTTCTGGACTTGTACGGGGTAGCTCTGTCCTGGCCCTGTGTCTAGCAGTACCCTGCACTCTGTACCTCACTGAGTTCCTGGGACAATCCCACTTGCGCTAAGGTGTCATAGATGTTACTCAGGGCTTTGAAGGGACATGTCATCTTTCACCACACACGTCACAGCACACTGTCCATGAACTCTCACCGGGCTCCTTGCTGGGAGGGGGTTCTCCCCAGTGCAGGGCTCAGCCTCTGTCGGCCCAGGCAGGTGCTGGTTTCCCCCACTGGGGCTCCACCCCCGCTGGGACCCGTGCTCTCTTACACGGAGCAGCTGGGCTCCTCTAGACAGGACTGCCACCCCCAGCGCTGCTGCGGCGGCGGCCCACGCTCTGCAGGGTGTTCAGGGCTAGGACTGACGCAGCCTTTCCTTCTCTGGTGGCTGAACAATCTCTCCATCTGCAGTCAAAGGAACAGGGAAGAAAAAGTATCTTCCCCACTAACCGAGGGAATTCTCCCCTTAGGTTAAAAGATCAACCCTTTCTTTAACTTCTTTTTTTTTCCCTTTCATCCCGGTTTCCATCTCATGCTCTTGATGTCCCTTCTTGCTGTCCTAAGGATGCAGCTGCTTGGCAGGCCTCTGTTCGACTTCAGTGAAACTTGACACGTGAGGTTGCCACACGCTCTGGATTTGTCCAGGTTGTCTGCATATCTCTTGCTTTGGCTTGGTACAAGGCGACTTGACAGAGCTGATGTTTGCAAAACGTGGTCACAGGGCTTTCCCTGGCCCAGCCACAGAGTTTCATTCATTCATGAGGGAGCACCCTTGCTCAATAAGCGGAGACTACAAAGAGGAGTAAGACATGGTCCATGACCTCAGTGCAGCCAGAGTTTGGATGGGAAGACAAATGGCCCAATCATAATGCGCTGCAATAACCACTATGATTCCATAGACTTGGGTGGAGGGCAGGAGCCAGCCTGCTACAGTTAGGAGCATGGTCAGGAAAAGGATCCCAAAGCTAATGAAATCTACAGTGAAAAATAATCAGGTCAAATAAAGAGGCATTGGCCAGGTGGGAGGTAACTGGGAGACGGTGGTTAGACTGAAAAGACTACAACTGCAGAGGTCTCGGGGCTCTTGTTAAGGGAACTGCAAGACACTCAGTGTAGTGGGAGCCAAGTGAGGTGCTGGAAGCCAAAGCCGGGGAGACGGGGGCGGTAGGGGAGGGACCAAAGCCTGAAAGACCTTGGCATTGGTCTCGAAAAACACAAGGAGCTGTTGAAAGGTTCTGCCGAGGGCCACGCTGCAGGACCTGATTTAGGATGATGGCCTGGATTGCCGCCTGAAGGTCGGTGAGGAAAAGTCTGATGAGGTCACGTGAGCCAGGGAGGGCGCCTGTGCTGGGAAACGCCCTGCTCCGGAGCACGTCCTGCCGGCTCCTGCCTCTTGCAGACTGAGTCCTCTCGCGCAGACCCGCCTGGCTGCCATCCCGAGGCTTTTAGGCACAAAAGGAGGTGCAGCTTTTCAGTGCATCTGAGTAAGATGCGCTCAAGCCAGGGGTGATTGTGCAGACAATCTGCAGAATGCCACGAGGAGAAGACGGGGTCTGGCCATGGCCAGATGGAACACGGTTGCTGCATTCTGAGCAAGGCTGGTGCTATGGGCTGGACAGGGTCTGCGCGGGTCCCCGCAGGTTCATGGGCGGGAAGCTTGGTCCCCAGTGTGGTGCTGTTGACGTGGAATCTCTAGGAGGTGGGGCCCAGTGTGATATAATTAGGTCACCGGGGCACCACCCTTGGAAGGGATTAGCGTTGATCTCACGGAGTGAGTTAGTGCTCCTGAGAGTGGATTGTGACAAAGCCTGGCCGCCCCACTCACGTGGCCCCTTCTGCACATGGCCGATGCCCTTTCTTTGTTTATCGGGTTGTGACTCAGCCAGGGGGCCCTCGCCAGGACACCAGTGCCGTGCGATTTGGCCTCTCCAGCCACTAGAATTGTAAGCCAAATAAACCTGTTTGAGAGTTACCTAGCCTCGAGTATTGGGTTGAAGCAACACAAAAACAGCCCCAGGGAGATGTGAAGTCTGCACTCGGGTGGAAGGTTCAGACCTGAAAGGGCAGGAAGGAAGGTCCTCTGACTCCGGCGCCGGCCAGGATGTCTTTTTAAAGAGGGAATCTTCTACGCCCAGTGCCAGACTGGGTAGGCGGTGGATCCTAAACGGGTAGAACGGTCACCGGAGAGAAGTCGTGGGGTTCTTGTCTTCACACAAGAAAGAATCCAGGCGTGAGACAGAGAGCGAAGTAACAGGGTTTTATTGGGGATAGGGCATCCGTCAGAACAGAAGTGACAGAGAATGTCCAGTCACTCGGACTGGGGAAACTTATGTTACATGGTTGTGTGGAGAGAATACACCTGGGCAGGCCAGGCGGGCGGCTCAGCAGAGAGCTGAGTATGTAGTCTTTGTTTAGACTGGGCTTATAAAGGAAAAGGGGTCCCCTCCTCCTCTGCTAGGAAAAAGGGTTTGTTGAGTGTAAATGAGGAAATTCCTCCCCAAGTTTGTTATCAGACAGGCTCTAACAGATCTAGGTATTGTTCTGGTGTGGTTTGTTTTTTTTTTTTTTTTTTTTTTTTTTTTTTTTAAGATACTTATTTGAGAGGCAGAGTGACAGGGAGAGGGAGAAGGAGAGAGGTCTTCCCTCTGCTGATTCACTCTCCAGATGACCACAACAGCCAGGGCTGGGCCTGGCCAAAACCAGGAGCCTAGAACTTCATCCTGGGTCTCCCACATGGGTGGCCAGGGCCCAGGCACTTGGGCCATCTTCTGCTACTTTTCCAGGGGCATTAGCAGCGAGCTGTATCTGAACTGGGGAGCTGGGACTTGAATCAGCACTCTACTATATGATGCTGATGTTGCAAGCAGCAGCTTAACCCATCACACCCTAACGCCAGCTCCCAGCCCTGGATTGTAATCCTAGCTGTGCTCCTTATTTTTAGGGTGACCTTGAGCAAATAATTTATCTTCTTCAAGTCAAAGTTACTCATCTGAAAAACAGGGAAAGTGATGTCTACCTCACTGGGAGTTTGTGGGGGTTACAGGTGATGTTCTCAGAGGACCACCAGGAGGGGAGGCCGCCAGCGGGCCGGCTGTCAGCTGATGTGACTGGCATACCTCGTTGTTCCCGAGAGGCTGGACCGAGCCCACCTGTCTTTCTTCCGCCCTTAGTTCCTTCCCCTTGCCAGTGCGTCTCCTCCCGAACTGAAGGCTTCAGGACACGGCGCTTCCCCCTCACGCGTGGAGACAGGAGAATTTCCAGCTGCCTAATGACCTTGGACCTGGTACTGTTTCCTGTGGGGGTTCCTGCGCCTGGGTTTCAGCTCCCGTAAGTGTGCCCACCCTGTCTCTGTCTCTTTGTGTGCTCGGCCCTCAGAACCATGCCTGGCACATTATATACACACATCCTGTGCGTTTGCTGACTGGATGAGTTCCAAGATTATGTTCACATTTTTTTCTCCTTCTCCCCCTTTCATGATCTTTCTTCTTTAATATAGTATGAATGGTTTTGAGCGTCTTTTTTTTTTTTAACTAGAAACCATGGTAGCATTTTCAGATAACTCCCGATAACTGTTACCCTTACCCAGACCCTTTCCTTGCATGTGGGTAGAATCTGTAAGTATGAAGAGATACCACTTTTATGACTACATTGTATGGCAACAGGGTTTTTGCCAGTATAACAAGGTCCCAAATCAGTCGATTTTGAGCAAAATGGAGGTTGTTTTGGTTGGGCCTGACCTAACCAAGTGAGCCCTTTCAAATCAAGTGGGCATTTTTTTTTCTGGCTGGCCTTGGAGAAGAGCACACAGCTAGACTGCAGAAAAGAGTGTCCTGTAGGAGCTGAGAGAGGCCCCCAGCCCCCCACTCTGAGAACAGGAACCATCAGCGTGTAGCCAGAGGAAGTGGGTTGTGCCAATAATCTGGATGAGCTGGGGTCAGCACAGGGGTGCAGCCTGGAGACCCGAGCAGGGCTCCAGCTCCAGCAGGCCCAGACGGTCAGCCAATCCCAGTGTGCACTTTCCAGCCTCTCAAGGGATGCTAAACTGTCACACTGGGATGGAAAGCTACATATAAACTACCGCGAGTGTTTTATAAATTAGATAGACTATAAATAAATAAAACCCAAATGGCCAATGGCTATCACCACGTTGAGTAGCATAGCTGCTATATTCCTTTGTTGAGTGAATATATGTAGAACAAAACCCACATCACTGTTTAGTTAAGAGGCAGGTGTGGTCTGCTTCACCAAGTCGGTGACTGTGACAACATCTTCTCTCTCTAAAAATGTCTTTGACGGCAGGGACTTCAGCCTTTGAATGACTTGTTATTTGCCCCGAATGGTTCCCATTATTTGTATTGGATAGTGACATGTGCCACTGGCACAAATACAAAAACAAGAGAGAATGTAGAGTGTGCACACTCTGGAGACGGGATTATGCTCCTGCAAACGTGGACTCTGCCCCTTCCCACCATGGTTAAGCCCATAGACCTGGTGGAACATCTCAGCCCCACCGCTCCAGGACACTTCAGAGAAAAAGTGGAGCGGGCGCCCTTTTGAAATGCCAAGCACAGTTTTCCACAATCTGAAAATATATTCTAAGTCAACAAGGTCCCAATACAGTGGTGTTAGGTTTATTTCTGTCAAAGATGCAGAGTGTGGTATTGTGATCTACTAAGAAATGGATGTTTGCTCTGGGTCTCCTAGCATAGCGCTTCTGCAACCCTTGTAACTTTCTGAATGACAGGTGTATGGGAGCACCTTATGCAAATCATAGCAATGAGTTTATGTTAATGAGGTGACTGGGGCTGAAGGCTCTGGACAGCAGCAGGATGTCAGGATGTGGCTGTCTGCCCAAGGAGCCAGCTGTGTGTCTAGAGGGTTAAACCTTTCACCCTTTCCCGGGGGATTGAGTTCATCATCCATGGCCGAGGATCCAATGACTCACGCCTACCTTATGGAGCTTCCCTAAAATCCTTAAAAAAGGGGTTGGGGGAGCTTCTGGGTCAGTGAACAGGCCTGTGGGCCCCAGGAGTGGCATGCCGCAGCTCCACAGGGACAACGGCTCCTGGGCTCCGACCTCCTCTAGACCTCAGCTTCGCCTGCCTATTCACTTGTGTCCTTTATAATAGACTGGCAGTAATACATAAGGCACTTGCCTGATTTGTGTAAGCTGTTCTAGCAAACGGTCAGACCCAAGGAGCACTATTAACCGTGACCTCCAGCTACCAGTGGCAGTGAGGGAGGCCTGCACTCGAAGTGGGTGCAGCTTGGTGGGAATGAGCCCTTTGGCAGTGACTCCGGCAGTCAGCGTCAGGGTTGAGTAGTACTACCAGGAGCTCAGGGGGCGTCTGCAGAGCTGGTGAACTACTTGCTGGTGCCAAAGACACACATTTGGTGTCCGAAGCATCCTGAGCGGGAAAGAGACTATAGCAAAACCGGCGAATCACGGGGTACCCCTGGTGGAGGTGGCAGCGGGACTGGAGAGACAGGGTTCCCACCTCTGTGGGGTTGGAGCAGAAGACAAAGAATGAAATAATATGTCCACGCAAAGGGACTTTTAAAAAGGTTTGTGAAAACAGAATTAAGGGATATGTTTATTTTGGTGCCAAAATAAAGTGTGAAAGCCATGCATAGTTTTTTCATAATGTGAATTTTTCATGAGTTGTTGAAGACTCCCTCATAGATAAAAGGAATTATTACCGGAGAAGAGGTGTTGAGAGAGAAGATGCCAGGAGCATTTTGAGATAGGACAGTCAGGGAAGGTGTCTGAACAAAAGGTATTTGGGCCGAGAAGCAAAGAAGAAGGAAGTAGGTGGGCCTGGCGCTGTTGCATAGTTGGCTAAGCCACCATCTGCAGTGCCCCCATCCCATATGGGCACTTGTTCAACTCCTGGCTGCTCCACTTCCAATCCAGCTTCCTGCTAATGCATCTGGGATAGCAGTGGAGGATGGCCAAGTCCTTGGGTCCCTGAACCCACTTGGGAGACCTGGAAGAAGCTCCTGGCTTCAGCCTGGCTCAGCCCTGGCTGTTGTGGCCATCTGGGGAGTGAACCAGCGAATGGAAGCTTTCTCTCTCTCTCTCTCCCTCGCTCCCTAACTCTACCTCTCAAATAAAATAAAATCCTAAAAAAAAAGAAAGCAGGCTTAGCAGGAAGGGGAATAAAGTTCCAGGTAGAAGAAATAGCCAGCGCAGGAGCCCTGTGGCAGGAACGAGGCTGGCTGGTTCCAGCAGCTGCACCTCCTAGGTACAAGGGTGTGTGTGTGTTTCGTTTCCTAATTTACAGTCTCAACACGCTAGAAGTCTAACTCAGAGTAGATCCAAGGCGGCATAGCATCCAAACCACATCGAGTCTATTCATAAGGGAGCCAATAAGATTCATTTTTTCCGTGGCCACAGGAAACACCCCTAAACCCAACCAACCATCTCATAAACATGGATCTGGAAAGTAGGACAAGTCTGCCATCAGGACCGGAGAAGTCCAAGGTCCCCGCGCCTGGAGCATCGCCCCCACCCATGTGGGACGTGGTTTGTCCCAAATGCTCGCTCCCCCCGCCTTCTCCTGACTGGAACACGGCTTCGTTTCTACTCTAAGGCTCCCTTCATGCAGGCTAGTGTGCCGGAGCCAGTGTTCCCTAAGCAAACGTCCGGCGCCTCTTCCCCTTCGCCAGCCCTCCCCCTTCCCTTCCTGCCCCGCCCCTCTCGCTAGACCGTGGTCCCCTGGTCCTTTCCCCTCGGTCTGTCTGTCCTGTCCCCTGCCTTCCTTCTCTCCGCTCCTCACGCGCTCCCCGTCACCCCCGCGCCCTTGCCCCATCAGGCCACCCTGCAAGGTGGGTGCCGCAGCGCCTGGCACTGCTGCTGGCGGGGCGGCCAGGAGCGAGGAAAAGCCTCCGGGGTTCTGGCTTCTTGTTGCTGACACACTGCCTGCCGCCTGGTGCCGTCCTGGGACAGAGGCAAATCAAACCGCCCTCCGCCTGCGTGCGCCCCACAGGAGGGGAAAGGCCCCTCACCTTACACTTCGTTTACTTCACGTGAGGTCTTGGGAGTGACGACGCCATGCTGGGCGTGAGATCAAAGGCAACCAATGAGTTTATTTCAATCCTTTCTGGAATCAGATAAAGTATAAATAAACCAAGAAATAAAGATGACCATTTTTTTTTATTTTTTCAGTATCCAAATATACTGTTTACATACACAGTATTTTATAGCAGACTTGTTTTATGGACCAATAAAATTTAAAAACATTTATTGGGGCCGGAGCTGTGGCATAGTGGGTAAAGCTGCCGTCTACAGTGCCAGCATCCCATGTGGGCGCCAGTTCAAGCCCCGGCTGCTCCACTTCTGATCCAGCTCCCTCCTTGAGCCTCTGCACCTACATGGGAGACTTGGAAGAAGCTTCTGGCTTCGGATAGGCCCAGCTCCGGCTGTTGCAGCCACTTGGGGAGTGAACCATCGGATGGAAGACCTCTCTCTGCCTCTGCCTCTTTGTAACTCTGCCTTTCAAATAAATAAATAAATACATCTTAAATAAGTAAATAAATAAACATTTATTTATTTGAAAGGCAGAGTTCACAGGTGTAGAGAGAGAGAGATAGATCTTCCATCCACTGGGTCATTCCCCAGATAGTCACAGTGGCCAGAGGTGGGCTGGTTGGAAGCCAAGGGCTTCCTTGGGGTCTCCCACATGGGTGCAGGGGCCCAAGGACCTGGGCCATCTTCTGCTGCTTTTCCAAGAGCATTAGCAGGGAGCTGGATTGGAAGCGGAGCAGCTGGGACTTGAACTGGCACCCATATGGGAGGCGGAGACTTAACCTACTGTGCATGGGAGACCAGGAGAAAGCTTCGGATTAGCACAGTGCGCCGGTTGTAGCGGCCACTTGGGGGGTGAACCAACAGAAGGAAGACCTTTCTCTCTGTCTCTCTCTCTCTCTAACTCTGCCTGAAGAAGAAGAAGAGGAAGAGGAAGAGGAAGAGGAACCCTTTCTCTGAATCTCAATCTCTCTCCCTCCCTCTCTCCCTCTCCCTCCCTCTGTAACTTTGCCTTTCAAATTAAAAAAAAAAAAAAGGAAAGGAAGGCAAACCTGGCCAGCGTGCAGCAGTGTCTAACCTGGCTGAGTGGAGACTCCACACTGCACAGTGAAAAGACGTTGAGACCTGACAGATGCTGGTTTGAGTCTCAGCTTTACGCTTCACATGCTGTAATACTTTAGGGACAAATCAGCTTTTGCCCCAAGTGCAGGTGCACAAGCATAAGCAGTACCCACAGTGTTCACCAAGACTATCTGACTGATGCACTCCCTGGGCAATAGATCACTTAGGAGACAGTTACTCTTGGGGCAGGCATTGGACACAGTGGTTAAGACGCCTCTTGGGACCCTGCATCTCATCTCAGAGTGCCTGGTTTGAGTCCTGGCTCCTCTGCTTTTGATCCAGCTTCCTGCTAATGCGTGCAGGCGAGGTAGTTTGTGATGGCTCAAGCGCCTGTGTCCCTGCCACTCACATGAGACCCAGATGGAGACCAGGCTCCTGGATTCAGCCTGGCCTAGTCTCAGCTGTTGAAAGCATTTGGGCAGTGAGTTAGCATATGGAAGAACTGTCTCCCTTTCCCCCTCTCTCCCTGCCTTTCAAATAAAAATGAAAAAAAAAATATATTTTTGACAGGCAGAGTTAGACAGTGAGAGAGAGACAGAGAGAAAGGTCTTCCTTCCATTGGTTCATCCCCCAATGGCCACTACGGCCAGCGCGCTGCGCCGATCCGAAGCCAGGAGCCAGGTGCTTCTTCCTGGTCTCCCATGCGGGTGCAGGGCCCAAGCACTTGGGCCATCCTCCACTGCACTCCCGGGCCACAGCAGAGAGCTCGACTGAAAGAGGAGCAACCGGGACTAGAACCCCGGGGTACTGGCGCCGCAGGAGGAGGATTAGCCTGGTGAGCCACTAGCACTGGCAAAAAATATATATATTTTTAAAATTACTCTCCAAAACAAAAAAAAATTTTTTTAAAAAGTTATTCTCTCATCAGTTTCTTTAAATCCTCCAAATACATCGAAGACAAAGTTCCTCTTTTGTCCTAATGTTCTAACTCAGGCTAGTTTCATTTTTTTCATAAAAATTTATTTATTTATTTGGAAGTCTGAATTACACAGAGAGAGAACAGGCAGAGAGAGACAGAGAGAGATAGAGAGAGGTCTTCCATCCGCTGGTTAACTCCCCAATTGGCCGCAACGGCCAGAGCTAAGCAGATCCGAAGCCAGAAGCCAGGAGGTTCTTTCAGGTCTCCCACTTGGGTGCAGGGGCCCAAGGACTTGGGCCATCTTTCACTGCTTTCCCAGGCCACAGCAGAGAGCTGGATTGGAAGTGGAGCAGCCAGGACCTGAACCGGCGCCCATATGGGATGCCGGCGCTTCAGGCCAGGGCGTTAACTCACTGCACCACAGCACCGGCCCCTGTTTTTTGTTTGTTTGTTTGTTTTGTTTTGTTTTTTTAATAGAAGAGTAGGCCTCAGGCCATGTCCATCTGTAAGAACAGCCCTGGAAGTAGATATACCCAAATGTGAGTCTTTTGTAGAACCTGAAACTTCCTACAGGGTCTCTCCTCCTCCAGCACAGATAAAACAAAGGTTGGCTTTCCTCTTGCCAACTGGAGTTTATTCCCAAGTAGAACCAAATGCCTGTGTTGGAATTGACCTTGCCCTAGCACAAGTCCGGCAAATGGATGCCCGCCTCTCCCCCACCCCGTTCCCCTAGCCCTGTCAAACTATCCTGGACACCTCTCTTCCCCTTGAGACCACCAGACTCACCCTGCCCACCTCTCTCCAACCTGCATCCTCTCCTTTCAGAACCCAAGATTCCCAGGTGCATTCTGCCACCATTTTAATGACTAAGTAATAGTATTTCCATGGATACCTCTTCATTCCCTGAGATCTTAGAAGGCAAATATATATTCTTTCTACTTAACCATGTCTTCTTTAATAACAAAAATGAGAACATGCGTGTATTTTTAATTTTAATTTTTTCATTTTATTTGAAGGGCAGTAAGACAGAGAGACAGAGATCTCTTGACTGCTGGTTCACTACCCAATGCCTACATCTGCCAGGCCTAGGCCAGGACAGAGCTGGCAGCCCGGAACTCCATCCAGGTCTACCACATGGGTGGCAGGGACCCGAGTACTTGAGTTCATCTACTGCCTCCCAGGGTGCGAATTAACAGGAAGCTGGGTTGGAAGCAGACGTGGGAGAGTTGAAACAGGCACTCCACTGTGAGCGACAGGTGCCTCAACCACATGCCTGCCCCCAGAGAATGTTTTATCTGCAGCTCTCCCATATCTGGAGCTGGGCCCCTGGCTGATCTGGGAACCACAGGTGCTGACATGCGGGGGGAGGGGGGGGCTTTGCTTGCTACTCTCATGAGCTTATAATTGTTAACAACTGTTTATAGTGTGACAGGTAACAGGGCACATTGCAGCAGGAAGCCAGAGAGATGGCTTTGATGTGCAGCAAAGCTGTGCCAAGCTGTCAGTTTATGATACAGTTCACAGCGACAATGGGACTTTAGATGTAGTATAGCCTGACAGTTTCGATTTGAGCTCAGCTGTGAAATCAAAGGGAAAGATCTTTACCCATTTGTGTGTGTGCTTAAGATTTATTTATTTAACTTTTTTTATTTAAACTTACAGCGAGAGGGACATGCACACACACACACACACACAGATGTTCCATCCACTAGGTCACTCCCCCAAATGGTTGCAATGGCCCTGGCTGGGCCAGGCCGAAGTCAGGAGCCTGGAACTCCATCTGAGTCTCCCACGTGGGTGGCAGGGGCCCGGGCACCTGGGCCACCTTCTGCTGCTTGCCCAGGTACATTAGCAGGGGGCTGGATCAGAAGCTGAGCAGCCATGATTTAAACTGGTGCCTTGTGGATGCTGGTGTTGCGGGCTGTGGCTTAATCTGCTGTGCCACAGCACCAGCCCAACACTCATTTGTTTTTAAATCTTATTTTCTCATACTCGGTCATTTGCTTCTTTCCTGTTCCCGAACTTCACCAAGTTACTTTCCTCTTCAAGGCCTTGCCCCCACCCTTCCTCCTACCTGGGCTGTTCCCCTGGCTGATTCTTAGCAGTTGGGACTCAGAGGGGACTTCCCTAACCACCTCCAGCTTCAAAGAGGGTTCCCGCCCTTACTTTGTCTTTTAACCACTTAGGCTCCTCTTCTAAATACAGATCATAGAGCCTGTGTTGAGCGATTGTTTTCTCAGCTCTCAAGGATTGCATACAGCTTGTACTGATGCACGGGGGAGGAGAACTCTTTACATGCAATGGATGCCTAAGGCATTAGAGTTGACTTCTCTCAACCTGACCCATCTTATCATCTGGCATTGTGTCCTTCTTGGCACTCACCACAGCCCAGTGATTACCTGGTTTATCGTGTGTATCTGCCTGCGGTCTGTCATGCCACTCCAGAATGGGCACTCCAAGGGCAAGAAGCTTGTTGTTTGTTCAGGCTGAATCTCAAACCCTGGCACAGCTGCTGCATAACCAAAGCACAATGAGAAGATGTGTGAAAGAAATATTATTTTAGCTTTGGGATTGAGAACCTTTGCAATGCTAGGGTGGGATTCTTACACTTCAGTGTGCTCCCTAAAGAACCCATCCATCACTGGGGGGCAGGCGTTGTGGAACAGATGCCTGGGACAGCAGCGCCCCATATGAGTGCAGGTTTGAGCCCCGGCTGCTCCACTTCCTATCGTGCTACCTGCTACTGTGCCTAGGAAAGCAGCAGATGATGGCCCAGTCCTTTGGGTCCCTGCCACCTACATGGTAGGCAGGGTGGGATAGCTCTTTCTGTTTTCATTCTAAAACTAGAAACTCAGGGGCTGGCGTCGTGGCAGAGTGCCTCCTGCAACACTGGCATCCCATATGGGCAACAGTTGTGTCCCAGCTGCTCCACTTTTTTTTTTTTTAACACAGGCAGAGTGGACAGAGAGAGAGAGAGAGAGAGAGAGAGAGAGAGAGAGAAAGGTCTTCCGTTTGCCGTTGGTTCACCCTCCAATGGCCGCCGCGGCTGGCGCGCTGCGGCCAGCACACCGCGCCTATCCAAAGGCAGGAGCCAGGTGCTTCTCCTGGTCTCCCCTGCGGGTGCAGGGCCCAATGTGGGAGACCTGGAAGAATCTACTGGTTTCTAGCTTCAGCCTGGGGACCATCTGGGTAGTGAACCAACAGATGGAAGATCTGTCTCTCTCTCTAACTTTCAAATCAGTAAGTAAACCTTAAAAAACAAAAAAACAACCAACAACTAGAAACTCAGAGGGGTGGGATCCGCACTTTTGTCTTGCTGAAGGCAGCTCCTGGGGAGAAGCAAACCTGTTGAAGAGCTTTAGATGTCAGAGGGCGGGGACACAGGGCTGAAATTGTCAGCAAGCTGAGCATTAACCTCCTTTGGAGTTTCTGGAACTCGCTATCCTAGGTGCTTCTGAGGCCCGATGTCAAGGCCGTGCTGGGGCTACTGTTTATGAAGATGACGCCATTGAGCCATTTCTAGTGCCGCTACATTGCGGGTGAACCTAGGGCACATCAGGCTGGAGGAAGTGAGCCTGCACTGTATATCCCGCTTCTAGCAGGCACCCAGAGAAGTCAACTCCTAGAGAGAGAAGACAGAACGGGGGTTGCCATTGCCTGGGGAGCGAGTTAGGCACTGAGGTGTGCGGAGCTTCAGCCTGGGAAGATGAAAACTGTTGGGGATGAGGGGGTGCTGGGGTGGCGGCACAGCCCTGGGAATGCGCTTAAGGCCACCGAGCTGCGCACTGAAAAAACTCTTCAAAGAGTAATGATCTGACATCCAAGAAAAGGCAAAGGAAAGGAGAAAGTGTGTGTCCCCAGGAGGTTTTGGAACCGAAGGTTCCTCTGCATTCTGCACTGCACAGGGACTGGCTCGCCTTCCTCGGCATCGCCCGGGGCCCAGCCCGGAGACCGGAGACCCACGCCCCAGCGGCTGAAGCCACGCGGCCCGGCAGGTGACCGTGCGGTCTTCAGTGCGCAAAGGACAGCCTGCGGGGTTCACGAAGGATTTAGCGGGTCTCAGCTCTGCTCAGGGCTCGCACTCCGTCATAGTCTCGAGAGACTTTCTTCAGAAAGCAACGGGACAGACAGAGCGACCAGCGGCGCGCGCTGCGTGCCTCGACGGGGCGCGGAGGACGGCGCCGCCGTCAGGGACTCGGTGGGACTCCGCGGCTAGGAATTCTTTTTCTGGGTCGGAGGGCGGTGCGGCAGGTGAGGGGACAGCCAGTGGGGGAAGCGAACTCGCCCCCTTGCGGGAGCTGCGCGCAGTCAGAGGCGCCTGGTGCACCACGGAGGCGCAAGCTGCACAAGCGGAGCCCGCGTGGAGCAGGGGGCGGAGCCTAGTGCCTCAGTTTCCCCGGGAGAGGCGCTCCGGGCACCGCCCCTCTGACGTCGCTAGGCGGGCGGGACCCGTCCGGCCGCCAGGGGGCGCGAGCGCGGGCCGGGCGCCGGGGAGTGGGCGCGCGGGCAGCGCGGCGCGGCGCCCCGGGGGCCGTGCGGGCCGAGCCGAACGAGGCGGAAGCCTGGGCGGGAGGCGGGGCGGCGCGCTGAGTCACACGGGATCGACCCGCCCGCCGCTTGCAGGGGCAGAGGTGACAGCGGGCCCGGGACGGGCGGCCGCCACTGCCCGCCGCTCCGAGGGACCGCCGGGCAGCGGAGAGCAGGTCAGGAGCTGGGCCGGGCGGGCCGCCGGGGTCGCTGTCCCCTGTCGGGCCGAGGGCACCCGCCCCGATGGGACGCGCCGCGCGGCCGGGCCTCAGCCCTTCCTCGCGGCGGCGCTGCGCTGGGCCGGCCGGAGCCCTCGAAGGGCGGCGGGCGCTGCGGGTCCTCGTCGTTCGGTCCTCGGGCTCGGCCCGGGCGCTCGGCGGGGGTCCCGGAGAGCTCGGGAGGCGCTGAGAGGGCTGCGGGCGTGGGCCGTTGAAATGGTGTCAGACGCCGTGCAGTGCACCGCCCTGCCACTCCGGCAATGGGGCGGAATTCGAAAGCTTGAAAAGAATTCAGCGCTAGCCCGGCCCCTCGGTTTCACACATGCTGGAGCCACGCATCCAGTCGGTAAGGGAGTGCGGGATCCTGTCTGGGAGACGGGGAGGCAAGGTTTCCCAGGAGCGACCCGGCTGGAGACGCAGCCGTGGCCGTGGCGGGGCTGTGTAGTTCCTCGGACACCTGTGTTCTGCTGCGCCCGCGGCCTGATGCCCCCCAGGCGTCGGTGTCCCGAGGATGCTGGTACTGTCAGTTGAACACAGCAGCGTTGGAGTCACCAAGCTGGCCAGGCTCTGGTGCAGATTAGGAGCCGGGAGGAAGGCTCGGCGACAGAGGTCAGTTTTAAATGCAGAGGCAAGACCCTAACAGCCTGAAATGCAGCCTCTCCTTAGCCGTTGCCGGCTGCCTCATTGAAAGCCCAGGAATGAAAGTAGATGTTTTCGGCGCTCACATTCTTCTGCAATACTGGTATCCTCCCTTTAGGTCTGTTTCGCAGTAACGTGGACATCTTGTGTCCACACACTTTCTTGTCATAATTAGTGCTGTTTTGGATTGCGGCAGGCTAGTAGCGAGACTAATATTTAGGGTTCCAGCATAGTTTAACTCTGCCTGTTTACGTAGCTGAGTTACAGGGAGTGAGCAGGGTTGGTTAGTCCCTACTGATGTGTTGCAAGACTGAAGTCCTGGGGAGCACATAAGGGTGATTCGTCAGAGTGGGTGTTGTGTTTATTGCTTTCAAGGCATGAACTGATTCGAGGTGATGAGCAAGTTTATTCCTCTGCATGCATTTTCTCCAATATATGGAGTGAAAGGATCTTTAAGGGCTGTGTCTGAAGTTCTGAATTTATATGTTAACATGAAACACATGTCACTCATTGCAACAACAAAAAAAGGTTTAAGAAAAAAAGGTTAGGGGCGGGTGCTGTGGCTTAGCTGGTTAAGCTACCACCTGGGACGCAGGCATTCCACATGGGCGCCAGCTGGAGACTCAGCTGCTCCACTTCCAATCCAGCTCCCTGCTAATGGCCTGGGAAAGCAGAGGAAGATGGTTCAAGTGCTTGG
Organism: Oryctolagus cuniculus; assembly: GCF_051225735.1. Taxonomy (NCBI): domain Eukaryota; kingdom Metazoa; phylum Chordata; class Mammalia; order Lagomorpha; family Leporidae; genus Oryctolagus; species Oryctolagus cuniculus. Next base: position 29,954,263 of record NC_142881.1, read on the forward strand.
ACCCCTGCTTCCACGTGGGATACCCGGATGAAGCTCTTGTCTTCGGTGTGGCCCAGCCCTGGCCATTGAGGCCATCTGGGGAGTAAACCAGGGGATGGAAGACTACTCTGTCTCTCCTCTCTCTATAACTTTGGCTTTCAAATAAATAAATACATCTTTAAAAAGGAAAAAAGGATAAAAACATTATGCATGTTTTTTATCCATGATGAGTCTTCGGATTCATTATTAGTCTCAGCTCACCCAGTCTTTCTGTCAGTGTTGGGCTAAAATAAGTGAGAAATGATTTTTCAAATTACAGGTACCTCAGTGTTAAGGTCAGGTCAGCTCGGAGACTGGAAGGGAATGCTTTGTGTGTGGTGGGGACTAGCTGGAGTCTAGCCTGGAATGGAGCCGGTGCAGCGCCATGGTAGCTTTTGCAATAAGCCGAGAACGTTCCGACTCAGAAAACGCGATAAGGTTACTTTTATGCAACATTCAGGCTGTGTGCATTGTGGGCTGGGACGGATTCATCTTTGTAGACTCTGTCCAGATGTGTGCAAGGCACTTGTCTCGCAGCCCAGAGCAGAGTTTTCACTCCTCTTGCTTCTGTCCATTGCTTTTCTCTGGCTCCTTTCTTCTCTGTGCGCCCTCTTAGCTGCAGGGACCCTCTTCACATTCCTCATTGCCATTCAGAGCCACCCGCAGGACTGATTGAACTCGCACTGCTTTTTCTTTCTTTCTTTTTCTTTTTTTAAGATTCATTTATTTGAAAGGGAGAATTACAAACACACACACACACACACACACACACACTCAGAGATAGGAAGAAACAGAGGGAGATCTTCCATCTTCGGGTTCACTCCCTAAATGGCCACAACAGCCAGGGCTGGGCCAGGCTGAAACCAAGAGCCAGGAGTTTCATCAGGGTCTCCCACATGGGTGGCAGGGCCCGAGCATTAGGCCATTCTCCGCTGCTTTCCCACTCACGTTAGCAGGGAGCTGAATCGGAAGTAGAGCAATGAGGACTTGAACCGGTACCCTTATGGGATGCTAGCACTACAGGTAGCAGCTTAACCCATTATGTCACAAACCGGCCGGCCTCCCCCAAGCTTTTTTTTTTTTTTTTTTTTTTTTTTAAGATTTACTTTATTTGAAAGAGATACAGGGGGGCCGGCACTGTGGTGTAGTGGGTAAAACCACCATCTGCAGTGCTGGCATCCCATATAGGCAATGGTTCGAGTCCTGGCTGCTCCACTTCTAATCTAGCTCTCTGCTTTGGCCTGGGAAAGCAGTAGAAGATGGCCCAAGTCCTTGGGCCCCTGCACCTGCGTGGGAAGAAGCTCCTGGCTCCTGGCTTTGAATTGGCCCAGCTCCGGCCGTTGTGGCCAACTGTGGAGTGAACCAATGGATAGAAGACCTCTCTCTTTCTTTCTCTCTCTGCCTTTCCTTCTTTCTCTGTGTAACTCTTTCAAATAAATAAATAAATCTTAAAAAAAAAAAGGGGGGGTGGTGGAGAGACATGGAAGAGAGAGAGAGAGAGAGTTGTCTTCCATCCACTTGTTCACTCCCCAAATGGCAGTAATGGCCAGGGCTGGGTCAAGCCAAAGCCAGGAGGCTGGAACTCCATCCAGGTCTCCCACATGGGTGCTGGGGTCCAAGTGCTTGGGCCATTCTCTGCTGCCTCCAGGTGCATTAGCAGGGAGCAGGATCTGAAGCAGAGCAGCCAGGACATGAACTGATGCTCATGTGGGATGCCAGCGTCACAAGCTGTTGCCGAACCTGCTCTGCCACAACATTGGCCCTGTTTTTTCTTTTAGAGGATGGGAAAAATCGTCATCATTCTTTTTTGTTTGTTTGTAGATTTTATTTTATTTATTTGAGAGTTAGAGTTACAGATGGAGAGAGGGAGAGACAGAGAGAGATCTTCCATCTGCTGGTTCACTCCCCAAATGGCCACAACAGCTGGAGCTGAGCCGATCCGAAGCCAAGACTGAGGAGCCTCTTCCAGGTCTCTCACATGCCTGCAGGGCTCCAAACGCTTGGGCCGTCTTCCACTGCTCTCCCAGGCCGTAAGCAGAGAGCGGGATCGAAGAGGAGCAGCTGAGACACACACCGGCACCCATATGGGATGCCGATGTTGCAGGCGGAGGCATAGCCTGCTATGCCACAGCACCGGCCCCAAAATCATCATCATTCTCAAGTCACTAAAAGCTCCTAAAAACTCCGGGTAGGTGTTCTCTAAGGGCAGGTTATGCTGAGCCTTCCGGAGGCTCTGGTCCTGGGAAGGGGGTCAGTGGTCCAGGGTTAGATTTGTATCTTCTCCATGCTTAAAGACCACAGGTGAGGGGCCGGCGCTGTGGCATAGCGGGTAAAGCCGCCGCCTGCAGTGCCGACATCCCATATGGGCGCCGGTTTGAGTCCTAGCTGCACCACGTCCGATCCAGCTCTCTGCTATGGCCTGGGAAAGCAGAGGAAGATGGCCCAAGGCCTTGGGCCCCTGCACCCACGTGGGAGACCCAGAAGAAGCTCCTGGCTCCTGGCTTCGGATTGGCCCAGCTCCGACCATTGCAGCCATCTGGGGAGTGAACCAGCAGATGGAATAATTTTTCTCTTTCTCTCTGTCAATGCCTTTGCCTATGCCTATGCCTCTCTGTAACTCTACATTTCAAATAATAAATAAATAAATCTTAAAAAAAAAAAAAAAGACTAGCTGTCCCTGTGGTGAACTTGCTGTTCTGTGCCACCATCTGGCTGGGGTACCTAGTCTTAAAAAAACAAAAACAAAAAACAAAAAAAACTACAGGTGAGGAAGCCTCCAGAGCCAGGAACACGTTCATCTGTGCCTCAGAAGGAAACCCTTTCTGCACAGTACATATCAAGGCTCCAAATGCATTGTAACTCCCTACCCTCTGAGTCATTTTTATCTTTGTTAGCCTAATGGAAGTGAAAAGTGATTTTCCAAACTACAGATACTCCAATGTTAAATTTATTTGGGGAGGGGGGTGTTTTTAAATGATGGAAACAATTGAAATAGAATGCATTTGGAAGCTGGCATATCTATTGCCAGGTAACAGACTTGGCATATTCTCTAGATTTTTTTATTCTATGGTTTGAAGTCAGCTAGTATGTACCTACTGCATGGCACTAATACAAGATTATCTGCTGTGAAATTCTCAGGTGTGCTTGTTCTTCTGCCAGGGCACAGGTGGGGATCATCCAGGCTGCAGGCCAAAAAAGGCCCTGCCAAGGCAGCCACGGGTGGGACTTGAAATTCAGTAGACCTATAGCAGGAGGATTTTTAAGTGGGTAATTTTGTTTGGCCTGTGAATGATGTTATAAGTATCCAAATGGTCTGGCAGAAAAAAGGTTCCCCACCCCTGTGCTGAAACATCCTTAAAATTTATTCAGAATACTTCTCAAACCTGTCACAACATCAGCTCATTTCATATGAAACACTTTTGTATTGCACCCAGCTTAGGAAGTCATCTGAATAAAGATTCTCAAGAATGGGTAGCTTAGTTCTGCTGGTTAGGATTTAATTATGCAATTCTTGTGCCTGGAAAGGAAGCATGGTCTAAAGCAGCAGTCATAAAATCAGATCACAGAACAGCTCTTTAATGAAAAAGCCACTAAACAAACCGAGGTGTTAACTTTTGGTGAGCTGCTTTGTCCTCGAAGCTACAAAGGGCAGCCATGGGTGGGAAGATGGACACAGAGTTGCTAGAGTGTCTTAGAGCTGTGCATCGGGTAAGGACAGAGATGCAGTCTGAGAAATACGTGTTGAGGTAACTTCATCCTTGAATGGACGTGACAGAGGACTTCACTAGGTGCCGTAATGTTACAGGACCACCACTGTATCGTGCGCGGTCTGTCATTAACCAAAATGTCATTATGTGGCATGTGACTATATTGTCTTAGGATTTATAAGTCTTTTTTTTTTAATTATTTATTAGAAAGGTAAGGCAGAGAGAGAGAGATAGATCTCTCTCCCATCTACCAGATCATTTCCCAAATGTCTGCGTCTACCAGGACTTGGCCAGCCTGAAGCTGGGGGCCAGGAGCTCAGTCTGGGTCTCCCACATGAGAGGCAGCAGCCCGGCTACTCAAGCATCACCTGCTGCCTTCCAGGGTGTGCATTAGCAGGAAGCTGGAATCATGAGCAGAGCCAGGACTCAACCCCAAGCACTCTGTGTGAGATGTGGCTTCCCAAGTGTGCCAGATGCCCAGCCCAGTCTTTCCTTTTATTTATTTTTTTATTTTCTTAAAGAATTATTTTATTTACTTGAAAGAGTTATAGAGAGAGGTAGAGCCAGAGAGAGAGTTCTTCCATTCCACTGGTTCACTCCCTAGATGGTCACAACGGTCAGAGCTGAGCTGATCCAAAAGCCAGGAACTTCTTTTGGGTCTCCACGCAGGTGCAGGGACACAAGGGCTTGGGTCATCTGCTGCTGCTTCCCCAGTCCACAGCAAAGAGCTGGATTGGAAGAGGAGCAGCCAGGACTCGAACCGGTGCCCATATGGAATGCCGGTGCTGCAGGCTGGGGGTTTTAACCCACTGCGTCACAGTGCTGGCCCCCCAGTCTTTCCTTCTGACTGCAGTGTGTGCCCTCCAAGAACTGAACCGTCACAGTGGAGTAAGTAGGGCATTGTTTTAGGAGCCTGAAGTCTGAACATACAGATTTCGGTTCTGATTTGCTCATTCATACAATGAATCCTCATTGAGCACTTTTATGTGTCAGGCATGGTTGTAGGGATACAGCACCTGTAGCAGCTGTGAGCGGATACAGCTGAGAGCTAAGCAGACAAAGACCTCATGGGACTGACATCCTAGTGGGGTGGAGGTGGATACCTGAATGGATAGAACATCAGATGCTCACAAATCCTCGTGAGTAGGGAAGTGAGAGAGAGACTGTGTGTGTGTGTGTGGTAGTGGGGGTGGGTGGTCAAGAAGGCCACCAAGATCACATTTGTCCCGAGACGTGCAGGAATTGAGGGAGTGAGCAGGAGCAGAGGAAGGAATAAGTTCCAAGGCCTGCAGCAGGAACACGTTTCACCAGTCTGAGAGATGGCGAGGCCATGGTGGCCGTACATTAGAGGCTGTGGGAAGGGGAGAGAGCGTCAGTGTAGGCCACTGTACAGGTTCTGCCCGTGACTCCGAGTGAAGGGGCAGTCATTAGAGTCCTGAAGAGACCAGGCATGGGCAGGGGTGGAATCAGAGAGGCCTTCCTTTTCAGACGGGTGGTGTGACCCTCACCCATGATTCTCTGGGCCCTGATTTCCTCATCTGTAGAATAACTGGGACCCCTGTAGCTCAAGAATTTCAGGCTTCCAGGCCTCAGGAATATTTCTCCATGGAGGCCAGAGGGTTGTGTAGGAAGAGATCCCAAAAGTAAACAGCTTCAGATGGCTTGCAAACTCGACAGCAGCCGCTGGAGCAGAATCGGCCACGTCGCGAGACTCGGGTCTGCGCAGGCGGGCTGTGAGGCTGTGAGGACGGCGCACTGGGCGTGGATTCCCTCTGCTCATCCCTGGCCCGCGGTGCCGAGGCCTCCGTCTTCCCTCCTGCTTGAAGAGGGGTGAAAAGCTGTTACTCATCAGCAGAGCTGGCAGCCGGAGGAGCTTTTGTTGTTAGGAAGGTTGGCATCTGTAGGGAAGGAAACAATTACCATTTTGTGTTTATCATAGGTCATTGGGATTCTTTTATAACATGCAAGGAGTCTGGAAGAGTCTTGTTTCTAATTCTCCCATTCAGTTCCCCTTTACCTCATGCTCATCCTAGTGCAGGTAATGTGTTTCTCTTTGAGTAGGATCTATGTATGTGTTTTAATTTGTGATGCTTTCATTCATTTTGCTTGTTTTTTCTCTAAGCGCTGTTTTTCAGATCTGCCCATGAAGCTACGTGTCTAATTCTTTGCTTCTGAGTGCTGCGTTAGACCTGTGCCATGTGCATGCACCGTGGTTCTGCTTGTCTGCTCTCAGCGTGGTGGGTGGGTCCTCAGGTGCCCCCCCCGCCCCGCCCCGCTCCCTAGCATCACACCTGTTTCAGTGAGCACCTTCATCATGCCCACTTATGGGGCTGGGTGGGGAGTAGTCTGTGGAGTAGGTACCCTGAAGGAGCTGCTGCAGTGCCTGAATTGGGTTAAGGAATGCGAGGATCCCCTCCACAGGGGCTGCATCCCCCGTTCTACCGCAGGGCTCCTGTGTCCTCGTGTCCCGCCGACACTCGGCTGTTTCCAGCTCTCCGCTTTTTCTGATTTCATAAGCGCAAAGTGGTATTTTGTTTTAACTTGTACTTTTGTGATTTCTAATGAATTTGAGCATCTCCCATGCATACAGCTTCTTTATAAATTACTTCTTCCTCTTTACCATCTTCAATCAGTTGATAGCCGTTTTGTTGCTGCCATTGACTTGTGGAGGTAATTTTCTGATTTTGATATACCTTCCTCATCACATTTAGACTTTGCAGATGTCTTATCATTTGTTCCTCTGTTAATTTTGTCTTTGCCAGCTTTTGACCAAGAAAAATTCTTTTTTTTAACTTTTATTTAATGAATATAAATTTCCAAAGTACAGCTTATGGATTACAATGGCTGGCTTCCCCCCTATAACTTCCCTCCCACCTGCAATCCTCCCCTTTCCCACTCCCTCTCCCCTTCCATTCACATCAAGATTTGTTTTCAATTCTCTTTATATACAGAAGATTAGTTTAGCATATATTAAGTAAAGATTTCAACAGTTTGCACCCACATAGAAACACAAGGTGAAAAATACTGTTTGAGTACTAGTTGTAGCATTAAATCACAATGTACAGCACATTAAGGACAGAGATCCTACATGAGGAGTAAGTGCACAGTGACTCCTGTTGTTGACTTAACAAATTGACACTCTTGTTTATGGCATCAGTAATCACCCTAGGCTCTTGTCATGAGTTGCCAAGGCTATGGAAGCCTTTTGAGTTCACCAACTCTGACCATATTTAGGCAAGGTCGTAGTCAGAGTAGAAGTTCTCTCCTCCCTTCAGAGAAAGGTACCTCCTTCTCTGATGACCTGTTCTTTCCACTGGGATCTCACTCGCGGAGATCTTCCATTTAGGTTGTTTGTTTGTTTGTTTGTTTGTTTTTTTGGCCATAGTGTCTTGGCTTTCCATGCCTGAAATACTCTCAGGGGCTTTTCAGCCAGATTCGCATGCCTTAAGGGCTGATTCTGAGGCCAGAGTGCTGTTTAGGACATCTGCCATTCTATGAGTCTGCTGTGTATCTCGCTTCCCATGTTGGATCATTCTCTCCCTTTTTTATTCTATCAGTTAGTATTTGCAGACACTAGTCTTGTTTATTTGATCCCTTTGGCTCTTAGTCCTATCATTATGAAACTGTGATGTAATCAACAGATTGAGTTCTTTGACTTATGGTTTATACCCTTGGAGTTTTGTTTCAGAAGTTTTTCCTGATCCCTGGGTCACATCTATGGCTTTAATCCCTTGAGAGCCAACAGGGCGCTGGATTGGAAGTGGAGCAATTGGAACTTGAACCAGCTCTCCTGTATGGGTTGCTAGTGTCCCAAGAGGCAGCTTAACTGCTGCACCAGGGCCCTGGCCCCAGTGAGTCAGTTTTTCTAATAGAATCTCGAAAAGATCCATGCTTCCCTCCATAGACTTATGGTACCCTGTTTCCGGTGTCTACAAACACGCTGACCTGTCTCTAAGCCACTGTTTTCTTCCATTAGTCTGTCAGTTCTTGCTCCAATTTTATTGCTCAGATTTTATTACCGTGAGTTTATGGTATGTTGTAATAATTGGCACAGCAAGTTATTCATTTTAAAGTGTACTTAGCTCTTCCTTGACCAAATTTTATTTTTTCATATAAAATTTGGAGTAAGTTTATTAAGTTACTCAAAATTTATATTGTTGTAGGGTTTTTATTGGGATTGTATTTATAATTACTTGGGGAGGCTTGACATCTTTGGGATGCTAATATTTCATCTAAGAGCATGCAATGTGTCTTTCCATTTATCCAGCTTATTTTTTTAGCATTTTGTAAAATTTGGAAATAATTTGGAGCTAACAGAAGAGTTCTAAGATTAGTACAAAGAGCTCTTGTATATCCTTTACCCCAAATCTCCAAATGTTAGCATTTTGCCATATTTGCTTTATTACTTCCTCTCCAGATTTCTATGCATGCTTTTGCTCTGACTCCATTGAGTCAGTCGTACACATCACGCCCTTTTAAAACCTCTAAATACTTAAGCAGTTCATTTTTAAGTCCTTTATTAGAATTTTAAAGTTTTTCTTCATAAAGAGGGCATTCTTGGTTGAATTCATTTGTAAATACTTCATAGTTTATTTGTGGTTGTGAATCATATTACTTTTTCCTTTCAAAATTTATCTGAAAGATGCACACACATACAAGAAGAGATGTACAGACAGAGAGACAGCTCCCATACATACACTGGTTTACTCTCCAGATGCCTGCAACAGCTGGGCCTGAGGCCAGGAGCCAGGGACACAATCCAGATCCCCCAGGTGGGTGGCAGGAACCCAATTCCTTGAGCCACTGCTGCTGCTTTGAAGAGTCTGCGTTAGGCTGCTGGGTCAGCAGCCAGAACAGGTCTCCAACTCAGATGCTCCCCTATAGGTTGAGGTATCTTAACTTTTAGGCTGAATGCCTGCTGCAGCACATTTCTTTTTACTGTTGTTTTCTAGTTGATTATTGGTAGTTCAGGAGAAATGATACTGATTATTATAAGCTGATCTGTCATCCAACAGCTTTGTTCCATTAGTTCCAAATAGTCTTTTGGTGGTTGTGTTTTTCCAGGTCGTTAATCATATCCTTTGAAAATGGAGACACTTTTGTGGCTTCTTTCCCACCCTTTACCTCTGATTTCTTCTTTTGTCTTTTTCTCACCAAATTGACCAAGTTTTGAAGGACTGTGTCAGACAGTTGCCATGCTAGTGGGCGTCTTTGGCTTGTCAACCTTCAAGAGTGAGTCTAGGGGCCAGCGCCGCGGCTCACTAGGCTAGTCCTCCGCCTAGCGGCGCCAGCACACCGGGTTCTAGTCCCGGCCAGGGCGCCGGATTCTGTCCCGGTTGCCCCTCTTCCAGGCCAGCTCTCTGCTGTGGCCAGGGAGTGCAGTGGAGGATGGCCCAGGTGCTTGGGCCCTGCACCCCATGGGAGACCAGGAAAAGCACCTGGCTCCTGGCTCCTGCCATCGGATCAGCGCGGTGCGCCAGCTGCGGCGGCCATTGGAGGGTGAACCAACTGCAAAGGAAGACCTTTCTCTCTGTCTCTCTCTCTCACTGTCCACTCTGCCTGTCAAAAAAAAAAAAAAGAGTGAGTCTAGGCCGGTGCCGCGGCTCAATAGGCTAATCCCTCACCTGCGGCACCGGATTACCGGGTTCTAGTCCCGATCGAGGCACCAGATTCTGTCCCGGTTGCCCCTCTTCCAGGCCAGCTCTCTGCTGTGGCCCGGGAGTGCAGTGGAGTATGGCCCAAGTCCTTGGGCCCTGCACCCACATGGGAGACCAGGAGAAGCACCTGGCTCCTGGCTTTGGATCAGCGCAGTGCGCTGGCCACAGCGGCCATTGGAGGGTGAACCAACGGAAAAAGGAAGTCCTTTCTCCCTGTCTCTCTCTCTCACTGTCCACTCTGCCTGTCAAAAAAAAAAAAAAAAAGTCTAAATATTTCCCATTTCCTATCATGTTTGTTTTAGGTTTTGCACAGAAACATTTATCAAAATAAGGTGTCTTCCTCCGTTTCTAGATTCCTGAGTTTCCATCAGATGTGAAGCCTCATTAGCCTTTTCAAGATTTGTCCTCCGAGATAAAGTGGGATCCAGCAGGCTCCAAAATCCTAACCCTAGCCGGAGCTTGCTTGCTTCCTTCCTTCCTATTTATTTATTTATTATTTGAAAGGCAGAGTTGCAGAGAGAGAAAGAGAGGTCTTCCATCTGCTGGTTCACTCCCCAAATGGCCACAGTGGCCAGAGCTGGGCCAATCCGAAGCCGGGAGCCAGGAGCTTCTTCCAGGTCTCCCACATGGGTGCAAGAGTCCAAGGACTTGGGTCACCTTCTACTTTCCTAGGCCATGCAGAGAGCTGTGTTGGAAGTGGAGCTGCTGGGACTTGAACTGGCACCCATATGGGATGCCAGCACTGCAGGTGGCAGGCGGCTTTACCCACTAAGTCACAGTGGCGGACCAGAGGTTGTTGTTGTTTTTTGTTTTGTTTTTGTTTTTGTTTTAAAGTAAGGAAGAGTCTTCAGTATTTCTGAACTCTACATATATAAATTTTTAGCGAACATCCTAAGACCCCAATATGAGCTGAATTCATGATTAGGTCAGCTTTTTCCTCCTGCTGTTAAGAGTCAGAATTTAAATAGCTGGGGTGAAGAATGAGGGAAAGAGCTATATTCAGCATCCGTCAGCATGATTGTAAGTATAAGATCTGTGAAATTACAGTGTCCCTGCTCTGTGGCTCAGTCTGTGCTCCAGGTGTAAGTCTTTCTTAAGTACATCTCAAGAAATAGTGAGATAATCCGTGGGTAAGGCACGGGTTACTCTTCAGCGGCCACGACTGCTGGGGTGGGAGACAGATGATTTTTGTAACCATCTCTTCCCTTTTTAAAAAACTAGCTGTTTTCCTAATTAAATCACTATGTTGTAGAAAATTTGCAAAATATAAAAAAGCAAATCTATAATCCCACCTTTTAGCTCCAACCTCTGTTAAGTATTGGTTATTTCCGTTTTTCTAGTCTTTTCTGGGGGAAGCAAGCTTACTTTGATCTTTCAGAAAATAAATAGAATGAAGAATATAGTAATTTATTTTCTTTTGATTCTGAAATAAAACCCGGCACTACTGTTTCATTTCCCTGATCGCCTTTTGCCAGTGAGGGGGTGGTGAGGGCCTGGGGTAATAAATCACAGGAAATGACAAAATTCCCAAGTTCACATCCTGTGCCAGTGCTAGGTTCAGCACACAGTTGCCATCCCTCCTCCTCCCATCCCTTTACCTACCCTGCTCTGTGTTTTCATTTTGCTGTGTCACTTTCTTGTTTTGTTGCTTTTTTTTTTTTTAATTTTATTTATTTATTTGAAAGGCAGAGTTAGAAGGAGAGAGGAGAGACAGAAACATCTTCCATCTGCTAGTTTACTTCACAAATAGCCATCATGGCTGGGTCTGGGCCAGGTGCCAGGAGCTTCTTCCAGGTCTTCCACATGGGTGCAGGGGCTCAAGGACTCTGCTACCTTCTCAGGTACATTAGCAAGGAGTGGATTGGAAATGAGTAGCTGGATCTTAAACTGGTGCCCATATGGGATTGCAGACAGAAGCTTAACCCACTGCACCACGGCACCAGCCCCCAACGTGTATCACTTTCTAGAATGCCGTTGTCTGTAAGTCAGTCCTACAAGGGGGGCTGGTGCTGTGGTGCAGTGAGTTAAGCTACCACTTGCAGCACCTACATCCCATATGGGCACCTGTTTTGAGTTCCAGCTGCACCACTTCCGATCTAGCTCCCTGCTAGTGTGCCTGGGGAAGCAGCAAAAGATGGCTCAAGTCCTTGGGCCCCTACAACCATGTGGGAGATCTGCAAGAAGCTCTTGGCTCCTGGTTTCAGTCTGGCCCAGCCCTGGCCACTGTGGCCATTTGGAGAGTAAACCAGCAGATGGAAAAATCTCTGTGTCTCTCTGACTCTGCCTCTCTCTGTAATACTACCTTTCAAATAAATAAATCTTTTTTTTTTTTTTTTTAATTTCTGCCATGGGAGGAGTCTTTGTTTTGTCTACTGGTGACACCCCAGGCACCTCTAACATGCCTAGGGCATAACGTGCCCTCAACAAGTGGATCCACAGAATGAAACAGCTGATCAGGAGGCAGCACTCTGATCCTCACCTTGGAGAGAGCGAGGAAAGCAAGTTCTCATAGCTTCCTTTCCCTGCACGAGTTCAGCACACCCTAGACAGGGAGCTAATCCCTCTGTGTCTGTCCCAGCCGCATCCGGGGTGCCGACGCTTCCTGAGAGTGGAGCCTGAGTGTCTGTGCTGCTGACAGACCCATAGTGGGAGTGTGGAGCGGGAGAGAATGATCGTGCTGACCTGCAGGCTGTGGGCTCTGGCCCAGTGCACCCTCACCATTGTTTTCACGAGGTGATTCTCTTGGGATAAATGAGCCTGTGCCATCAGCAGAAAAAGTTGCAATGGATGTGCCGAGGTGTGCTTAACTCCCCAGCCTCACGCCCTGTGTCCTCCCCTTTCTAGATTGTTCTTTTCTGTCATCCCCAGCAATGCAGAAACTCTTTTGACTTTTCTGTCATCGCTGAACAATAAGTATTATGAATGTGGTTCAGAGCTGTGTGGTGAACTTGAGGCCACAGACACCTGGTCACTTTCTCCTGAAGTAAAGCCCAGAGCTGTGTGGAGAGCACTGTGTAAGATGTGGGAGAAACTGCCAGAGGTGCACATGGTGCCGTGCTGGAGGTCACGGCCCCGGACCTGGCCTGCCCTGGGGAGGCCTCGCTGGCCTCGTCTGCCTGAAGTGCTCCTTTCCTTTGTTCCTCCACTGCTGCTGCCCCCACCTCACCAGCAGGACCCAAACTCTGCTGCCTGGCACCCAAGTCTGGTCCAAATCTGCTCATGTGCGCCGATTTACTTACTTCTGGGTCCTCGTTTTTCCTTTCTTTCTTTTGTTTTAATCAGTGTATTTGAAAGGCAGAGATAGAGAGAGACACACAGATCTCTCATCCACTGGTGTACTCCCCAAATGCCTGTTACAGCTGGGTCTGGACCAAGGCTGAAGCCAGGTGCCTGGAACCCCATCCGGGTCTCCCACGTTGGTGGCAAGGCCGTACCACTGTCTCCCAGGGTCTGCATTAGCAGGAACCTGGAGTCAGGAGCTGAAGGTGGGTATTGAACCCAGGTACTCCTGTATGGAATGTGGGCATATTAACCGCTGGGCCAAATGCCTACCCCTCCTACTTTTTATTCTAGTCAAATGAGTTTCTTTTTCTTTCTTACAACAACAATAATAGTAAGTATATTAATTATAAATATTTCTTTTCATTTTACTGGATTTGATTAAGTCTGAATTTAAGTGAAAGAAAAGGACTGTATAATAGGAACAATAAACTAGTAATAGCAACTAATATATTAGCCAGGTACCATATTAAATTATTTTTCTGAGCAAGGTGCTATAATAATCCTCATTTCCCACATGGAGAAATTGATGGAAAACTTGGGTAACTGCCCTGGGGCTATCCTCTAAGTGATAGAACTAGACTTCAAACTCTCGTCTGTCTCTCTTCAAAGCCCCTGTTCTTAACTGCTGTGGGCCTAAGGCTGGGTGCCTGGAGACACTGAGTGACTGGCACTGTAGTCCAGCAGGTATTGGTTGTTTCAGTCCTTGATTCAGCTATGCTAGGCTAATTCACCAACACCGATAGTTGCCGGGATGGGAGGTTTTGCCTGGAGCTGGACCTGCTCTGGGAGCACCTTCCTGGATTCTGCACTGACAGCTACACATAGAAACTAGGGGGAGGCCGGTGCCACGGCTCAATAGGCTAATCCTCCGCCTGCAGCGCCAGCACACCGGGTTCTAGTCCCGGTCGGGGTGCCGGATTCTGTCCCGGTTGCTCCTCTTCCAGGCCAGCTCTCTGCTGTGGCCTGGGACTGCAGTGGCAGATGGTCCAAGTCCTTGGGCCCTGCACCCACATGGGAAACCAAGAGGAAGCACCTGGCTCCTGGCTTTGGATCAGCGCGATGCACCAGCCGCAGCGGCCATTGGGAGGTGAACCAACGGAAAAGGAAGACCTTTCTCTCTGTCTTTAACTGTCTACTCTGCCTCTCAAAAAAAAAAAAAAAAAAGAAAGAAAGAGGCCGGCGCCGTGGCTCAATAGGCTAATCCTCCACCTTGCGGCGCCGGCACACCGGGTTCTAGTCCCGGCCAGGGCGCCGGATTCTGTCCCGGTTGCCCCTCTTCCAGGCCAGCTCTCTGCTGTGGCCAGGGAGTGCAGTGGAGGATGGCCCAGGTACTTGGGCCCTGCACCCCATGGGAGACCAGGAAAAAGCACCTGGCTCCTGGCTCCTGCCATCGGATCAGCGCGGTGCGCCGGCTGCAGCGGCGGCCATTGGAGGGTGAACCAACGGCAAAGGAAGACCTTTCTCTCTGTCTCTCTCTCACTGTCCACTCTGCCTGTCAAAAAAAAAAAAAAAAAAAAAAAAAAAAAAAAAAAAAAAAAGAAAGAAACTAGGGGGACATCTCAGAAAGGGAAAAGGTTAGTGCTGCCATTGTTGCTCAGTGGGATACGCTGCTGCCTACAATGCTGTCATTCCATAGTAGAGTGCTGGTTCAAGTCCTGGCTACTATGCATCCAATCCAGCTCCCTGCTAATGAACCTGGGAAGGAAGAGGAAGATAGTCCAAGTGCATGGGCCCCTGCCTGCCACCCCTGTTGGACACCTGAATAAAGAAATAAATTAACATCCATGTATCCAACACTCAGTTTAAAACTTAGAAAACTGGTTGGTTGGGGCCAGTGCCATAGCATAGCGGGGAAAACCACTGCCTAAAGTACTGGTATCCCATATGGGTTCTGGTTCGATTCCCCGCTGCTCCACTTCCAATCCAGCTCTCTGATAATGTGCCTGGGAAAATAGCAAAAGTCCTTGGGCCTCCTAACTCACGTGGGAGACCCAGAAGAAGCTCCTGGCTTCAGATCGGCCCAGCTCTGGCTGTTGTGGCCATTTGGGGAGTGGATGGAAGATCTTTCTCTGTCTCTCTGCCTCTCTCTGACCCTGCCTTCCAAATAAATTAAATAAATAAATAAATGCATCTTTTTAAAAAACTGGTTGGTTTGTGTAGTCTACCTCTCTGTACCATTTTGTAGACCTTCCAGTCCCACTGGATTTTTGTTGTTTTTCTTAAAGATACATTTATGTATTTTGAAAGAGTTACAGAGAGACAGAGGGAGAGTCAGAGATCTTCCATCCACTGGTTCATTCCCCAGATGGCCACAATGGCCAGGGCTGGTCCAGGCTGAAGCCAGGAGCCAGGTGGATGCAGGAACCCAAGCACTTGGCCCATCCTCTGCTGCTTTTCCAAGGCACATTAGCAGGGAGCTAGATCAGAGGTAGAGCAGCTGGGTCATGAACCAACACCCATATGGGTGCCTGAGTCACAAGAGGCAGCTTTACCCCTTATACTGCAATGCCAGCCCCCCTACTGCGTTTTTTCAAGAAAATAGGATTCCCTTCTATATACAGATGAGAACAATATCATTATAAATATCAACACCTTAAAAAAAAATCTGTAATTCTTTAATATAATCAAGAATCTAGTCAATGTTCAAACTTTCACATTTGTCTCATTTTAAACATATTTATTATTTTATAAAGATTTATTTTATTTATTTGAAAGAGTTACAGAGAGAGGTAGACAGAGAGAGGTCTTCCATCTGCTGGTTCACTCCCCAACTGGCCACAAAGGCTGAAGCTGAGCTGACCCAAAGCCAGGAGCTTCTTATGGTCTCCGACGTGGGTACAGGAGCCCAAGGACGTGGGCCATCTGCTGCTTTCCCAGGAGCACTAGCAGAAAGCTGGATCTGAAATGGAGCAGCAGGGACTTGAACCGGTGCCCATATAGGTTACTGGCACCATAGGCCAGGACTTTAACCCTACAGCACAGGCCCCTGTCTCTCTCTCTCTCTCTCTCTCTCTCTCTTTCTCTCTTTTAAGATT
This sequence comes from Oryctolagus cuniculus, assembly GCF_051225735.1. Lineage (NCBI taxonomy): Eukaryota > Metazoa > Chordata > Mammalia > Lagomorpha > Leporidae > Oryctolagus > Oryctolagus cuniculus. Next base: position 29,969,962 of record NC_142881.1, read on the forward strand.
TATTTATTTATTTGAAAGTCAGAGTCACACAGAGAGGAGAGGGAGAGAGGTCTTCCATCCGATGGTTCACTCCCCAGTTGGCCACAACAGCCGGAACTGCGCTGGTCTGAAGCCTGGAGCCAGGAGCTTCCTCCAGGTCTCCCACATGGGTGCAGGGGCACAAGGACTTGGGCCATCTTCCACTGCTTTCCCAAGCCATAGCAGAGAGCTGGATTGGAAGTGGAGCAACTGGGTCTCGAACCAGTGCCCATATGGAATGCCGGCACTTCAGGCCAGGGCAGTAACCTGCTGCACCACAGCTCCGGCCCCTCATTTTTTTTTTAACAGTCAATTTGCCTGAATCAAAATCTAAGGATAGCACACATTGCATTTAGTTAATGTGGTTTTTTAAATGTTTTATTTATTTTAAGGTAGAATTAGAGAGAGAGAGAGAGAGAGAGAGAGAGAGAGACATACAGACAGACATCTTCCATCTGCTAGTTCTCTCCTCGAATGGCTGCACTGGCCAGGGCCGGACCAGGCCAAAGGCAACCAGGAACTCCATCCCTGTCTCTCATGGGGGTGGCAGTGACCCCAGTACTTGGACCATCTTCTGCTGCCTTCCCAGATACATTAATGGGAGCTGGATCAGAAGTGGAACAGCCAGGTCTCAAAACCAGAGCTCCAAAAGCGGATGTTGGTGTGCAGGCAGCGGCACAACCTGCCACAACACTGGCCCCTCTTAGTGTATTTTCTTAAGTAGCTTTACGTTTATAAGTTCCCCTCTTAAAGTTGAGATATTTTATTTGCAGTGTGTTTGCTGAAGAAAGCCAGCTGATCACGATCACATGTTCTGTTTCATACATTCTGGTTTGCTAAAGGGCTTTTGAGATATCCTTCCCATTGTCTATGTAGTGCCTTATCTCCCTCTTTGATCTGTTGCTCCCTCCCTGAGGGGCCAGGTGATTCAGGCTTCCACTCTTAGAATAGATGGAAAAGACCATTTCCAAGGGGCTTCCCAAACACACTGGGGTCAGGGAAGGCCTTATCTACAAAGCTATCTCTTTAAAAAGCCTGCTGCCTCTGTGGGGAGTTTGATGACTTCAGTGAGTATGGGGCAGGGGGTTTTCGTGAGCCCAGAAGGGAGGGGTGAGAACTGAGCTGGGACTAAGTACCCGGGCTGTAGTCTTTTAGGCCATGCCTGTTGCTTTAAGGATTGCTGGGGCTCCGTGCCAGAACTGCCTTGGGATATTATTGTCTTACTTGTAGAGCTGCTTATCAGGGAATCCCTAAGGGGTCAAGGAAGAGGAGAGTGGCTTTACCTTAAAACCAGGCTCTGTGAGTGTCAGTTGCAGTCCTGTGCTCATGAGACTGGAATACAATACCACTATCCTTTTTTCCATTCAGTAATTATAATTTCTGGACCATTCTAGGTGTGAAATCTAGCTTTGTTTTATTTTTCTCTTCTTTCTGCTTCCTTGACCTGTTAGTGAACTGACAGTTCTGTAGGGTACTGGACAGTAATAAAATAAAAAGAATGAAAGTTTTGAAAGTATGAAGCTATGTTTGGGTTTATTTATTGAATGATTTGAAGGTTGCTAGACTAAAGAATCTCAGTGTCAGTTTTTTTCACCTAGTTTTAAAGCCAAATGGTTAATCAAAGCTAAAAATCTAACGAAGAAGAAGAAGACATGGAATAAATTTACTATAATTTATACTTCATTATAAAGGGTAGTTGGTTATTTTAACTAAGTTTTCTTAAATTATTGATGAAAATTGTGTTGTATTAATTATCATGCATTTACTGTGACCCTGAGAATCTAATGTGTTAATGAATTCCTTAAAAAATTTGCTAACAGTAAATTAATGAAAATCCTTAGGTTGGATTTTACCAGTATGTTCAAACTTTATTCTCATATTCCATAGATGGGATTCAGATTTGGTCAATATTCTCTTCTTGTGACTCCAAGTTCTTAAAAATTAAAACATTACTATTATCATTATTTCTAAAAAGATTTATTTATTTAGAAGGAAAAGTTACAAAGAGAGTTGGAGATACAGAAATCTTCCATCACTGGTTCACTCCCTAAATGGTCACAATAGTCAGGATTGGGCCAGGCTGAAGCCAGGACCCTGGAACTCCACCCGGGTCTCCCACATGGGTGGCAGGGGCCCAAGTACTTGCGCCATCTTCTGCTGCTTTCCTAGATGCATTAGCAAGGAGCTAGATCAAAAGTGGGGCAGCCAAGACTCTAACGAGTGCTCACATGGGCATGCCAACATCACAGGTAGTGGCTTAACCCATGGTGCCACAATATTGGTGCCAAAATATTAATTATTATTCACAGTAAAACATTAATCAGAGGAGATTTGCTAGTTTTCCAATTGTTCTTCCTTGCAATAATCAGTGAACAATAAAAATAAGCACTTCTTGTTCACACCTACCACAGGTGGCAGTAATACCTATTACAGAGATAATGTATTTGAAAAGTAGTCTGTAGATATAATCGTATTGTAGAAGTGTGTGTTGTAATGCAGTATTGTACTTTATACTTAATGGGAACAATTGCCCTGGTGTGTTAAAGTTCTGCTTTTGGATTTGATGCTTTTCCTGTGGGCAAAGGAAAGAACAGGTGCAAAGGTACGTGTGGCATTGCAGAGATTTGTCAGTGTTGTGGTCAGACTAGAGTTTGGTGGGGAGGGACTGTGGGTGATGGTATGGTAGGAAGTGTCAGGACATGAGGATGAACTTGTGACCAGCAAAGGAGTTTGAGATGCTTCCTACAAGCAGTGTGTCAGGGGTGTCCGCAGGGAACTTCAAGGAGTAAGGAACTATGAGATTTTGCCTTTATTTTATTTATTTATTTATTTATTTATTTATTGATTGACAGAGTGGACAGTGAGAGACAGAGAGAAAGGTCTTCCTTTGCCGTTGGTTCACCCTCCAATGGCCACTGAGGTCGGTGCGCTGCGGCTGGCGCACCGCGCTGATCCGAAGGCAGGAGCCAGGTACTTCTCCTGGTCTCCCATGGGGTGCAGGGCCCAAGTACTTGGGCCATCCTCCACTGCATTCCCAGGCCACAGCAGAGAGCTGGCCTGGAAGAGGGGCAACCGGGACAGAATCCGGTGCCCCGACCAGGACTAGAACCCGGTGTGTGGGCACCGCAGGCGGAGGATTAGCCTACTGAGCTGCAGCGCCGGCCCGCCTTTATTTTTTAAAAAGATTTATTTATTTATTTCAAAGACAGAATGACAGAGGGAGAGAGGGAGGGAGGGAGGGAGAGCTTGTATTCATTCCCAAATGCCTACAATGTCTGGGGCTGGACAAGGCTGAAGCTGGGAGCCAAAAACTCCATCTGGGTCTCCTGGTACCTGAGCCATCATCCTCTTCCTTTCTAGGCACATTAGCAGGAAGCTGGATTGGATGCAAAAGAGCTGGACTCCAGTTGACACTTTGATATGGGAGGTGGGCATCCTGAGTGATAGCTTAATTCAGTGTGCCACAAAGATTTTGCTTTTAAATAGATAATCCTGGCTGCAGTGTTGACTATAGGACAGAAGAAGATGAGGCTAGTAGATCACCATTTAGGAGTAGTCCCAAAGAACAGGTGGAGAGAGTCATAGATGGGTGCACTTAAAGGATTTAGTCGAAGTGGCGATGTTTTTCCTAGAAGTATGGGCTATGTTTTAGAAGAGTGAATAGATTCACTTCATATCCCTCTTCTATCCCTGGAAGGCATCTGGCAAAGCTTTCCTTGGATCCATACACTGCCAAATTGTTGTGGGTTGTTGTGAACACACAGCTCTTTAGAGGAGAGGGGGATGTTAATTGCTTTGTCCTTGTGACCTGCAGCCACAGTCATGTTACCCTACCCCCCACCCCAGAGGACAGTGGCAATTTTGAGAAGTTGGCCCTGCCCAGAACTTGCTGCCTCGTCTATTTTATTTATGTTATAATTGGCCTGAGTGATAATAGCCTTCCTCCTCCTCTCTTCTCTTCTTCCTCCTGAGTACTTGCCATTTGCCATTAAATGTTTTACCCACATTATATCAGATTTAATCCTTTTAACACCCTATGAGGTAAATTACTATTATTTTCAGTTTACAGATGAAACTAAGGCTGAGAGAGGCTTAGGTAATTTACCCAAGGTCACATAGCTTTTCAACCTGCAGAGCAGAAATTGAAACTACTATTCTGACTTCAGGGTCTGAACTCTTAGCTACTTTGTATGTAGTTGTTATTTGATACAGTTTTGTAGCAAGTATGATTTCTCTTTTTACATTTGTTCAAGTTGCTCCACCCACATAGTGTCATTTCATGGAATCAAGTACTTTGCTACCTACCCACCACCCCATTCTGTAGCAGGTGTAAAAGAAAAGTCTAGAATATTCACTAAAACATGAAGTGTGGGGAGAACTTCAGAGGCAGAAGTGGGGGTTGTGGGCAGCGTGGGGAAGCTCACTGAAAGCACAGTATTCACATATACCTTCACTATTTTGCTGAAATACAGAGGTTTCTAAGGTGGGAGAAACATTTATTTATAAAAAATGAGATATAATTCACATACCATAAAATTCACCCATTTAAAAGGTATGAGTGGTTTTCAGTGCAACCATCACCACTGATTCTAAGATGTCTTCATTTCCTGCACTAGAAACTCCATACCCACTGGTAGTGAAACCCCCCTCCACTCCTGAGACCCTCATTCTTAAGCCCATTAAATACCAAACACATAATGCTATGGAAAAGGCTTCCTGAATATTTATCTGCATTTCTCACCCCCCCCCCTTTTTTAAAAAAAGATTTGTTTATTTATTTGAAAGCCAGACCTACAGAGAGACAGAGGCAGAGCAGGGATAGAGGTCTTCCACCCACTGGTTCCCTCCCTAAATGGCCACAATGGCTGGAGCTGGGCCAATCTGAAGCCAGGAGCTTCTTCCAGGTCTCCCATACGGGTGCAGGGGCCCAAGCACTTGGGCCATCTTCTTCTTCTTTTTTTTAATAGAAGGCTTTTATTTAATAATATAAATTTCATAAATACAGCTTTTGGATTGTAGCGGTTCTTCCTCCCATACCCGCCCTCCCACCCCCAAACCATCCCACCTCCTACTCCTTCTCCCATCCCATTCTTCATTAAGATTCATTTTTAATTATCTTTATATACAGAAGATCAATTCTATACTAGGTAAAGTTTTCAACAGTTTGCACCCACACAGACACACAAAGTATAAAGTACCGCTTGGAGACTAGTTTAACCTTTAATTCTCATAGATTAATACATTAAGGATAGAGGTTCTACATGGGGAGCAAGTGCACAGTGACTCCTGTTGTTGATTTAACAATTGACACTCTTATTTATGATGTCAGTGATCACCCAAGGCTCTTGTTATAAGCTGCCAAGGCTTTGGAGGCCTCCTTGAGTCCACAAACTTTGACATTATTTAGACAAAGCCACAATCCAAGTGGAAGTTCTCTCCTCACTTCAGAGAAAGGTACCTCCTCCTTTGATGGCCCCTCTTTCCACTGGGATCTCACTCGCAGAGATCTTTCCTGTAAGTCATTTTTTTGCCACAGTGTCTTGGCTTTCCATGCCTGAAATGCTCTAATGGGCTTTTTAGCCAGATTTGAATGCCTTAAGGGCTGATTCTGAGGCCAGAGTGCTGTTTAGGGCATTTGTCATTCTATGAGTCTGCTGTGTGTCCTGCTTCCCATGTTGGATCATTCTCTCCTTTTTAATTATATCAGTTATTATTAGCAGACACTTGGTCTTATTTATGTGATCCCTTTGACACTTAATCCTATCTTAATGATCAGTTATAAACTTAAACTGACCACATTAACTAGTAAGATGGCGTTGGTACCTGCCAGCTTAATGGGATTTGGAGTCCCATGGCAAGTTTTTAGCTTTACCCTTAGGAGTAAGTCCAAGGGAATGTGTACAGAACTGTATATCTCCTCCCTCTCTTATTCCCACTCTTATTTATTTATTTTTTTGACAGGCAGAGTTAGAGAGACAGGGAGAAAGGTCTTCCTTCTGTTGGTTCACCCCCCAAAATGGCCGCTATGGCCAGCGCGCTGCACCGATCCGAAGCCAGGATCCAGGTGCTTCCTCCTGGTCTCCCATGCGGGTGCAGGGCCCAAGCACTTGGGCCGTCCTCCACTGCCTTCCCGGGCCACAGCAGAGAGCTGGCCTGGAAGAGGAGCAACCAGGACAGAATCCAGCGCCCCAATCGGGACTAGAACCTGGGGTGCCGGCGCCGGAGATGGTGGATTAGCCTAGTGAGCTGTGGCGCTGGCCTTTCCCACTCTTATTTTTAACAGGGATCAATTTTCAATTGGATTTAAATACCTAGGAATAGTTCTGTGCAAAGTAAAGAGTTCAACCAATAGTATTAAGTAGAAAAAGAAAATACTAAAAAGAATAAAATAGTAAGCTGTTCCTTGACAGTCAGGACAAGGGCTGATGAAGTCATTGCTTCTCATAGTGTCTGTTTCACTTCTACAGGTTTCCTTGTAGGTGCTCAGTTGTCACAGATCAGGGAGAACATGTGATATTTATCCCTTTGGGACTGGCTTATTTCACTCAGCATGATGTTTTCCAGATTTTGAGCCATCTTCTGCCGCTTTGCCAAGCCATAGCAGAGAGCTGGATCGGAAATGGAGCAGACGGGTCTCAAACCAGCGCCCATATGGGATGCCAGTACTACAGGCAGCAGCTTTACCTGCTATGCCACAGCCAGCCCCATCTCCTTTCTTTCTAAAAACTGTTTACTTGAGAGGCAAACAATTCCCATTCACTCATTTATTCCTCAAATGCCCACAATGACTGGAAATGGACGAAGCTGAAGGTGGGAGGCAGGAATTACATCCAGGTTTCCCCCATGGGTGACAGGAACCTGATCATTTCAGCCATCACCACTGCCTCCCAGGGTTGTCAGTAGCAGCAAGCTGGGCTCAGGAGAAGGAGCCAGGCATAGAGCCCAGGTACTCCCATGTGGGACACAGTCTGTCTAAACTGCAGGGCCGAATGCCTGCCCCTCTCTTCTCTTTAAAGCAGATAACAACTGGGTAGTACTTCCAACTCTGAGGTACTTCACATACATTAACTCAAATTTTACTACAACCCCATGAGTAGGTTCTATTATTAAACCCATTTTTATTTTTTTTTAACGATTTATTTATTTATTTGAAAGGCATAGTTACAGAGAGGCAGAGGCAGAGAGAGAGAAGTTCTTCCATCTGTCGGTTCACTCCTCAGATGTCTGCAACAGCTGGAACTGGGCCTATCTGAAGCCAGGAGCTTCTTCCCGGTCTTCCACAGGGGTGCAGGAGCCCAAGGACTTGGACCATCTTTCACCGTTTTCCCAGGCACATTGACAGGGAGCTGGGGTGAGGAAATTATGGCCCAGGCCCAGTGTTGTAACTAATAAGAGATGGAGGTAGATTGGAAATCCAGGGAGTCTGGCTTTGAAGCCTGTAACACGTTTTAAGGTGATCATATTTTCATTTGAAAATGATATGAAGATCTAGAAAACACTATGCTAAGTCCAAGAATCCAATCCCAAAGACCACAGAGTGAATGATTCCATTCATCTAGAATGTCCAGAGTTGGTACAACTATTGAGAGAGTAGGTGAGTGTTTGCCTAGGACTGGAGGGGACAGGGGCTGTGGAGCAGTGGGCATGAGGTACTGAAATGTTCTACAATTGTTTGTTTTAATGATTACAACTCTGAATATGCTGAAAACCCAGGTACACTTGTGGATAAATTGTATACTATGTGAATTATGTCTCTCAGTAAACATGTTTTTTAAAAAATGATTTGAAGAAAAACAACCAGAATAATGATTTTCCTTGGAATATCTTTGTCTGCATATGAAAAACTGTGTGCGTGTGCACACACTTTTGTTTTATTTGGCTTGTACAGTTACTTTCAGCTAATCCCAGTTCTAGCCATCCTTCCTGAGTGTGCAGCTTGGTGGGGAAGAGCTGCATAGTCTCTGAGGCTGTGAATGCATGTTGGAAGTATCAGGTGAAGTGGTTCAGTGGGGGAGGTCATCTGACCTGCAGATGTTTTTGGAGGCCCTCCCGTGTATCAGGCAGTGCGCTGGGAGCTTGTTGGACATCAGTGAATAAAACAGAGAAGACGACTCCTCGCCTGGAGACTGGAGATGGGGACCTGGGCCTCACGGAGGAGGACTCGTCTGTGTTAACTCTGAAAGATAATAGTTTACACAGATGAGGAGAGGGACACGTGTGTTTCATAGACAAGTCACTGCACAGCAGTTTGCCTGGTGGAGAGTGGGCCAGGCTGACCCCACAGGCTTCCCTCCTGGATGGAGTCGTCTTCCTGGTCTTCGTTCTGGGGTTCAGACTAGAGGGTTGGGGCCCTTCCAGGTCATGTTCTTCTCATGGTAGGCTGCCGGCGCACAAGAGGACAGCCCAAACGGTAAAATATGGTGGGAAGTCTCGGCTTGTGTCTTCTCTGCTGATACTCCATTGCCCAAGCAAGTCATGCAGCCAGGTCCACCCAGAATGTGACGGGAAATATAGTCTGTTCCTGGCGAGAGGCACTGCACCATTACACAACAAGAATACCGATGTATAATTTTATTATGAGAGAGTAAAGATATTGAATAGCAGTTCAGTACTAAAGTATGTATTATAAGCACAAGAAATGGCTGAGCAAGTTGTGAATACAGGAGTGAACAGACATGGTGTAGGAATGGCTCAGAATTGCCAGGGCACATCACGATCCTATTAGAGCAGTGGGGGCAACTTGTGTGCACCTCCGCTTCGCTGGCCTTTGATTTGTTGTAGTTCAGTATTGCTAGTATGAATTTTAATTCACAACAGTATGGTGTCAAGGCATTAAATATTTCTTTATCTAAATCATACTTCACGTGTTCTAAGCTCTCCTCCACTCTGCTGTTGGAAAACTTAATTTTAGGCATCACTGGAGCCTTTCCTCCTTGGGTCTGCGTGGTGCTAGAAAACGGGAAGAGGAGCTGTGTCTGAGGGCATGGTGGCTGCCTCCTAATTTTATGGTGGAAAAGCCTGCCATTCACGTAGACAAACTTAGGTTTCACAGAGTTAAACGAAGACATGTTGCAATCTACAAACTGGAGGAGTATATTATGAAGCATTTGCAAATCAAAAATGCTATGAAATACTCTGCCTGTGATGGTTACTGGTATTGGACGTACACAGACAATCTCCTACTGGTTCCTGATGGTTCAGCTTAGGATTTTGCAGCTTTGCAATGGTGTGAAAGCTATTTGCATTCAGAAGAAACTATACCTTGAATTTTGACCCCTCCCCCCCCAACACTAGTGGTATGCAGTATGCTACCCTCCTGCAACTTGGGGCAGCAGCAAGAAGCCACAGCTTCATGTCAGCCACACAGTCATGAGGACTAACAACCGATTCTCTGCAGTGTACTATTGTGCTAAGTTATGGTAGGTGAGGTATAATAAATATATATCGGCTTATGATGGGTTTATCGAAATATAACCATTGTAAGTTGAGGAGCATTGGTACTTTCATTGTAAAGAACTACAAGACTGTAAAAAATATATTAGGTGATGGCTTTTATTTAATTTTTTTAATAATGGCTTTTTTGAAAGAAATAGTTTGATCTATTTGCAAGGCAGAGACAGAGGGAAAGACAGAGAGCTTCAGTTTGCTGGGCCAAGAATGGGGTGGGCCGACGATGGGAGCTGGAAACTCAGTCTGAGTCTTCCATTCTGGTGACAGGAACCCAATTTCTTGAGCCATTACCTGCTGCCTCCCACGATCTGCATGACCAGCAAGCAGGAGTGAGATACTCTGATACAGAATGCAGGTGTCCTAACTGGTTTCTTAACCACTAGGCTGAACACCTGCCCTAGGTGGGTGTTTTTAGGCATTGAACAGCAATCTTACAAGAAAATAAATAAATAGGGCTGGTGCCGCAGCTCACTAGGCTAATCCTCCACCTGCGGCGCCGGCACACCAGGTTCTAGTCCCGGTCGGGGCGCCGGATTCTGTCCTGGTTGCCCCTCTTCCAGGCCAGCCCTCTGCTATGGCCCGGGAGTGCAGTGGAGGATGGCCCAAGTGCTTGGGCCCTGCACCCTATGGGAGAACAGGAGAAGCACCTGGCTCCTGGCTTCGGATCAGCGCGGTGCACCAGCAACAGCGGCCATTGGGGGTGAACCAACGGCAAAGGGAAGACCTTTCTCTCTGTCTCTCTCTCTCTCACTGTCCACTCTGCCTGTCAATCAATCAATAAAATAAATAAATAAATAAGAACTAGAGCAGAGTCATGAACTATGCCCCCTACTCCTCAAAGCAGGAATCACCGTGATCGGAGAGGTTTGCTGCCTACAAGGTCCAGCATGAGGCTGTGGAGTCCCTAGGACATGGTGAATTTATTGGCTTGTGATTACATGCATTTTCTTTTGTTGGACATCAGCATTCCAGGGGGCCAGCATGTGGCACAGTGGGTTAAGCAGAGTGCCAGTGTCGGTTTGAGTCCTGACTGCCTACTTTTGATCCAGTTCCCTGCTAATGCACCTGGGAAAAGCAGCCTGAGTTGGCTCAAGTACTTGGGCCTCTGCCACCCAGGTGGAAGATCAGAATGGAGTTCCAGGCTCCTGGCTTCAGCCTTGCTACACTCTGACTGTTGGAGCCATTTAGAGGGTAAACCAGCTGTGGAAGATTCTCTCCTTTTTTATTTGAAAGGCAGAGTTAGAGGGATGGGGGTGGGGATCTTCTTCCATCTACTGGTTCACTTCCCAAATTGCTACAACAGCTGGGGTTGGGCCACCCAGGAGCCTGAAACTCCATCTAGGTCTCCCACATGGGTGGCAGGGTGCCAAGCACTAAGGCTCTCTTCTACTGTTTTCCCAGGCACATTAGCAGGGAGCTGGATTAGAAGTGGAGCAGCTGGGATTCCAACCAGCAGTACCCTATGGGATGCCAGCATCACAGGTGGTGGCTTAACCTGCTGTGCTACAATGCCAGCCCAATCTTTTCTTTTTTCTTAAAGGGAATCAGCATTCCATTTCATATCAGCTACCAGACACTATTGTTTCTATGTCAGTTTTGTATTAAAACCTCCACTTTGTTCTCTAGCTCTTGTGAAATTGGATGTCTTCCACCTGTTTCTACCTTTGTCTTTCCCCAGTTTCATTTCATAATGTATTGCTGTCAGATTCATAAGTTTCCACATGGATCTGTTCTTTTTCTTTATTAAGTTTTATTTATTTGAAAGGCAGAGATATCTTTCATTTGCTGGTTCTCTGCCTAACTACCCCCAACAGCCAGAACTGGGCCAAGCCGAAGCTAGGAGCTCAGAACTCCATCCAGTTCTCCTTTTTGAGTAGCAGGGACCTAACTTAACTTGAGCTACCTGCTGCTTCTCAGAATGCGTAATAGTGGGAAGCTGGGTTGGAAGTGGAGCTGGGACTCAAACCCTGGCATTTGGCTATGGAATGTGAGCATCCCAACTAGTACCTTTTTTTTTTTTCTCCGAAGATTTATATATTTATTTGAAAGTCAGAGTTACACAGGGAGAGAAGGGGGGCGGGGTTCGCTGGTTCACTCCCCAGTTGGCCACAGTGGCTAGAGCTGTGCCAATCCGAAGCCAGGAGCTTCTTCTGGGTCTTCCACACGGGTGCAGGGGCCCAAGCATTTGGGCCATCTTCTACTGCTTCCCCAGGCCATAGCAGAGATCTGGACAGGAAGTGGAGCAGCCAGGACTTGAACTGGTGCCCATGTGGGATGCCAGCATGGCAGGCGGTGGCTTTACATGCTATGCCACAGTGCTGGCCCCCCAAGTAGTATCTTAACTGCTGTGCCAAACACCTGACCCCAAAAATTCAGCTTAAAATAATAGTAATCATCTTGGCACATTTGTCACCAACTGTAGTCTTCCTTGCTTCTATGAGGAGTCACTGTCCTTTACCATAGCCTGTAATTGTGGTACTTTTGATCCCTCCTGTGTTGTGTTGTTATTACTAAGGGCTAAACTACTAAAATTTTAAATCAGAACTTTAATAAATTAACGTGGCTGAAGATTTTCCCTGAAATGACATCAGCTTCACTCACTGACATTTCTGTGTGCTTTCTGAAGTGGTTGAGAAAAGTGTGTGTGCTTTGGCTTGGCAGGGGATGGAGTTTAAGTGTCCTTATTTTAGGACATTAAATCCTTGGGGACACTAGCTAAGGGCTCAGCCACTCACTGAGTTGGGTGTGTCTTGACATATTCTCTGATTTGTCTTAAATAGAAGCTACCAGCAGATTCTGTATATACATTTTTTAAAAATATTTTATTTGAAAGCATTAGAGAGGTAGAGACAGAGAGAGGTCTTCCATCCGCTGGTTCACTCCCCAGATGGCTGCAATGGCTGGAGCTGTGCCGATCCGAAGCCAGGAGCCAGGAGCTTCTTCTGGGTCTCCCACGTGGGTACAGGGGCCCAAGGACTTGGGCCATCTTGTACTGCTTTCCCAGGCCGTAGCAGAGAGCTGTGTCAGAAGAGGAGCAGCTGGGACCAGAACCTGTGCCCATATGGGATGCCAGCACTTCAGGCTAGAGCTTTAACCAACCTGCTGTGCCACAGCGCTGGCCCCCTGTGTATACATTTTCTAATATAGTGGCTCTAGTTTCTATTAAAGGCCGGTAATGGTTTTTGTCATTTATTTATATAAAGCAGCTAGCCTCTTTTCCGTGGTGCTTGGATGTTAGTGCTCCTTAAATTGCTTTAAAATCACCTGCCCTGGGTCAGGCACTATGTGTGGCACAATATGTTATGCCTCTGTTTGGGATGCCTACGTCCCATGTCATAGTGCCTGGAATCAGGCCATGGTTACTTCACTTCCCATCTGGGTTCCTGCTAATGTGCCTGAGATGCAGCAGATGACGGCTCACGTTCTGAGTCCCTCTCACCCATGTGGGAAACCCAGATAGAGGCTTCGGCCTGGTCCAACTCAGGCTGTTGTGGCTATTTGGGAAGTGAGCCAACAGATGGAAAATCTCTCTTGTTGTCTCTTTTTCTCTCTATTTCTCTGCCTTTCAAATTAAAAAAAAATTAAACATTAAAAAAAAGAATAAAATCACCTTCCCCAAGCATGATCTCAGTTATTTTAATTCCAGTTGGACAGTTTGTTTTCTGCCTACTTTTCTTTCTCAGAATCTTTAGTTTTCTTAATTCCATTCCTGATTCTTTCTTCCAAAAATAGCAAGATTATTTTAGGAATGGCACCTAGCACAGTGGTTAAGATGCTGCTTGGGGTTCAAGTCTTGGCTCTTCTGATTCCAGGAGCTTCCTGCCATTGTACGCCCTGGGAGGCTGTAGGTGATGGCTCAGTACTTGGGTCCCTACCACCCACATTGGAGTCCCAGAATGAGTTATAGGCTCTTGGCTGTGGCCTGACCCAGCGCCTGCTGTTGTGGGCATTTGGAAAGTGAACCAGCAGACAGAAGAGCTCTGTCTCTGTGTCTCTCTTTGTGTCCTCTAACTTTCAAATTACTCTTTAAAAATGGGCTAAAGGGCAGATAAATTCCTCCCTTTTTTAAAACCTTCTATAGCAGAAAGACTGCTTGTACTTGAAACAGATAAGGAAAAGAAACAAGATGCCTGTCTTGCAGAGCTCTGTAACCTCTGTCTCCGTAGGGAATACTGGGTTAATGCATTTTCTTAGTGTCGCCTGGAAACTGTCTTGAAAACCCTGTTTTCACATGTTTGTTGTATGCCTTATCGGCAGCCACACCCCAAGGTTTCACTTTGCAGTTTCACCTGAACCTGCAGCTCTGCAGATTCTATCGTATGTATCATCTGTGCATGGACACAGCATGGTAGCGCTCTTAATTTTATGTGTCACTAGGCTGCTTAGCTCAGACTTGCCTGTGTATTTTGGTATGAGTCAGTGGTTCTTACATTTCCACCCATAATTGAGATCCATGCATGATTTAAGAAATGTGAATCTGAGAGCATACTGGAGGAACTCCCCGGCTAACCTGTTCAAATGTTTCTTTAACCTACATTTCCTCAAACTCTGTAAGTCCTGACCTGTTAATCAGGCAGTCTTCCTCCACCAGAGCAGTTTTATCAAAAAGAAAATTAGTGTAGAGATATATAAGCATTTTTTAAAAGATTTATTTATGTATGTGAAAGAGGGGGTGGGGGAAGAGAGAGAGAGATCTTCCATCCACTGGTTCATTCCCCGGATGGCTGCAATGGCTGGGGCTGGGCCAGGCTGAAGCCAGGAACCAGGAACTACTTCTGGGTCTCCCATGTGGTGCAGAGGTCCAAGCACTTGGGGCATTTTCATCTGCCTTCCTAGGCCTTTTCAGGGAGCTGGATTGGAAGTGGAACAGCCGAAACTTGAACTGGCACCCATAAGGGATGGTGGCATCACAAGCAACAGATTCTTTTCTTTCTTTCTTTCTTTTTTTAAAGATTTATTTAAAAGAGTTACAGAAAGGCAGAGAGAGAGAGAGGTCTCCTAATTGCTGGGTCACTCCTCAGATGGCCACAATGGCTGGAGCAGGCAGTGGTTTTTGTCACTATGCCACTACACCAGCCCCAGTTTAAAAAAAACTGGGAAAAGTATCAGGTGACAGGGGTGTCATAGAAGCTTTAGATTATTTAAAACTGCTGTGCTTTTATGCAAGTCAGGCCTGATGATTTATTAATTTAAATTCTTTTTTCCAAACAATTTTTTAAAAAGATTTATTTATTTATTCAAAAGGTAGAGTTACAAAGAGGGAGAAATACAGAGAGAAAGAGATCCTCCATCTGCTGGTTCACTCCTCATATGGCTGAAACAGCCAGGGCTGGGCCAGGCCAAAGCCAGGAGCTTCATCCGGGTCTCCCATGTGGGTGCAGGGGCCCAAAGACCTGCTTTCCCAGGTGCATTAGCAGGGAGCTGAATCGGAAGTGCAGCAGCTGGAACCCAAATTAGTACCTATACCGGATACTGGCCTTGCAAGCGGCAGTGGCTTAACCCACTACCACACAATGCCCACCTCTGTCCAAGCATATTTTACACAAGTTCTTGAGTGTGACAAGGGTGGTTGTTAAGTCCCAAGAAGAACAGAAGACCCTTCCGTGTCGGGTGCAAACTCTGACATACAAGTGAATCCCATTCCTTCTGTGGTGTTGCTTTCCAATCAGGGACGAGTGTAGAGTAAGCACAGTGTTGCAGTATACATTGGAAGGCTGTTTATGGCAGCAGGTTTTATTTTCTGCCCTAGCCCCTGTGCTCCTCCCACCCGAGTCAGAGCAAGGTTTCCATTTGTTCTGGGTTCCTGGAGCACAGCATCCCCGAGTCTGCGAACCAGACCCACCGTGAGGTCCTTGGAAGAGCAGGTGGGGAGGGAGGAGGGCGCAGAGGGCCAGGCCTCGCTCCCAGCCCTGGGGATTCTGTCCCCGTTCATCTGTTGCTGTCTGCAGACTCACTGGCCTCGCTGCGGGCCTTCTGTCCACAGTCAGCTCCAGTGACATAACCAGGGGAGGAAATGCTGCTTTCCTAGCTTCTCTCATTTCCTTCCTTCCTGAAGCAGATTTAGACTGTTTTCTGACACCTCTTATCCTTTCACGCAAAGGGGAAAAAACCATTCTTTTCACCCTTTATTGTCAAATACAAGAGAAATGTGCAACTGCTTTAAAAAAAAAAACTATTTATTTATTTGGAAGAATGTGGAATGAGGAGGAATGCTGCTGGCCACTGGTTCACTCCCCGCAACAGCCACTGCCTAGGCTGGGAGCTGGGGATGCTATCCAGTTCTCCCATACAGGTAGCAGGGTCTGTGTGAGCAGAGCTGGAGTCAGGAGCTGGAGTGGGTGCTCTGATGTGGGATGCCAGCACCTTGCAACTGCTTTTGAGTTTTTTTGCTTCTCATCGCTGGGACTTGACATTTTTAAAATGCCGTGTCATTCCCCAAAGGTAACATTTCCTGGCGAGCTCAGCTCTAAGACATAAGGAAATGTCCAGATGTTCACAGATGAATATTCTTTAGAAGGAATCCATCTCAGAGGGTCCCTACAAAGAAATGCTGTGTCTTGCCAGGTAGGCAGAGAGTACCTGTGCTACCCAGGACCTCCCTTGGTAGGAAGCAAACGAAGAAAAGTCACAGTCTGTTTCCGCTCAGTTCAGGAAAACGCTTCAGAAATGCTGTTCTGGGAGCCCAGAATTTAAATTTATATCATGGGTTGGGCAGTATTAGGAAAAATGGAGAAGATACCACCAGTGCTTTTTTTTTTTTTTTTTTTTTTTTAAAGATTTATTTATTTGAAAGAGTTAGAGAGGTCTTCCATCCACTGGTTCACTCCCCAAATGACTGCAATGGCCAGAGCTGAGCCGATCCAAAGCCAGGAACCTCCTCTGGGGTCTCCCACGAGGGTGCAGAGACCCAAGAACTTGGGCTATCCTGTACTGTTTTCCCAGGCCACAGCAGAGAGCTGGACTGGAAGTGGAGCAGCCAGGACTCGAACCGGCGCCCACATGGGATGCCAGCATCACAGGCCGGGGCTTTGACCCATTTTGCCACAGTGCCGACCCCTACCACTGGTGCTTTTTGAAAGAATATACTGGTTGGGGCCGGCACTGTGGCATAGTGGGTAAAGCTGCTGCCTGCAGCTAACATCCCATACGGGCGCCAGTTCGAGCCCTGGCTGTTCCACTTCAATCTAGCTCTCTTCTATGGCCTGGGAAAGTTAGAAGATGGCCCAAGTAATTGGGCCCCTGCACTCGGGTGGTAGACCTGGAAGAAGCTCCTGGCTCCTGACTTCGCATCAGCAGTTGCGGCCATTTGGGGAGTGAACCAGCGGATGGAAGACTTCTGTCTTTACCTCTGCCTCTCTGTAACTCTGCGTTTCAAATAAAGAAATAAATCTTAAAAAAAAGAGAAAGAAAGAATATACTGGCTTCTTTGGCAGGGAGTGGGGGGAACCTGGGCATGAATCTTTTTCTAATTATTGTTTGTTTATATATTTTTAAAAGTTTATGTTATTTATTTGAAAGACAGTTACAGAGATAGAGAGGCAGAGAGGCAGAGAGATCTTCCATCTGCTGGTTCACTCCCCAAGTGGCTGCAATGGCTGGGGCTGGGCCAGGCTGAAGCCAGGAGCCAGGAGCTTCTTATCAGTTTCCCCTGTGGGCTGAGGGGCCATCTTTAGCTGCTTTCCCAGGTGCACTAGTAGGGAGCTGGATTGGAAGCAAGATAGCCAGAAATAGAACTGGTGCTATTAGGATACTGGTGTCACAGGTGGCAGCTCAACCTACTTGCCACACCGTGGCCTCATGTTTCTTTTAATCGTAAAATTTATTTTATTTATTTGAAAGGCAGATTACAGAGAGAGAGGCAGAGACACAGAGAAAGACCTTCCATCCTCTGGTTCACTGCCTAAGTGACAGAAACAGTTAGGGCTGAGCTAGGCCAAAGCGAAGAGCCTGAAACTTCATCTGGGTCTCTCATGTGGATGGCAGGGGCCCAAGTACTTGAACCATTTTCTGCTTCTTTTCTTAGGCCATGAGCAGGGAGCTAGATGGGAAGTGGAGCAGCTGGGATGAGAATTGGTGCCCATATGGGATGCTGGCAGTACAGGTGACGGCTTCAATTGCTTCATAGCTTTGGTCCTGTTATATAATTTTTTTTTAAGATTTATTTTATTTATTTGAAAGGCAGAATTACAGAAAAAGAGAGAGAGGGAGAGAGAGAGAGAGAGGAAGGTCTTCCATCTGCTGGCTTACTCCCCAAATGGCCACAGTGGCAGGGGCTGGACCAGGTGGAAGTCAGGATCCAGGAGCTTCCCCTGAATCTCCCATGTGGGTGCAGGGGCCCAAGCACTTTGGGCTGACCTCCACTGCTTTCCCAGGTGCATTTGCGAAGAGCGGGATTGGAAGTGGAGCAGCCAGGAGTCCAACCAGCACCCATAGGGGATGCTGGTGCTGCAGGCGGTGGCTTAACCCACTGTGCCATGGCACTGGCCCTGACATATTTTTTTTTTAAATTTTTTTTATCATGGGAAATATACATAAAATAAAATATACTACTTTTTGAAATAAAAAAGTTTAGTCCTTCTGTAAGGGTTTTTGTTTTTGAAAGGCAGGTGTGTATATACACACATGTATGCACACATGCACACACACAGAGAATGAGAACAGGCATCTCTCATCTGATTAATTCCTGAAAGGCTCAGAACAGCTAGAGCTGAGCCAGGCCAGCAGTTCAACCTGGGTCTCCCACGTGGGCAGCAGGGACCCAACTGCTTGAGTAGCTGTGCTGCATCCTGGGGAAGCTGAATTCGGAGCAGAGCAGAGACTCAAACCCAAGGCACTCTGATAGGGGCTGTGGCTGTACCAAGCACATCCTACTTGGTGCGCCATCCGCCTGCTCCACATTTACCATTTTGACTGTTTGAAGTCTACAGTTCTGTAGCATTAAGTAATTCACATTGCTTTGCAGCCATCACTGCCATCCACCTCCAGCTGAAATGCTGTACCCATCCAATACCAACTCCTTGTTCCTGCTTACCTTCAACTCAGCCCCTGGCCATCACCATTCAACTTTCTATGAATTTGACCACCCTGGGTACCTTATAGAAATGACAGCATATAGTATTTGACCTTTTGTGTTTGGTGTTTGGCTTATTTCACTAGCTAGTGTCTTCAGGATTTATGCAAGTTGTAACACACATCACAATTTGTTTCTTCCTGGAGGCTGAATAATATCCCATTGTGTGTATGTGCCACATTTTGCTTGCCTACCTCCCCATTTATGGACACTTGGGTTGCATGATATACATAAAATCTTATTGTATTCTGAAAATGTTTTCATTAATACAGCCACTCTCATGCCTTTAACTTGTACATGTCCAATCTGATGTCTCACAATTTGTGAGAAAATAGAGCAGCAAGGGCTATGGGAGTTGAAGATGAAAGGTGGAGAGGGCTCGAGCAGGAGAGGGGCATCATTTGGAAGAAGTAGGGAGTAGGAAGCATGGAAGTGTGAGGAAAGGCGGGGGATCCATGGTGGATAAAGGAAGCAGCGTGTAAACCGAGAGGCCAGCTCTGGGCAGAAAGCGCTTCATGGGAGCAGCGGTGACTAGGATTGGACAGGACTGCACCTAGTCCCACTCACGAATAAATGGGAGGGTGAGGTTACAAACAAGTCTAAGAGGTGACCTGGAAAGTGTGCTGTGGTCATACAAGTTTGTGGACATGGGAGTAAAAGGACTCTTGGCTAGATTGCCAGTGTTTTTTATGCCCCTCCAAGAGGGAACTGTGGTTCGTAGCCTTCCTTGAGTTTGTAGTAACCATGGTGCAGTTTTGGAGCTTGAAGATGAGTATCCTCAGAACACATTCTGGGAAATGTTGGGACTAAGCTAAGGTTTTTGAGGGCAGGAAATATAATTTATCTCCCCATACAACATACTGAATGTTCCTGGGAATATTATCAGAGCAATGTTGGATTAAGAGGTAATTGTTGAAAGCATTAGCCCTTAGGAAGTGTTGAAATATCCTGTGGTACTAAGAAATCACTGCAGACTTCAGAGTCCCATCCTTTCTCCTTGGATGGGTAAGCCTGAGTGTATCCTTCAGAGATCAGTGCTCAGGTTATCTTCCATACTCCCATCAACTGGGATAGGAGTTGAATTGCCCAGGACAACAGAGAGGGTCTAAATGCACTGTCACAGCCACCAGCAGGATTACATATTTAAATAAATGTATCGTGAGTGTTGGATTAAAGAACCCTCAGGTTATTAGCCTACCTGGTAGAGCCAAATTTGTATCCTACATAGAAATTTGGTTGACTCCATTTGGTTTGATACATATGTGTTGAATATATGAATGAATATAGAAATCAGGAAGAACTTGTGAATTCTTAAACAATACATAAAAGTGATCAATCAGGTTCACTATTTTAGTGGGGAGAAAAATTTAGGCAAGAGGAGAGGAGAGAAGTACTTGAAACAGATACTGGGGGGCAGCAGTGTGGCGTAGTGGGTAAGCTGCTGCCCTCAGTGCCAGCATCCCATATGGGCACCGGTTTGAGCCCCGGCTCTCCACTTCCGATCCAGCTCTGCTATGGCCTGGGAAAGCAGTGAAAGATGGCCTGAGTCCTTGGGCCCCTGCACCCACGTGGGAGACCCGGAAGAAGCTCCTGGCTTCAGATCAGCGCAGCTCCAGCTGTTGCAGCCAACTGGGGAGTGAACCAATGGATGGAATAACTCTCTCTCTACCTCTCCTTCTCTCTTTGTGTAACTCTCACTCTCAAGTAAATAAATAAATCTTAAAAAAAAAAAAAAAGAGAGATACTGAACTGCAGTTAAGATATGTGTCAAAGTTTGGGAAGAAGAGCTGGTGCCAGCAGTGCTGCCATCCCATATGGGCACCACTTTGAGTCCCAGCTGCTCCACTTCCGATCCAGCTCTCTGCTATGGCCATGGGAGACCCGGAAGAAGCTACTGGCTCCTGGCTTCGGATTAGCGCAGCTCCGGCCGTTTGCAACCAACTGGGGAGTGAACCAGAGGATGGAAGATCTCTCCCTCCCTCCCTCTCTCTCTCTCTCCCTCTCTCTCTCTCTGCCTCTCTGGAACTCTTTCAAATAAATAAATAAAATCTTTTTTTCTATTTGACAGGCAGAGTTAGACAGTGAGAGACAGGTCTTCCTTCCGTTGGTTCACCCCCCAAATGGCTGCTATGGCCGGCGTGGATCCAAAGCCAGGAGCCAGGTGCCTCCTCCTGGTCTCCCATGCGGGTGCAGGGACCCAAACACCGGGGCCATCCTCCACTGCCTTCCTGGGCCATAGCAGAGAGCTGGACTGGAAGAGGAGCAACTGGGACTAGAACCCAGCGTCCCTGTGGGATGCTGGCTCCACAGGCGGAGGATTAACCAAGTGAGCCATGGCGCTGGCCCCCAAAATAAATCTTAAAAAATAGTTTGGGAAGAAATGGTTTGTTTTGAAATGAATCAGCTCACGCGCTCTTTCTCTCTCCATATATATGTACACACATATATATGTACATACACACATATATTTGAAATGAATCAAAAGTAACAAATTGAGAAATGGGTAAAGGGATGGATGCCATGTGATAAAATAACTGCAGTAAGATGGTAATGGTGGAATCTAGGAGTGGGTGTAAAATTCTTTGAACTTTACTGTTTTAAAATATTCTTAGTAAAATGTTGGAGAATCAGAGAAGAAAACAGAGATCTGGAAGATTTTAAAGGCAGAACCAGTTAGATTTAAGGGAAGCAAGGTTTGCAGTAAAAATGACATGGGCATTGATTGGGTCAAGCAGCTTTGGTAAATAGGTTGAGTAAATTGCCTGGCAATGGTCTGGGTTTGACCCCAGGCACCCTGGCTTTAGAACCTTGCTAGGCACTGTGCAGGAAGCGCTGGCTGCAGCTCTTCACTCAGTGTCTGGCACACGGTATACTCAGATGGCGGTCGCTGTGACTAGTGGACTGTCGGCTGTGGAGGATGAAGTCCCAGGTTTTAATGCTTGGCCGGGCAGGTGTGTCAGACACCGCCATCAACGTCGTGTATACAGACAAAGCTGGACAGTAACACTGTGTGTGAAGAGCTGGTTAGTGGCCAGCGCCACAGCTCAATAGGCTAGTCCTCCGCCTGCGGCACCGGCACACTGGGTTCTAGTCCCGGTCGGGGCACCGGATTCTGTCCCAGTTGCCCCTCCTCCAGGCCAGCTCTCTGCTGTGGCCCGGGAGGGCGGTGGAGGATGGCCCAAGTACTTGGGCCTTGCACCCACATGGGAGACCAGGAAGAAGCACCTGGCTCCTGGCTTCGGATCAGCACGATGCGCTGGCTGTAGTGTGGTGGCCATTGGAGGGTGAACCAATGGCAAAAAGAAGACCTTTGTCTGTCTGTCTCACTGTCCACTCTGTCACCAAAAAAAAAAAAAAAAAAAAAAAAGCTGGTTAGCTTAATTTTAGGTGAATGGAACTAGAGATTTAGATATGAATAGTCTCGTCCTTTTTCCTGAAGTTCAATAATTCATTTATTCACCACAAATCCTATGTGCTGGCACTGCTGTAGACCAGTGAATGAAACAGGCAAAAAATCTCTTTCCTCACAGACTTTGTGTTCTAAAAGGGTTTGAAAAATGATCTTTGCGCTTCAGATTCCAAGTGACTCTACAGGTGGGAGCACAGCACTGGCCCCTGACGGGAGAAGGGCTCTTGGCACCGGAGACGTTTCTGGTGTCCCGGAAGTCATGCCGCACGGCCAGTCATCTCTGTTTCCCCTCAAACGCTCCCCTTGTTCTGATGGTCTCCGCGATCCCTTTGACTTCCAGTGGGAGTTGGTGGAGCAGCTCACTGAAGCTGTCTCTGATTCAGTTTCCAAACCTCTGCTCGGGCCCCTGACGCAGGCCCGGCGTGAGTCATGGAAGTTGCTGTTCATGGGGTGTGCAGGGCCGGGAGGACCGAGGTGGCGCTCGGCACGGCGTCTGCACACGCGAGCCTTGTCGGTCAGCGAGGCTTGGTCTGGCCTCCCCGCGGGTGTGGACTTGGCAGCGATTACACGCTCCGTCCAGCCGAGTAGGAGGTCGGTCAGGAAAAGCGCTCATTGTGCCAGATTCTCCTCTGCTCTGAGTCATTCTCTGGTAGAGTGAAAGGTCTCAGGCAGAAGCTGTAACTCTTCAGATCCCTGGGATTACCCCGTAATGTAAGAGAGTTGCCCTCTAGTCACCTGGGCCTCTTATTGTTCTATATAACAACATGTACGGTTAGTCTGATAGAGAAGTGAAATTTGAGAAAATGTAGTATAAGAAGGCAAACAATAAAAAGGTAACCTTGACCAATCTTGAAGAGGTGTTTTAATAACATATAGATGGCTAAGAGGTTTGTATTGTTTGCTTTTTAAAAACATATGTAGGCGCCACCCTTGTGCAGAAATGTGACATCTGGCAATTTCAGCCTTCTGGAAGACGGCCAGAAAACGAGCAGGCCTCAGAGGCTGTGAAAAGTAACTTGGAAAACTGTAGCACTAACGCATGTCTCTTACCATCACGGAAGAGCTTGTTAGCATCTTATTTAGAACTTGTTTACTTTTGTGTTTTGGGAACTCCTAATAATTTTGGTGCAGTATGTGTGTTCCTCCAATGCAGGCAGGTTGTAAGCAGCAATCCAGCAACAGGGTGGGAATGTTGATGAGAAGGTGAGCTGGGAGCAGAGGACAGACTGACCTCAAGAGAGAAGGCCTAGAAGTTGCCCAGTACTGTTATGTGTTACAGCATCATACAGTAGTACAGATGTTAACAATGGACTTGGGCCAGGCAGCCACAGAGTAAATCATAATTCAGGGTCTTCTGTTGAAGAAAGCAGGGAGGTATATACTGTGTCCAATTTTTTAAAAAAGATTTATTTATTTATTTGAAAGAGTTAGAGGAAGAGTCAGAGATCTTCTGTCTGCTGGTTCACTCCCCAAATGGTCACAATGGCTGAGGATGGGATGGGATGAAGCTAGAAGCCAGGAACTCCATCTAGGTCTTCCACATGAGTAGCAAGAACAGAAGTACTTGGGCCATCCTCTGCTGCCTCTCCAGGCACATTAACAGGGAGCTGGATTGTAAGTGGAGTAGCTGGGACTTGAACCAGTGCTTAGGTGGGATGCTGGCCTTGCAGGCATCAGCTTAACTTGCTGCACCACAACACTGGCCCCACAGTGTATTTATTTTATTTTATTTAAAAAAATTATTTATTTACCTGAAAGAGTTACACACACAGAGAGAGAGAGGTCTTCAATCCACTGGTTCACTCCCCAATTGGCCACAACAGCCAAAGCTGCACTAGTCTGAAGCCAGGAGCCAAGAGCTTCTTCCGGGTCTCCCACATGGGTGCAGGGGCCCCAGGACTTGGGCCATCTTCTGCTATCCCAGGCCATAGCAGAGAGCTGGAATGGAAGTGGAGCAGCCGGGACTTGAACTAGCGTCCATATGGAATGCTGGCGCTTCAGGCCAGGGCGCTAACCTGCTGTACCACAGCACAGGCCCCATTTTATTTTATTTTTAAAGATTTATTTATTGGGGGCCGGCACCGTGGCTCACTTGGCTAATCCTCCGCCTGCAGCGCCGGCATCCCATATGGGCACTGGGTTCTAGTCCCGGGTGCTCCTCTTCCAGTCCAGCTCTCTGCTGTGGCCCAGGAGTGCAGTGGAGGATGGCCCAAGTGCTTGGGCCCTGCACCCGCATGGGAGACCAGGAAGAAGCACCTGGCTCCTGGCTATGGATCGGCGCAGCGCCGGCCGTGGCGGCCATTTGGGGGGTGAACCAACGGAAGGAAGACCTTTCTCTCGGTCTCTCTCTCTCTCTCACTGTCTATAACTCTACATGTCAAATAATTTATTTATTTATTTGAAAGTCAGAGTCACACAGAGAGAGAATGAGAAAGAAAGAGAGGTCTTCCATCTGTTGGTTCACTCCCCAATTGGCCGCAACGGCTGGAGCTGTGCCGATCTGAAGCCAGAGCCAGGAGCTTCTTCTGGGTCTCCCACGTGGGTGCAGGAGCCCAAGGACTTTGGCCATCCTCTACTGCTATCCCAGGCCATAGCAGACAGCTGGGTGGGAAGTGGAACAGCCAGGTCTTGAACCAGCTCCCATATGGGATGCCGGCGCTTCAGGCCAGGGCGTTAACCCACTGCACCACAGTGCTGGCCCCAATGTATTGATTTTTAAATGTCAAAATTAACCAAGTTTTGACAAGCTGAATGAGTTCCACAGTGTTTATATACCTGAAATACTGCACTCTCTCTACGGCATCAGTTCTCTGGTGATGCGATATCCCTGACACAGATTTGAGCCTGTAATTGATTATGCAGGTGGTGCTCTCACACCGTTAGCCTACTGGTTAAGGTTTTAGAGATGGAGAGACCTGGGCTCCCATTCCATCTCTGACTTACTGTGTTACTTTGGATAAATCCACCACCTCTCTGAGCCTCTGTCCTCGTCTGCAAAATAGGAGGCCATAATATTTGATGGGGAACAGGCTTTGTGGCACAGAAGGTTAAGGCACTACCGAGGAACCCACATCTGCACCAGAGAGTGCCTGGTTTGAGTGTGGGCTACTCGGTGCTTCTGATGCAGCTTCCTGCTAATGCACCGGGAGGCAGCAGATGATGGCTCAAGGACTTCCAGGTAGTGAACCAGCAGGTGGAGGCTCGCTCGCTCTCTCACTCCTTGCTCTTCCTCTCACTCTCTTTGTCACACTGCCTTTCAAATAAATAAATAAAATCTTTAAAATATATATACATATATATGATAAGGTTGTAATGAGGGAAGTACATAATACAATGCATGGCACATCACAAATACTCAATAAGTATTAGAGATGTTTGCATTTATTTATTTGAAAGAGAAAGAAAGACTCAGGCAGAAGGAGTGAGATCTCCCACTCACTGATTCACTCCTCAGCTGCCCACATCAGCCAGGGCTGGATCAGGCTGAAGCCAAGAGCTGAAACTGAACCACTTCTCCCACATGGATGGCAAGGACATAAGTACTCAAACCCAGGCACTCCAATGTAAGATGTAGGTGTCCCACTGTGCCAAACACCTGCCTCTATAATTATTTTTATTATTGTAATCATCTTCATGATGGTCATTAAGAAATTATCATTATCTCCATTTTCCTGGCAAGGAAACAGAAGCCCAGAGAAGTTAAGTAATATGTCCAAGATTAATAGCTAATAAATAGTGGGCTGGGATTTGGACCTGGGTCTCCCTGACTCCAGAAGTGCTTCACACTCACATGTGCCTCAGCATGTACTTATAATTAGGTTGTTTTGAATACATAAAGAAAATCTGGTAGGAGAAGACAGAGGATGTGGGAACTCTTAACTATTCACTTCTCTTTTCCGTTGTGGCCCAAGTCATCTCATTATAGAAAAAAAGTCCCAGTGATACAAAGATAAACTACTTATACTCACTAGTACAAATTAAATATGCATTTTTTTTTTTATTTTTTGGTTATTTTTATGTTTTTATTTGTATTTTTTTATTCTGTTTTTTTTTCTTTTATTTTTTTTGGTTTTTTTCTTTTATTTATTTTCTAAATATGCATTGTTTAATTGTGTTGCAGGACTTATTAAATATATTTTAAAAGATTTATTTATTTTAAAATCTAGTTAGCTATTTGAAAGACACAGAGAAAGAGGAGAGAGAGGTATCTTCCCTCCGCTGGTTCACTCCTCAAATGGCTGCAACTGCCGAGGCCAGGCCAGACCAAAGCCAGGAGCTAAGAACTTCCTCTGGGTCTCCCACGTGACTGCAGGGGCCCAAGCACTTGGGCCATCCTCTGCTGCTTTCCCAGGCACATCAGCAGGGAGCTGGATCAGAAGTGGAGTAGCCAGGACTTGAACCAGCATCCATATGGGATGCTGGTGTCACAGGCAAAGGCTTAACCCACTGTGCCACAACACTGGCCCCTTATTAAAATCTTGCAAGGTGGAGGCAGATGTTGTGGTGCAGTGAGTTAGCCTCCCTTAGAGATGCCTGAATGCCATATCAGAGTTCCAGGTTGAGACCCAACTGCTCTGCTTCCAGTCCAGCTCCTTGATAGTGCATTCTGGGAAATAGATGATGGCTCAAGTGCTTGGGTTCCTGCCATCCATGTATGAGACCTAGATGGAGTTTCTGGCTCCTGGTTTCCGACCTAACCCAGCCCTTACTGTCACAGGTTTAAGGAGTGAAATCAGCAGATAGAATATCTCTCTCTGCCTTTAAAGAAGATGAAATAAACAAACATTTTTAAAAAAAATAAGATCTTCCACATTAATATACTGATTGATTTGTTCAATGCCTAATATGTTAAACCACATCATTATTTTCTTGGATTATTTAGTGCTACAATCTTCTTTTCTTTTTGTAGTTAGGCACTTAGTGCTTTTGGATTCACTTAGCTGTGTGTGAGCTGGAGATTAAAATCTTCACCTTCTACAGCACCAAATGAGTGCTTTGGGTGGATAAAGAAAAACAGACCTGGGTCCTGGAGCTCGCGTGGAGCTCTCATGGGGGCTGTTCACAGGCAGACAGGCACGCTCCTCACGTCCTGTCTGTCTAGTGCTGAAGCACCTCTGGGGACCTTCAGGGGGGTCATGAAAAATGCATATTGTAAAAAAACTATGCAAAATTTTTGCACCCAAATAAGTCTTTTAAAAAATGTATTTGTGGGGCTGGCACTGTGGCACAGTAGGTTAAGCATCTGCCTGTGGCGCTGTCATCCCATATGGGCACCGATTCGTGTCCTGGCTGCTCCACTTCTATCTATCTATCTATCTATTTATTTATTTATTTATTTAGCTCCACTTCTGATCCAGCTCTCTGCTGATGGTCTGGGAAGGTAGTAAAAGATGGCCCCCAAGTGCTTGGGCCCTTGCACCTGCGTGGGAAACCCAGAAGAAGCTCCTGGCTCCTGGCTTCAGATCGGCTCAGCTTTGGCTGTTGCGGCCATTTTGGGAATGAACCAGCAGATGGAAGACCTTCCTCTCTGTCTCTCCCTCTTTCTCTGTAACTCTGCCTCTCAAGTAAATAAATTTTTTAAATGTATTTGTTTATATTCATTTTTTATTTGAAAGGCAAAGAGAGAGAGAGAGATCTTCTATCCTGTTTCACTCCCAAAATAAGCAGGGTGGAGCCAGGCCACACAGGAAGGACCCAAGTACTTGAGCTTCACAGGATGCGCGTGAGCAGGAAGCTGGATTGGAAGTAGGATATCCAGCACTCAAACCAAGCACCCTGATATGGAATTAGGCAACCCAAGCGATGACCCAACTGCTGTGCCACATGCTCATCCCTAAAGTGTCGCTCCCCGTCTTCATGGAGGAATGACACTAAGCCCTGCCTAGGCTTCATATCCGAGTCATGGCACCATTATGTCGCTCCCCCTCTTCGTGGAGGAACGACACAGGACCCTGCACTGTTCTTTCGTCTGCTCGGCCCTCCCCGGGTTTGCTGCTGGTTCTTCCCGGGTTGGCTACTATCCCTTCCACCTCCGTGGAAGGGCAGTTCCCCCTGGCCACATTCCCCACTTCTGCAGGGGAGCGGCACATCGCCGGCCGGCTCTCTTGGGGGCTGCACAGGTGTTCCCTTAGATGTTCCTCTTAGATGTTCCCCTTAGATGTTCCTGGTGCATGCCGTCTCTCTCCTCCTTTATAGTCCTCCTCCACCAATCTTAACTCGGCTGCCCACACGCCGAGTACGCTGCTCTCCTCCAATCAGGAGCAGCTCCTGCAGCTTCTCAAGTTGGTGAGAGGCAGCTGGGTAGAAGCTGTTGCCTCCTCTCCCAGCGCCATATTGTGGGAGAGCAGATGCATAGAATAAGTCTTAATTCCAGTAACTTAGTCTAGTCCGAGTTGCTCCCCACACTAAAGCATCTTTTAATTCCGTTGTCCATGAACTTTTTTTTTTTTAAGATTTATTTCTTTATTCAAAAGGTGGAATTACAGAAAGGGAGAGGCAGAGAGAGAAGTCTTCCATCTGCTGGTTCACTACCCAAATGGCTGCAACTGCCAGGGCTGGTCCAGGCTGAAGCCAGGAGCCAGGAACTTCTGGATTTCCCACACAGGTGCAGGGGCCCAAGCACTTGGGCCATCTTCCACTGCTTTCCCAGGAGCATTAGCAGGTTGCTGGATGGGAAGTGGAGCAGCTGGGAGTTGAACTGAAGCCCATATGGGATGTCAGCGCTGCAGGCAGCAGCTTAATGTGCTGTGCCACAATGCTGGCCCCATCTGTGAACTTTCTGAAGTACCTAAGTTAACTTAGGCTTCTGGCTGCCCACATCACAGTAATGGACACATCTTCTCCTTATAGCAGACACCATAACAGGGCAGAACACTCTCCAAGGTCGGGTCACAGACCTCTTGGAACTGAAAACACATACTTGAGCTGATACAGGGTACTCAATCTGTTTGGGTTATATAGCCATTTCTGGCTCATTATGGATTTTTGTTTTTCACTGTGTCTTAAATTTTGTGGCCTCTGAGGTGTAGTCCTGCTGCTGTTCTTTAGGTTGCATTGCTTTTGTTTTTTTTTTTTTTTCCCCAAAGATTTATTTGAGAAAAAGAGAGAGAATCTTCCATCTGTTGGCTCACTCCCCAAGTGAACAGCCAGGGCTGGGCCAGGCTGAATCCAGGAGTCAGGAGCTTCATCCAGGTCTCTCACATGGATGGCAGGGACCTGAGCACTTGGGCCATCTCCCAGTACTTTTCCCAGGCCATTAGCAGGGATCTGGATTGGAAGTGGAGCAGCTGGGACACAAACTGGCACCCACATGGAATGCCATTGTGATAGGCTGTGGCTTTACCGCTATGCCACAACACTGTATTTTTAAATATTTATTTATTTATTTTATTTGAAAGGCAAGGAGATGGCAAGATTGAAAGAGAGCGAGACAGAGAATCTTCCATCCACTGGTTCACTTCCCAAATGTTCACAATGGCCAGGGCGAGGCTAGGCTCAAGCCAGGAGCCAGAACTCAATCCAGGTCTCCCATTTGAGAGCAAAGACCCAAATGCTTGAGCCATCACCTGCTGCTCCCAGGGTGTGCATTAGTAGGAAGCTGGAATTGGAAGCGAAGTCCAAACTGAAACCCAGGCACTTGGACAATGGGATATGTGTGCCCCAAGTGGTGTCTTAACCACTGCACCAAATGCTCATCCCCACATAATTTTTAAATTTAAATTGATACATAATTGGACACATTTGTGGGGTAGCGTGTGATAATCTGACGCATGTATGCAGTGATCAAATCAAGGTAATTGGCATTTCTAGTCCCTTAAACATTTATAATTTCCTTATGTTGGGAACATTCAGACTCATCTCTTCTCATTTTCATGAAATGTGTGAATGGTTGCAAACGATGGTCTCCCTGCTGAGCTGTAGAACGCTCTACTCGTCTTCCTGTCTATATTGTGGTGCCTGTTACCTGACCTCCACGTTAGTTCTGTGCAGACACAGTGTGTAGGAGTGAGAAGGCCTGCAGTCCGAGTCCTGGGCCTGCTCCTATGAGCTCTGTGGTCTTGGACAAATTAAATTTTCAACATTTGCCAAGCCTCGGTATTCTGAATATTTAAAATGGTTATGAGGAATAAATAAAATGCCATATTTAAAGTCCCTGCTTTTTGAATACTGTATGTTTAAGTTACTGTGTTATCTGGGGCTTTAAAAACATTCATCTCCTTACTGCCCTCTGCAGGCACTCTGGAAAACCCACATTTGCCTACTTGAATCTTTCCTGTCACTCACAGGTAGGTCACTTTTTGTCTTTCAATTTCAGATTTACTTTGAGAATTAAATGAAAAGTATATGGGAAAAGTACCATTTCAAAGCAGATAAACGTGGGAGTAAAGTACCAACATTTCCTTAGATTTGACTTCACTGTAAATAACTATATCTTAAGATTTATGATTCTTGAGAAATAAATCTGGGGGAGGTGTTTGGTGCAGTGGTTAAGTGCCTCTTGGGGTGCTCACTTCCCACATTGGAGTGCCCGGGTTCCAGTCCTGGCTCCAGCTGCCTGCTAATGCCCTTGCTGGGGAGCAGCGGGCCACAGGCCAGGTGTTTGGGTCTCTGCCCACCCACGTGGGGACTGAGCCTGGTGAGTTCTCGTTCCTGGTTTTCACCTGGCCCAGCCCTGGTTGTTGACGATGTTTGGGAAATGAACTAATGGGAGCTCAATCTCTCGCTCTCTTGCTCTCTCTCTTTCCTTCTCTCTGCCTGTCAAATAAATATAAGAAATAGAGGAAAAATAAAAGGTAAAATATTTTTTTAAAAAAGATAGATCTGTATGTCACTATCTTAGATATTGATGCTGTCTGTTTCTTTTGATCACTCTTTCCAGGTTGGAAGACATGGAGGCTGGTTCGGTGGTTCGTGCCATCTTTGACTTCTGCCCCAGTGTATCAGAAGAGCTTCCGCTCTTTGTGGGAGATATCATTGAGGTGCTGGCAGTGGTGGATGAATTTTGGCTTCTAGGAAAGAAGGAAGATGTTACAGGTAAGGGCCCACTCCCAGTTGTGGGCATTTGGGGGAGTGAATGTGAGCTCTTAGTCTCTCTGTGTGTGTGTGTGTGTGTGTGTGTGTGTGTGGTGTGTGTATGTGTCTGTTGGTCTAATCACTCTGTGTAGCAAATAAATAAATAAAGCTTATACAAAAAAAAAGTTAAATGAGAAGCCCAGGGCAATGAGTTTCTCATACTGTGGTGTCTCTCATTCCCTCTCTCCTACCAACTCCTGCAGGTGGTTGAATGGTTAGGTACCAGCTGCCCTCAGCCCAGTCTTTTGTCCATGTCTTTCCCTTTCTCATCCTAGGTCCTTGTCCTTTATGTTCATTGCCGATTCTCTTCTTAGAATATGTGTTATTCTTTTCTTCAGGACTTCTGTCACTCACCATTGGCTTTTTTTTTTTTTTTAAGATTTATTTATTTATTTGAAAAGGAAAGGCACAGAGAGAGAGAGAGAGAGGTCTTAACATCAGCTGGTTCACTACCCAGATGGCTGCAACGGCTGGAGCTGGGCTGATCTGAAGTCGGGGACCAGGAGCTTCTTCTGGGTCTCCCATGTGGGTGCAGCGGTCCAAGAACTTGGGTCATCTTTCACTGCTTTCCCAGGCCATAGCAGAGAGCTGGACTGGAAGTAAAGCAACTGGGACTCAAACTGGTGCCCATATGGGATGCTGACACTGCAGATGGCAGCTTTGCCCATTATGCCACAGTGCTGGCCCCCACTATTGGCTTCTCACAACCAGGCTTAGCTCTGACTTGTGACACAGAAAGTGCTCTCCACCTTGTATCTGTAGCTGTCTTCTTCCCTTCCTTTCACTCTTAATGGAACAGGAGCCATCTTGGTCACTCCTTCCTGGGTCCACAGTTCACCCTTTACCCTTGGATGCTCCCTGTCTACCCCCATCCATGCACCAGTTGCCTTCCATTCTTTTTTTGACAGGCAGAGTTAGAGACAGAGAGAAAGGTCTTCCTTTTCCGTTGGTTCACCCCCCAAAATGGCCGCTATGGCCAGCGTGCTGCAGCTGGCATGCCACGCCCATCTGAAGCCAGGAGCCGGGTGCTTCCTCCTGGTCTCCCATGCAGGTGCAGGGCCCAAGGACCTGGGCCATCCTCCACTGCCTTCCCATGCCACAGCAGAGAGCTGGACTGAAAGAGGAGCAACCAGGACAGAATCCGGCCCCCCAACTGAGACTAGAACCCGGGGTGTTGGCGCCGCAGGCAGAGGATTAGCCAAGTGAGCCGCAGTGCCGGCCGCCTTTCATTAATTAAAATATATGCTTATTTCACTCAGCATGATGTGTTCCAGATTCCTCCATTTTGTTACAAATGACTGGATTTCGTTGTTTCTTCCTGCGGTATAGTATTCTAAAGAGTACATATCCCATAATTTCTTTATCCAGTCTACCGTTGATGGGCATTTAGGTTGGTTCCAGGTCTTGGCTATTGTGAATTGTGCTGCAATAAACATTAGGGTGCAGACCGCTTTTTTGTTTGCCAGTTTAAATTCCTTTGGGTAAATTCCAAGGAGTGGGATGGCTGGGTCGAATGGTAGGGTTATATTCAGGTTTCTGAGGAATCTCCAGACTGACTTCCATAGTGGCTTGACCAGTTTGCATTCCCACCAACAGTGGGTTAGTGTCCCTTTTTCCCCACATCCTCGCCAGCATCTGTTGTTGATAGATTTCTGTATGTGAGCCATTCTAACCGGGGTGAGGTGAAACCTCATTGTGGTTTTGATTTACATTTCCCTGATTGCTAGTGACCTTGAACATTTTTTCATGTGCCTGTTGGCCATTTGGATTTCCTCTTTTGAAAAATATCTATTGAGGTCCTTGGCCCATCTCTTAAGTGGGTTGTTGGTTTTGTTTTTGTGGAGTTTCTTGATCTCTTTGTAGATTCTGGTTATTAACCCTTTATCTGTTGTATAGTTTGCAAATATTTTTTCCCATTCTGTCGGTTGTCTCTTCACTCTCCTGTTTCTTTTGCAGTACAGAAACTTCTCAATTTGATGCAATCCCAATAGTTGATTTTGGCTTTGACTGCCTGTGCCTCCCGGGTCTTTTCCAGAAATTCTTTGCCTGTGCCAATATCTTGAAGGGTTTCCCCAATGTTCTCTAATAACTTGATGGTGTCAGGTCGTAGATTTAGGTCTTTAATCCATGTTGAGTGGATTTTTGTGTAAGGTGTAAGGTAGGGGTCTTGCTTCATGATTCTGCACGTGGAACGCATCATGCTGAATGAAATAAGCCAGTCCCAAAGGGACAAATACCATATGTTCTCCCTGATTGGTGACAACTGACTGAACACCAAAAAGGAAACCTGTTGAAGTGAAATCGACACTATGAGAAACGGTGACTTGATCAGCATAGCCCTGACTGTTAATGAACAACTTAATACATTATCCCTCTTAGTAGTTTTTTTTTTTGTCTGTTCTACTTAATATGACTGGTTTAATTCTGTAATTAATACACAGTGATTCTTAAGTGTTGAAATTTAACTGAAATGTGATCCCTGTTAAACATAAGAGTGGGAATAAGAGAGGGAAGAGATGTACAATTTGGGACATGCTCAAGCTGACTTGCCCCAAATGGTAGAGTTAGAAACATACCAGGGGGACTCCAATTTAATCCCATCAAGGTGGCATGTACCAATGCCATCTCACTAGTCCAAGTGATCAATTTCAGTTCACAACTGATCATAATGAAAGGACTGAGAGTCAAAGGAAGCACATAAACAAGTCTAGTACCTGCTAATACTAACCGATAGAATAAATAAAGGGGAGAGTGATCCAACATGGGAAGTGAGATACTCAGCAGACTCATAGAATGGCGGATGTCCTAAACAGCACTCTGGCCTCAGAATCAGCCCTAAAGGCACTTGGATCTGGCTGAAAAGCCCATGAGAGTATTTCAGGCATGGAAAGCCAAGACACTCTGGCAAAAAAAAAAAAAAAAAAAAAAACCAAACCAAACCCTAAATGAAAGATCTCTGTGAGTGAGATCCCAGTGGAAAGAACAGGTCTTCAAAGAAGGAGGTACCTTTCTCTGAAGGGAGGAGAGAACCTCCACTTTGACTATGACCTTGTCTAAACAAGATAAGAGTCGGAGAACTCAAGGGGCTTCCATAGCCTTGGAAACTCATGACTGGTGCATAGGGAGATTACTGATGCCATAAACAGGAGTGTCAATTTGTAAAGTCAACAACAGGAGTCACTGTGCACTTACTCCTCATGTAGGATCTCTGTCCTTAATGTGCTGTACATTGAGACTTAATACTATAACGAGTACTCAAACAGTATATTTCACTTTGTGTTTCTATGGGGGTGCAAACTGTTGAAAGCTTTACTTAATGTATACTAAACTGATCTTCTTTAAAAAAAAAAAAAAAGAAGAAGAAGAAATTATCAATTCCCAACTTGACTCTCACTGGGATTAAACATGACAATAGGTCCGATCTGATTTTATCATCATTTAAAAAAATCATCTATTATTTTTCACTTTATGTTTCTGTGTGGGAGCAAACTGTTGAAATCTTTACTTAATGTATTCTAAGCTGATCTTCTGTATATAAAGAGAATCAAAAATGAATCTTGATGTGAATGGAAGGGGAGAGGGAGTGGGAAAGGGGAGGGTTGCGGGTGGGAGGGACGTTATGGGGGGGGAAGCCATTGTAATCCATAAGCCGTACTTTGGAAATTTATATTCATTAAATAAAAGTTAAAAAATAAATAAATAAATAAAAAAGCTAAAAAAAATATATGCTAACATCGGTTTCTTTCATCAGTTGGCCTAGGGAAGGGTGGAAGTGTTGCCACATCATGCAGCTGTATTAATCCAGTCCATAACTTGCACATACGTATGTAAGTCTGGGTTGCAGTAAGTGAAACAGCCCCGAGAGCAGACTCCACTGACACTCCAGCGCAGTGAGGAGATAATTAGATCACTTCCCAGTAGCCACAACATCCCTGCTGAGACCAAACTGATGAGTAGGAGTTAGATGGCAAGGCAGAGGACAGGCACAGGGGAACACTTCACCCTGAAACAAAAGAGAACATGGAGGGGCTGAGGGAAGTTGAATAAGTCATTAAGCATGCGTGAGGTGGTGAGCAGAGGCTGATCATGGAAGATGGAGGGAGGAAGCCCTGATGAGAAGTTAAGGAAGTGAGAAACCCACTGCTGCAGATTGACGGGCCAGAGGAGGGGGCAGAGCTGAAGGCAGGGCGCAGGCCAGGGGCTTATGCGGTTGTCCAGGGGAGAGAGGGTGCTTGCTTGGACCACGGGGCAGCTCTGGGGATGAGTGGACAGGCACGGAAGTTGTTTTGAAGGGAGACTCAGTCAGGCTTTCTTATTCTTTCCAACTGCCAGACCCTGCCTTTCTACCACCACTCATTAAAACCCTACTCATCTTCAGACTCAAATGCTGTCTCTCTCATATAATTTTTGTGTTATTTCTGACCTATTATCTGTCTTCTCTGATCTTCTGTAGCAGTTTGTGTCCCTATGTTGTGACACTGGATCTCAAGATTGAATTACTTTTCTCTGAATCAGACTTTGTGTGTGAACTAGATTCCACATCTTTGAAGACTGACTGTTTATTCACATCTCCGTCCGCAGTGCGTCTCGCATAGAGTGGCGCCTGATGAATGCTTGCTGAATCGAATCGCGGTCTCTGGGTTCTGCACACATCTTACTTTGGGTGCTGTACCTTTTCTACAATAGAGGCTCCAGTCGTAAATACGGAGTGCATTTTCAATTCAGGGCCTATGAATGGGCTCAGAAACAAGTTTTTGTCCGTTCTCATAGACAGAAAAACAAGTTTCAATATTAAGAAAAAAATTCAATATCAATGTGTGTTTGCTTTATTTTCAGGACAGTTCCCTAGCAGTTTTGTGGAAATTGTAACCATTCCAAGCCTAAAAGAGGGAGAGAGGCTGTTTGTCTGCATCAGTGAATTTACATCCCAAGAGCTGAACAGTCTTCCCCTCCACCGAGGTAAGCTCATCATCCAAGGGCAGGCTGTTTGAAAGTGAGATCGGGGAAGCCTGCATATTTGGACCACTAGATCTTAAAGTTTTATGAGTGACTAAATTCTAGACAGTCCTCAGCCATACCAAGGATAGTGCTGACCCTAATAATGACATGCTTTAGTAGCCTTTTACAATTTCCATACATATTCTCATTTTATCTTCCATACAGACTTGGGAGAAAGCAGAGTAGGCATTAAGCACATGTTGGGACAGGCAATTGGCACAGCACATGGGATGCTGCTTGGAAGGCCCATATCCCATATCAGAATGGCTGGTTCAAGTCCAGCCATTCTGATTCAAATTCTTATTGGTGTGCTCCCTGGGAAGTAGCAGATGATGGCTCAAGTACTCAGATCCCTGCTAGCTACATGGGAGACCTGGATTGAGTTCTGGGCTCCTGGCTTTGGCCTGATCCAGCCCTGGCTATTGCAGGCACTTGGGAAGTGAACCAGAGGATGGAAGATCTTTGTCTTTGAAAGAAAATGAACAAAATTTTTAAAACTAGATTTTATCAATTAATTTAGAGACCATTAGCTGTAGATATGAAGTTTTGGCCTCACAATGTGAACTTACCTTATTCTAAGTCTAGAACTATCTTTCCACTGCCCACATGCAGTAGCTACTCTTCAGACTATTTTTTCCCATAAAAGTGGATATGGCTTTGCCATCAACATTATTGTTTATTAATACACAATGGTGGGACAGAGCATTTGGATATTAAGAGACAAGTAGCCCCATCTTCTTACTCTGCTATTGGATCATGTTGTAAAAGTTATCAGAACAAGCTTAAAAGGAGTGACTGAAAACTGGTATATCTCAGTGCTGTTCCGAGTATTTCTTCTTGCCTGCTGTTGTACATAGGGACTTATTCTTTTTTTTTTTTTTTTTTTTTTAAGTCATTTGAAAGGCAGAGTGAAAGAGACCTAATATCTACTGGTTCACTCCCTCAATGGCTGCAACAGCTAGGTATGGGTCAAGCTGAACCAGGAACCAGGAACTCCATCTAGGTCTCCTACAGGAATGGCAGGAGCTCAAGTACTTGGACCATCTTCCACACCCTTCGCAGGTGCATTAGCAGCAAGCTGAAGTAACCAGGATTTAGACCAGTGCTCCAGTATGGGA
This sequence comes from Oryctolagus cuniculus, assembly GCF_051225735.1. Classification (NCBI taxonomy): domain Eukaryota; kingdom Metazoa; phylum Chordata; class Mammalia; order Lagomorpha; family Leporidae; genus Oryctolagus; species Oryctolagus cuniculus. The sequence goes on from NC_142881.1 coordinate 30,007,097, forward strand.
CGCTGGGATCGCAAGCGGCAGCTGAACCTGCTACACCGTAGTGTTAGCCCCCACTGGAACTTCTAATGATAAACCATCTTAACAAGTATACTTGATCTAGTTTGTACATTTTCGCAGAAACACAGAAACCAGTAGTATTCCACAGACCAAGGCCTGTGTCTGATCAACAACTGGTCATGGTGTTAGCTATGTTTGCTCTTTTGAGCGTGGCAGTAAAGGGAGAAGTTTAATTTGTTAAACCATACCCATTCCTGTGTGCGTGTACAAGAAAATATAGCAAACGTCTTTACCTCTTGGTCAATGAGAAGACAAGAATACTGTATTTTGACCTTGATCCTCCAAACCTAGTTGGAGAATTTCTTGCGTGTCATTTTATACTTAGCTCTGCCTGTGTTCTGTATTCTTCCTTGCCAAACAGTGATGGAAGGCAGACAGAGGCAGCTGCAGAGATTATAGCTGGGCCTGTTATGACCTGTGCTCTCCCAGCAGAGGTCTGGAGTCCACATGAGGAGGCCTCAGATAACATAGAGAAGGGGCACATGTGGGTCACCACAATGGCCTAGCAGGAAAAGCCTCTGCTGGCTTGATGCCCAGCTGCTCCACTTCTAATCCAGCTCCCTAATAACGTGCCTGGGAAAGCCGCAGACAATGGCTCAAGTGCTTGGGCCGCTGCACCCACGTGGGAGATGCAGATGCAGTTCCTGGCTTTGGACTGGCCCAGCTCTGGCCATTGTGGCCATTTGGGGAGTGAACCAGTGAATGGAAGATCTCTCTTTTTCTTCTTTTCTCTTTAACTCTGCCTTTCAAATAAATAATCTTTAAAAATAAAAGGGGCGGGGGGGGGGGGACAGGGGTACACGGGCTTCCACCAGGGCTATGCAGAACATGGGGGTGGCATGGGCTTTTCCTTTTCTACTCCTGGTTCCTTGAGTAAATAGTGGGCATGAGAAGCAGTGTGTCCACAACATAATGAGGAGTTTGAGGATGTGGCTTCTGGAATTATCTTTTCTCTCTCATAATTGAATGCTGTGTAGTCCTGTCTTGGGTACTAAAAATGGAGATTTTCTGTTGAATGCCTGCCCTGGGAAGACTGATCTAATGTAATCTGTCCTAAACTTGCTTTGAAGTTCAAATTCACCTGGGGAGTCCCAGGGTCAACTGCGAAATTCTCTGGGAGCACCTGGCATTAGCCTCTCAGCTGTGAATCACCTGTACCGAGACTGACTCAAGGTCAGGCTGAGTCCTTGAATCCATGGATCTCATCTTGATGACTGGTTAACCAGTTAAGTCTAATAAGCTTCAAAGTGTGAGTCCACAAGGAGACGATGTGGAGCAGGGGCGTAGGTAAGGAAGCAGAGCCTAGCTGGAGGTGTCCTGTTGGTGGTGTTGGCTTGTTCTCTTCTCTGTGATACTTGGCACTGCCGGTAAGCACACATGCCACTCGGCCCTGTCCTATGTCTTCTAGGGCTGCGTGTCTTCTGATTTGAAAATACAGGCCTTTGAGGAGAGGCAAGTTAGGTTTGCCAACAGTTTCTTTTTTTCCTGGGAAGCTTAGCTTGAGCCACAGCAATAATTCCTCTTTCTGTACATGACAGGCCACCTCAACAGGCATTAATTAATTTTCTTAGTTGGAAACAAAATCACTATAAAATGGAAATGTTGTTTTAGACCACATATAGTTTATTAAGCTTGTGCTTCTGCTTATTAGACTGAAAAGTGTTTTTTCCATTAGCTCAGCATGTCAACTCCTGAGTAGCCTACATTCCTTCCTTCCTGTTCTCTAGCACTGTTAATCCTGATGCCTGTTATTTCTTTATCTCTGCTTAGTAACCCTCAGTGTAGCTTCTCTTCTGTGTAAACAAAACTTTGGGAAGATGTCAGGGAGGGATTTGGAAACCTCAGGAGTTTGTGGGATAATGTTTGAGAGCTGTTATGGTTTGCCACACTACCTTTTTAATCAATTGTTATGTATTTACCTTTAAGATATATAATTAGCATTCGTAAGAGGAAAATTATACACACACAAATGAATATAATTTATATACATACATACATTTGTGTGAGGGTGTTTTAGGAAGTTTGTGGAAAATGGAATTAAAAGATATATTTAGCCGGCGCCGTGGCTCAATAGGCTAATCCTCCACCTTGCGGCGCCGGCACACCGGGTTCTAGTCCCGGTTGGGGCGCCGGATTCTGTCCCGGTTGCCCCTCTTCCAGGCCAGCTCTCTGCTATGGCCAGGGAGTGCAGTGGAGGATGGCCCAGGTGCTTGGGCCCTGCACCCCATGGGAGACCAGGATAAGCACCTGGCTCCTGGCTCCTGCCAGGATCAGCGCGGTGCGCCGGCTGCAGCGGCGGCCATTGGAGGGTGAACCAACGGCAAAGGAAGACCTTTCTCTCTGTCTCTCTCTCTCACTGTCCACTCTGCCTGTCAAAAAAAAAAAAAAAAAAAAAAAAAAAAAAAAAAAAAGATATATTTTACTTTGGTAGAAAAAATTTTGATATCCATGCCTGCCTCTTTGTCTCTTCCTTCCTTTCTCTTTATTTTTTAAAAATATTTATTCACTTGAAAGGCTGAGTTACAGAGAGGCAGAGGCAGAGAGAGAGAGTGAGAGGTCTTCTATCTGCTGGTTCACTCCCCAGAGAGCTGCAATGGCTGGAGCTGTGCCGACCTGAAGCCAGGAGCTTCCTCGGGGTCTCCCACACGGGTGCAGGGGCCCAAGGACTTGAACTGTCTTATGCTGCTTTCCCAGGCCATAGCAGAGAGCTGGGTCGGGAATGGAGCAGCTGAACTTTTTGAAGACCTTTCTTTTTCAGATTTTTTTTACACCAAAATAATCTTTTCTTTTTCTTTTTTTTTTTTTTTTTGGCCAGGCAGAGTTAGACAGTGAGAGAGAGAGACAGACAGAAAGAGTTATAGACAGTGAGTGAGTGAGAGAGAGAGAGAGAGAGAGGTCTTCTTTCCGTTGGTTCACTCCCCTAATGGCTGCCACGGTGGCACTGCACCCATCCGAAGCTAGGAGCCGGGTACTTCCTCCCGGTCTCCCATGCGGGTGCAGGGGCCCAAGCACTTGGGCCATCCTCCGCTGCTCTCCCAGGCCACAGCAGAGAGCTGGACTGGAAGAGGAGCAACCAAGACTAGTACCCGGCGCCCCAATCAGGGCTAGAACCCAGGGTGCTAGCACCACAGGTGGAGGATTAGCCAAGTGAGCCATGGCGCTGGCCCAAAATAATCTTATCTTTAATTCCATTATCCCATGAGCTTTTTGAAGTACCCTCATCTTAAGAGCAGGCATTATGGCTTAGGGGATAAGAATTCTGATAGCCCTAGATTTAAATGCAATGCCACCTGTAAATAGTTACGACCTTGGGCTGAAGCCTATTTTCATGTCTGAAAATTGGAGTAATAATGCATATTTCAAAGTAGTTGTGAGGTTTAACAGAGGTAACACTTGTAAACCATGTGGCAAAGGTTAGCACTCAGTAAACGTTAGTTGTTTTTCCTGGTCTTGTCCAGGATTCCAGAGTTCCTTGTTGGACTCTGTGAACATTGTTTCCCCGATAATCTGAGAAGGGTGTGTGTGTGTGTGTGTGTGTGTGTGTGTGTACATTTCCCAGGGGGATTTGAGCTGGAGTCAGAACCACCAGTGGTTCTTCCAGCAGGTGTCACCCTTCCTCCTTTTCCTAAAGCCACCCCATTGTTTTGGACCTTTCTGGAAGAAGGATCCCTAGAGGTGGTCATGCCACTGACTGTCCTAATAAAAGAAAAGTGACAGGGGGCAAAAGCAACAAGCAGAAACAATAGAGTATGACAAGGAAAGGACAGAGAAAGAAGAGATGGACAGAATTAATGTGTTGTACAGGGATCACAATAATTGTCCCACATAACACAGAATACTTATGCCCTGTCTAGAACTTAATATGTCTAGGCCACAACCCCCTGCTCCAAAACAAAGGGCCAATAAAAAGTAAGTTGGTAAGTTGATTTATCAATAAGTTGTTAAATGGTGTTTACCGGTCAGAGCACGTGTGTCATAAAATTGCAGTGCGTGCACATGAGAGCTCAGGATTAAAGTTCTGATATGGCTCAAATGGAAACCTAAATAAAATAGTCTCCTGGGTTCAGAGGGGCACAGGAGGAGTCAGTGAGGACCAAATACTGCAGGGTCAGCTTATATCAGGCTGCACTCATTCTTTTTTTTTTTTTTTTTTTTTGCTAGAGTTCAGTTTTTTGTTCGGATATTTACATTTTACCATTTTTAAATGACTAAAATAATTTTGGAAATGCTCTGAGAGTTGGCATTTTAGGAAATTCTTAAGCTGCTCAACAAGTACATAGTGACTTTTTTTTATATAAAGAAAGTAAAACCTTCAGTTTTCTTATCTTCGGCTTGAAAGGATCGTGATGTCCAGTTAGAAGCCTATGAAGTGATGACCAGGGACATGAGGCAGGGAAGGCCGGCCAGGCTGTCCTCGGCTGCAGAGGGACCGTCCCCTCTTTTGCACTCATTCTTATGATTTCATTCGCAACACACTTCCTGTTCTAATAGAACCTGTCCCACCAGAGGAGACGGCACTGTTGCCAGGATCAACTGCATGAGCCAAGGGCTCCCTCAGGGTCACCACAGTTCCTGATTTCTGTTCTCAGAATCTGGCCTGGCTATGCCAGGAGCCCCTCAAACTGTGTTTCAGAAATCTGTGGGTGACCACTAGGTGACCTCTGTCCCTAAGGAATTCACTGGGCTCCCCGGGGAACAGCTCACGTGCCTCCTCCTGATGGCCGTGAGACTCATGGGGAAAACTCAGTAACAGTCAGCAATTATAAAATAAGGTCTCGAGGTAAACAGTGTCTGCAGTGCTTTTCAGGGCGTAAGCTGTGATTTTCAAAAATTCATCTTTATTAATTGGAAATAACCAAAGAATGACCGTCTGCCAGGTAATAACTCTTATCAAACAGTCTCTCTCTGAAAATAGAGAGGAAAACAAGCCCTTTTGTATGAGTTCATGGAGATCTGGCCAAACAAAGAAAATACCATAATTCTGCAACTTGAAGAAAGCCAGTTCATTTCGAAGGCAGTAGCGTGGGAGTTAGGGCATGCTTAGTCTTCCTGTGCAGCAGGAGGCCCTTGTGTCTGAACTGTCAGTCACCAGGGAGTTCCCTGTGCTAGGGCTTGTGGGCAGGGAGTTTAAAGCACCGTCATTCTCAGGATCTCAAGCACTGACTGCAGAATATTTAACTGTAAATGAAAGGATTTTAGAAACATAAGACCAAGACTCTATTTTTCAGGAACATCTCAGTAAAATAACACCAAATCAGTGAAAATATGTTGGGTACCTATCAGTAAGTCTACAACTCTGCATTAGTGTTGTGTAGTGTGTACAGAATACAAGTGTCAGAAGTAGGGAGAAAGTGATCATTAGGCTGCAGATAGCCAAAGTGAATGTGTGCTTTGAAGGTTCTTAGAGAAGCATGCTAAGGTTTTGGATGGAGAGAGAGTACAGCGTGAGTAAAAGTTTGGAATGAATAATGACATGGCTTTATATAGGACACAACAGAAGTTCTTCTTGTATGGAAGAGGGTCTCATGTCATAGATCACATGGGGTAGTTGGGGAAGGGGAGAAGTTGTGACTGGATAATCATGCATGCCAGCTTACATTGGGGTGGGAAGAATGGAATAGCCTTTTGGTAGCTTTGTAAGTAAACCTCTTCTGAGAGTGTCCAAAGCAAACATTTTTTTTTTTCTAGGTGCTTTATTAATTGACCTTTTGATATAAAATGACCTATTAAATTTGCAAAATGTGGTTCTTAGTGTTGAGGTCCATAGGACAAGCTACGAAGTCTTCAAACCCTGAGCTGAACTCCACGAGCGGTTATTTGGCTTTTGAATCAGTTTTTCCATGTCTAAGAGGTAGTGGCAGCAACAGCGCCCACCTTCTGGGCAGCTTATTTCTTGGCATGATGACCTTGTAAGATTGCCGCAGCTTCCTCCACCTTGGAGCGGAGAAACTCGGGACACTCCAGCATGTGCAGCAGCTCCGAGTTGTCCATCTCCAACAGCATTCCCGTGATCTTGCCCGCCAGGGTTGAGTGCATCATTTGGATGATCGGGAACAGTCGTTCTCCCAGCATCCGTTTCTGCTCCTGGGGGGATACTAGGCTCGCTCCTGTGGCTGCGTCCATGCGGTGACCCGGTGAGGCAGGGAGGTCCGAGCTGGCCTCGTTCGTGAGCCTAGCAGCTAGCACTGGCTGTTGGCTGGGGCCAAAGCAAACATTTTTAAAATATATTCTGGGTAATAAGAATAGGGTTATTGGAGCCTGGTGTTAAGGTACACTGCGTGGAGCCACTACCTGTGATCTCAACATCCCACATCAGAGCACTCGTTCCTGTCCCGGCTGCTCCGCTTCCACTCCAGCTTCCTGTTAATGTGCCTGAGAAGGTAGAGGGTGATGGCCCAAGTACTTGCCCCTTGTAAGGTTTTAAGAAAGACCCAGATGATGTTCCTGACTCCTGGCTTCAGCCTGGCCCAGCCCTGGATGTTGCAGCCATTTGTGGAGTGAACCAGCAGATGGAAGCACATGCTCTCTCTTTCTCTCTGTCTCTCCCTTTCTCTGAGAAATCTTAAAAAAAAAAAAAAAAAAAAAGGCCATTGAGTGCTTGCTGTGCAAAAGACATTACAAACTTTTAAAACACAAGAGAAGTGGTTTCTGCCACTAAAGAACCTATTACCCACTTGGAAAGATAGGACAGAATTTTTTAGGAAATCAAGCAAAAAAGCCCAAATTTGGAATGCACTTGACCATAATGACTCGTATGATTTTGCTAGGTGTTTTGCTGCTTCTGATCCATTTCATTTGGGTTAGTTGCATTCCTTGAACAATTCTGCTCATGAGAGGAAAGTGGACTCCAGTACTAAGTGAGAAGTTAAAAATAAGATCAAAGTAGATGATGCATGTGGGCACCGGTTCGAGTCCCAGCTGCTCCTCTTCCGATCCAGCTCTCTGCTGTGGCCTGGGAAACCAGTAGAAGACGGCCCAAGTCCTTGGGCCCCTGCACCCACATGGGAGACCCGGAGGAAGCTCCTGGCTCCTGGCTTCGGATCGGCACAGCTCTGGCTGCTGCAGCCATCTGAGGAGTAAACTAGCAGATGAAAGATGGAAGACCTCTCTCTCTCTGCCTCCTCTCTCTCTGTGTTACTCTGACTTTCAAATAAATAAATAAAATCTTAAAAAAAGAAAGTAGGTGATGGACAAAATGATGAGGCTGTAATTAGATAATTCAGTTTTAAAAATAAAACAATTGATACGCAATCATAATGTTTCAATTGAGGAAAATCATATAAGATTGAATGTTAGGGCCGGCACCGTGGCTCACTTGGCTGATCCTCCGCCTGCGGCACCAGCACCCCGGGTTCTAGTCCTGGTTGGGGTGCCAGTTCTGTCCCGGCTGCTCCTCTCCCAGTCCAGCTCTCTGCTGTGGCCTGAGAGTGCAGTAGCAGATGGCCCAAGTGCTTGGGCCCTGCACCCGCATGGGAGACCAGGAGGAAGCACCTGGCTCCTGGCTTCGGATCGGCATAGCGCACCGGCCGTAGTGGCCATTTGGGGAGCGAACCAACGGAAGGAAGACCTTTCTGTCTCTCTCTCTCACTGTCTAACTCTGCCTGTCAAAAAAAAAAAATTTTTCCCATAAACAGATATATTTTTTTAATGATTTATTTATTTACTTGAAAGGCAGACATACAGAGAGAGAGAGAAGGAAAGACACGGATAGAGATCCATCTGCTGGTTCACTCCCCAAATGGCCACAATCAGCCAGGGCTGGGCCAGGCCAAAGCCAGGAGCTTCATCCGGGTCTCCCACATGGGTGGAGGTGTCGGGGTCTCAAGCCCGAGACTGGCCCCTGACCAGCAGGGGCCACTGCAGACACTCCCCAACAAGGCAAACGGGAGAGGTAAGGTGATGAAGACACCACAAGTATCCGTGAGTTCTGTCAAAGCAGGAACCGCTTTATTGAGGAAGTGTACAGGCTTATAAAGCTCACGAAGGACATGTGCAGTAGGGGAGCCAATCAGAGAAAAGGTCCCGCAGGCATGGGTGGACCACGCACAGGGGCATCTTAAGTGAGATATAGGGATCACGCACTGTCCATGTGTCCGGAACTAAAGCGGACCTATCCCTGCTGGTGGTCTGATCTTAAGTAGCTTAACCACAGCAGCTGCAGACACGCCCCTCAAACATCAGCCAGGCGCCATATTGTAATGGAGATTTTAGGCAATGCCAACATGCAGGGGCCTAAGGACTTGGGTCATCTTCCACTGCTTTCCCAGGCGCATTAGCAGTGAGCTGGATCAGACGTGGAGTAGGAGCCGGCGCTGTGACGTAGCGGGTAAAGCCTCCGCCTGCTGTGCCAGCATCCCATGTGGACACCGGTTTGAATCCCAACTGCTCCACTTCCAATCCAACTCCCTGCTAATGTGCCTGGGAAAGCAACAGAGATGGCCCAAGTCCCTGGGCCCCTGCACCCACATGGGAGACCCAGAAGAAGCTCCTGGCTTTGGATCGGTGCAGCTCCAGCTGTTGCAGCCATCTGGTTAGTGAACCAGTGGATGGAAGACCTCTCTCTCCCTCTCTCTGCCTCTCCACCTCTCCTCTCTGTGTAACTGATTTTCAAGTAAAATAAAATAAATCTAAAAAAAAAAAAAATGGAGCATCCAGGACTCAAATCAGCACCCATATGGGATGCTGGCACTGGGGCAGCTTTACCTGATATGCCACAGCGCTGGCCCCTGCACAAAATGTAAAACAACTAGAGCTCACTTCTAATCTTTGCTGAACTCTTTCACTGCCTTTTTTTTTAAAATATATCTTATCGCTCTCTTAAGTTTTCTTCTGCTGCTATCCTCTTATTCCTTGCTTACTTCCTGCAGAGCCACAACACCAGCCCCTAGAAACAGCTCTTATCCTTTCTTAAAAATGTATTTTTTTGTTTGAAAGGCAGAGAGGGAGTTTCCATCTGCTGGTTCACTCCCCAAATAACTAGGGCTGTCAGGCCAAAGTCAAGATCTTGGAACTCAATCCAGGTTTCCCACAAAAGTGGCAGGGACCCAAGTACCTGAGCCAGCACCTGTCGTCTCCCAGGTGCCCATTAACAGGAAGCTGGGGCAGAAGTGGAGGAGCAGGGACTTGAACCAGGCTTTCTAACATGGTGTGCAGGCGTCTCAAGCGCCACACCAAATGCCACCCCAGCGTTAACCTTTCTTCAGCTTCTTCAACATAAGATAGATGCTACCTGGTTAGCTTGTATTTTGTAAAGAAAGCCTGCGCTATTGGTTATTTTCAAAGGCCAAAGTTCTAATTTCTGGAAACTGATTTTAATATCCCATAACATCTTTTCAGGATAGGGATAGTTCAAGAAGCCCTCTGGAGAAAATGAAGGAAGAGCTCATTGCCCATACTGTGCACTTCCACCCGAGAGCTCTTTCCTGCAGACTTCTTACTGTGCAGATTTGATGATGAATGAGATGTAGTGTGGGAAATTAGGTCCATGGGGAGCCCTATCCAAAGGGCTATCTATATTGGACCTCACATGCTCCTTGATCACTTATAGACTGATCTAGTCGCATGGGATGTCATAACGTTGTTTATACCAACACTTATGTATTAAACAGTTGGACTTCAGGATCCCTATGTGTCCTGAGAAGTTATTGAGACCCCAGAGAGAGCTTCTGCTTTTGGCTATATTGGTTGATACATTAACTATTAAAAGTGGGAATTTGAAAAATATCAATTCATTTAAAAACTCATCACATATTCAGCATAAAATACATGTTTTTCTGAAAAATAAAAATAAACTATAGTTTTCCAATTGTACATTTTATTATTATTATTATTTTGACAGGCAGAGTGGACAGTGAGAGAGAGACAGAGAGGTCTTCCTTTGCCATTGGTTCATCCTCCAATGGCCGCTGCGGCCAGCGCGCTGCAGCCAGCGCACCGCGCTGATCCGATGGCAGGAGCCAGGTGCTTCTCCTGGTCTCCCATGGGGTGCAGGGCCCGAGCACTTGGGCCATCCTCCACTGCACTCCCTGGCCACAGCAGAGAGCTGGCCTGGAAGAGGGGCAACCAGGACAGAATCCGGCGCCCTGACCGGGACTAGAACCTGGTGTGCCGGTGCTGCAAGGCGGAGGATTAGCCTAGTGAGCCGCGGCACCCGCCTACATTTTATTATTTTTTAAAGATTTTGTTTGTTTATTTGAAGGTACAGTTACAGACAGAGGGAGAGACAGAGAGGAAGGTCTTCCATCTGCTGGTTCACTCCCCAAATGGCCACAATGGCTGGAGCTGAGCTGATCTGAAGCCAGGAGCCAGGAGCTTCTTCCAGGTCTCCCACATGGGTGCAGGGGCCCAAGGACTTGGGCCATCTTCTGCTGCTTTCCCAGGCCATAGCAGAGAGCTGGATCGGACGTGGAGCAGCCGGGTCTCGAACCAGCGCCCATATGGGATACCAGCACTTCAGGCAGTGGCTTTACCTGCTGTGCCACAGTGCCAGCCCCCTGTTGTACATTTTACAAAGTCTTTTTAATGTTTGGCTTAATAGAAGACACCCGGATTCTCATATCTGCATCTGTATTCAATCTGTAGTCTTGGTTGAAGTAATGAAAAATGCCCTGCCTCATGCAGATACAGGAGGAGGGTTTCAGTAGTCTTGTCAAATAGTAGTGTGTATTCTTCTGATACCACATCAAAATGCAACAAGTGGTAGTTTCTTTTTTAATAAATAAAAGGTTTATTTATTTGAAAGGCAGAGTAACAGGAGAGGGAGAAACAGAGAGATCTTTTAGGGCTAGTATTATGGCATAGGTTATGCCTCTGCATGCAGTGCCAGCATCTCCTGTGGGCATTAGTTTGAGTCCCAGCAGCTCCACTTCTGATCCAGCTCCCTGCTAATAGCCTGCGAAAGCAGCTAGAGGATGGCTCAAGTGCTTGGTTCCCTGTACCACGTGGGAGACCCAGAAGAAGCTCCTGGCTGCTGACTTCAGCCTAGCCCAGCCCTGGCTGCTGCAGCCAACTGGGGAGTGAACCAGCGGATGGAAGACTCCCCTCTCCCTTCTCCCTTCTCCCGTCTCCCCTCTCCCCTCTCCCTTCTCCCCCCTCCCACTCACTCTCTCTCTCTCTCTCTCTCTCTCTCTATGCCTCTGTCTCTGCCTCTCTGTAATGCTGCCTTTCAAATAAATAAATAAATCTTTAAAGAGAGAGAGATCTTTTATCTACTAGTTCATTGCCCAGATGGCTGATATGGAGCTGGCTGGGCCAGGCTGAAGCCAGGAGCTAGGAACTTCATCTGGGTCCCCATGAGGGTGGCAGGGGCATAAGTACTTGGGCCATGGTCCACTGCTTTCCTATGAGCATTAGCAAGGAGGTGGATTGGAGGTGGCGCACCTGGGTCTCAAGTGGCGCTCCCATATGGGATGCCAGTGTTGCAGGTGGAGGCTTAACCCATTGCACCACAACACCAGCCCCAAGTGGTAGTTTCTTATGGGTTAATTGCAGTATAGGATGTGAAACTATATCAGTAAACTTTTCATATTATTATAGAAAAATCCATTGTCTGTCTTGCTTTTGGGATAACTCTTTTAGCCATGAATACACTTGTAACATCATACATTGGTCACTGATTCATTGAGTTATTCCATTTTTCCAAATGTTAACCATTTCATTATATGGTATAAAAAATAGATCAGGACTGATTAATACTTGAAGGAGATAGGATATTTAAAAATGACATTTGTTAATATCTCTAGTGAGCTCATTAGAAAAATATTAGCGCATGAGAAAGCTGTCAAGCTCATGATAGGCGACACAAGTTTTCCAAAAAAATTTTTAAATATTTATCTTGTTTGCTTGAAAGGCACAGTTGCAGAGAGAGAGGGCGAGACAGAGCAGTCTTCTCTCCGCTGGTTCACTCCCCAAATAGCCACAACAGCAGGCTGGGCCAGACTGAGGCCAGGAGCCAGGAGCTTCTTTGTCTCCCACGTGGATGCAGGGGCCCAAGCACTTGGGCCATCTTCTTCTACTTTCCAAGGAGCATTAGCAGGGAGCTGGATTGGAAGTGGAGCAGCCAGGACTTCACCTGCCATGCCGTAATGCCTGTCCCATTTTTCAGAATTGTAATTTTTGCTTGGAAGTTGAGATTTTATCACTGGCAACACATGCTGTTGCTTGCTTTCCTTGAAGTTACAGACTCACTTTCATTTTGGAGAAAACATCTGCCTAGTAGCCCATGCTGAATAACCAGAGTTGTCCGTCCATCGTTATTTCACATGAAACAATGTACCGTGGAGAAAAGTGACTGGTTCAAGTTTTAATTCCATCACTCGAGTGTTTTTCCTGGAGACAATCGGGAACCAGACTTCAGGGTAATTCCTGTTACCATAGCTCAGGATCTTACAAAAGAAGTGTTCCCAAGGGTTGAGACTTACTACAACAAAATGCTTTGTCTTGCTTCATCAAAGATGTTCTTAATTGAAAGCAGCCTTAAAAAACAGTCTTGCATGGTGGAGAATACAAGGAGCAGACAGTGACCATCTGTGTAATTTGGTGCCACTGCCTTGGTTCTTGTTACTAGCAGTTTCACCCACTGATGCTTTTGCACAGCTGTTGCAAGTGTCAGCAGGTGAAAAGGTGACCATAACATCTTAGTGTTAGCTGTGAAAAGAGCTTTGCTCTCACGGGGCCTGGGAAAGGCTCCCAGGAACATGCTGCCTGGGTTCCGTGATGGCTCTGTGTAAACCACAGGTTTACCGGAATGTTTCAAGCCAGGAAATTGTCACAAGCATTTTTGCTCTTAAAACTCCAGGCACATTGCCTTGAACTTGGTGGATGTCTGGAATGATGAGCTGCTCTGTTGGTTACGGTAGTCCTCTGCTGGGGGATGTGTGGGTCCTCACCTTGGCTTTTTTCTTTCCAGGTGACCTGGTGGTTCTCGACGGTGCTCCCGTGGCAGGCTGGCTGCAGGGCCGAAGCTGCTGGGGTGCCCGGGGCTTCTTCCCATCCTCATGTGTCCGTGAGCTCTGCCTCTCCTCACAGAGTAGGCAGTGGCACTCACAGAGCACTCTGCTTCAGATTCCTGAATATTCCATGGGACAAGCCCGGGCCCTAATGGGGCTCTCTGCCCAGCTGGATGAGGAACTGGACTTCAGGGAAGGGGATGTGATTACTATTATTGGAGTTCCCGAACCGGGCTGGTTTGAAGGGGAGTTGGAGGGTCGAAGAGGCATTTTCCCCGAAGGCTTTGTAGAGCTTCTGGGACCGCTGAGGACTGTGGACGAGTTGGTGGGTTCTGGAAATCAGGGTGACTGCATTGGTAACGGTGAAGTGGATGCTCCCGTGGGAGAAGAGGAGAGCGGGCCAGGCGAGGAAGAGGAGCAGCCAGGGACCTACGGAATTGCACTCTACAGATTCCAGGCCCTGGAGCCAAATGAGCTGGATTTCGATGTCGGGGATAAAATCCGAATCCTGGCCACCTTGGAGGATGGCTGGCTGGAAGGCTCCCTGAAAGGCAGGACAGGCATCTTTCCTTACCGGTTCGTGAAGTTGTATCCTGACAGGCAGGTGGAGGAGACCCTGCCCCTGCCCCTGCCCCAGGAAGGTGGCCATCCCGAGATCCCTGAGAGCTCCGCGGATTGTTTGGAGAATCCCTTAGCAGTGGAGGAGCCAAGGTGGGAACCTCGTGAGTGTGAGGCCGAGAAGTCCAACTGGGATGTTTCTGAAACATCCGCTTCTGCCCACGACAGTCTGGCTTCTGAGTATGAAACATCTTACCAGGATGAGGGCACCTCGGGAGGGTCCCTGAGCAGCCCGCCTGGGGAGCACGAGAGGCCTCCTGCCCGAGACTCACCCACAGCACGTCCCACAGGGGTGGTCAATGGCCTTTCCTCCCAACCGCAGGTGCCTCTCCACCCGAAACTGCAGAGGAGCCAGTATTATCCCACCGCAGGAGGGGGCCCCCAGGGCTCAGCATGGTACTCTGACCTTCCTCCGGCAGCCAGGACTAGAAACTACTCCAGCCTACCTCCCAGCAGAACGGGTTCCCAGCTGAGAACTCGACCAGCGCCACTGCCTGGCCTGCACAGAGGATCTTCCCTTCCAGCCTCCCGGGGAGTCAGGCCCAGTACCTGGAGTCCTCAGCGGCAGGGCCCGGCTAGGGCTGCTAAGAAGCACCGTGCATCCCAAGAAAACGCTCGCAGTTTTGACTCCGTGCTGGAGAGATCAGAGCTGAAGCGTGATCCACAAGGCAAGCGGCCCGCTCTGGAAGTCCTAGCACCTCCCCATGGCGAGGGCAGCATTGACCTGGACTCTAAGTTGACCCAACAGCTGATAGAGTTTGAGAAGAGCTTGGCAGGCCCTGGCACTGGGCCAGATAGAATCTTCCGCCACTTTTCCATCATGGACTTTAACTCTGAGAAGGATATCGTCCGAGGTTCCTCCAAGTCAGCCACCCCACAGGAGCTGCCAGACAGGAGGAGGGCATTAAGGCCACCGCCACCCCGTCCCTGCACCCCAGCACCCACTTCTCCCCATCTCGTTGACCAGAGCCAGACGCCCACACCTCCCTTGGCCATGCGACCCTCTCGCCCAGCTCCCCTACCTCCCTCAGCACAGCAGAGGACGAATGCGGGGTCCCCCAAGCTCCTGACCTCTCACCATCCCAGCTGTGACACCCTGGGAGAGGAGCACTCTGAACATGTGCAGGGCAGTCTGGACCCCACCTCCCCGTGCCCCTTCGTCTTGGTGAGGATCCAGGAGGTGGAGCGGGACTTGGACATGTACAGCAGGGCTCAGGAGGAGCTCACCTTAATGCTGGAGGAGAAGCAAGACGAGTCGTTAAGGGCCGAGACCCTTGAGAATCTCGAGTTCTACGAGAGTAACATTGAAAGTTTGAACATGGAACTCCAGCATCTTAGAGGTAAGTTAGGAGGGAATAGTACACTATGTACTGTATCCCGACACCGCCAGTCCCAGTAACAGGCGACCTGTGTTTTGTAGCCATGATGGCTCAAATCATTGTGTCCCGGCTGGCGCCGCGGCTCACTAGGCTAATCCTCCGCCTTGCGGCGCCGGCACACCAGGTTCTAGTCCCGGTCAGGGCGCCGGATTCTGTCCCGGTTGCCCTTCTTCCAGGCCCGCTCTCTGCTGTGGCCCGGGAGTGCAGTGGAGGATGGCCCAAGTGCTTGGGCCCTGCACCCCATGGGAGACCAGGAAAAGCACCTGGCTCCTGCCATCGGATCAGCGCAGTGCGCCGGCCACAGCGCGCCGGCCGCGGCAGCCATTGGAGGGTGAACCAACGGCAAAGGAAGACCTTTCTCTCTGTCTCTCTCTCTCACTGTCCACTCTGCCTGTCAAAAAAAAAAAAAAAAATCATTGTGTCCCTGCCACCCACGTGGGAGACCTGGACTGAGTTCTTGGCTCCTGGCTGCAGCCCTGGCTAAGTCCTGGCCATTGTAGGCATTTGGGGAGTGAACCAATGGATAGGAGGTCTCTTAAATCTGTCTCTCGGCCTCTCAAATTGAAAAAAAAAAAAAAAAAAAAGATTTAAGCTTCTTGGTTTTGCTTTTAAATAATAGAGGTTGTGACTGTCATAATCAACAGTGAGTAATTATCCTGTGATAGGAATACACTTAAGTTTTAAAAAGTGATTTATGTGAGAGTACTTCAGAAAGTTTCTGAAAATGTGTGTTATGACAAAAAGACAAGGATTTCAAAATATTTTTGCACTTTCAATTTAACATATCTAATGCTGGTCAATATTTAGTAGTTTATATACTTGTAAACTTACATATAGAAGTATATACTTACAAATTTGTAATTCCATTTTTCTGCATACTTTTCAAAGTACCCTCATGTATACTTACATATACATATGTATGAAATAAGTGCCTGGTTTGTTGTTATCGTGAATTAAAATGTTGTGATATGATTACATTTTTTTGTTTGTTTTGACAGACAGAGTGGACAGTGAGAGAGAGAGACAGAGAGAAAGGTCTTCCTTTGCCATTGGTTCACCCTCCAATGGCCACCACGGCTGGCGCGCTGCAGCCAGCGCACCGCACTGATCCGATGGCAGGAGCCAGGTACCTCTCCTGGTCTCCCATGGGGTGCAGGGCCCAAGCACTTGGGCCATCCTCCACTGCACTCCCTGGCCACAGCAGAGAGCTGGCCTGGAAGAGGAGCAACCGGGACAGAATCCGGCGCCCCGACCAGCACTAGAACCCGGTGTGCCGGCGCCGCTAGGCGGAGGATTAGCCTAGTGAGCCGCGGCGCCGGCCATAAATAAATATTTTTAAAAATTATTCTTAAAATAAGATTTTTAAATTCAGAAACACCAGCTGCCCTAATAGTTTTTGATTTTTGTTTCATTACCAATATACCAGGCCTAGAAAAAAGTTTTCATTTTGCTTCATACCCCAAATACTAACAGCCAGGGCTGGGCCTGAAATTCAATCCAGGTCTTCCACATGGGGGGCTGGAACCCAAGTACTTGAGCCATCATCACTTGTTGCCTCCCAGGGAAGACATTAGCAGGAAGCTGGAATTGGAAGCAGGGGAGCTGGGACTGGAATCAGGCACTCCTAGTACAGGACACAGGCATCCTAAGTGGCCACTTAACCTCTATGCTCAATGCGCACTCCTCATTTTCTTTTTTAAGGATGAAATTATTTTATTTTTAAAGATTTATTTCATTGAAAGGCAGAGTCACAGAGAAAGATCTTCCCATCTACTGGTTCACTCCCCGAATGGCCGCAGTGGCTGGGGCTGGGCCAGGTCAAAGCCAGGAGCCTGGAATTTCATCTGGGTCTCCACATGTGTGGCAGGGTCATCTGCTGCTGCTTTTCCGGGAGCATCAGTAGGCAGCGGGATCAGAAGTAGAGCAGCCAGGAGTTGAACCGGTGCTCACATGAGCTGCCAGCATTGCTTTTGGCTGCTTAACCTGCTGTACCACAATGCTGACCCCAACACTGAAATATTTTCTCTGTTCTTGCTGATTTTGTCTTCGAAATTTATATTGCTTTTGCTAATCAAATGTTAGATAAGTTTCTGATTATGTAGGGATATTTCTCTTTGCATTTCTTCTGTTAAAATATTTACAGAGAACCATAACCTGTAGCAAATATTGAATTGGAAAATACTTGGCAAACATTGAGAAGTATTGAAATAATGAAGCATTCACCTGTGGGTGAGATCCAGCAGCACTGCAGAGAACATATGTCAGAATTGCCAATTTAATGACTGCTTCCAAAACATGATAGTTCTTGGACATCACTAGTAAGATTTATGGAAGTTCTGCTGTGCACGTGGGCTTTTTAGTATTTACTTTGTTTTCGAGAATGACTCACTGTAGTGCACAGGGCCTTGAGCACACATCGTTAAAAACACATGGGCAGCACGGCCACAGCGCGAGCAAGACGAGCGGATTCCGCCCTGCCCACCTCCTGCCCTCTCCTCCTGGTTGCTGCTTGTGTCCACTGTGGTCTTCTACTCCGTGGGTCAGTATTCCCACTCTGGCTGGCAGCCTGACTCTGGGAGGTTCCTTACATCTGGAACATTTCTACAGTGGTTGTTAGGCTTTATTCTCACGAGAGATTTCTCAGCTGATTTTTCTTAGGATTTGAAAAGACATACATTTCCCATGAAATTCTGAGAAGGAATTTTCACACGGAAGCAGTAGTCGTTCTCAGCCCAGGTCCCACTTAAACCATGTTGAGGCGTGAATGTACCTGATGGCTGCAAGAACTGGTGTCAGACCCCCACTGCCAGTGCTCACGGTTGACCCAGTTTCCTTCCCCCTCAGGAACTCTCTGGTGCCTGAGTAGGACACATGGTTGGGGTGTGCATTTCTCTACTCAGCAGATGTCTCCTGAGCACATACCATGAGCCAGGCACAAGCTACCAGTGATTAATAAAGGGTGCTAACGGATTCATATTTGTGTTTTTGAAACTCTGGTGATCATGCTGATGTTGGCCTCTGTAGTTGATCGTGCTGCGTGTCCTGCTGCCTTGAGTCACAGCCGTGGTATTCAGCTGTGGGTCAGTGCTTGGACCCAGCCATTGTAAGTCAGTGTAGTGTGCGGTGCTGTGGAGTAATTCAGCTTCTCCCACATTAGGAACCTTGCTCCCAAGCGCTTCTTTCCCCAGCCTTTCAGACAATGCCAAGAGGAGGGCTGACCTCAAATCAGAACATGTTTTTCAGGGAAGTGCTGTTTTCTACAGATGTTGGGAAGACTCCAAGGCTCACTAAAGACAGCGAGCAGGGTAACAAGCTGGGGGATTTGGAACACAGCCCCATCCCCTAAAGTGATACACGATACTGCGATGTTTACAGTTCCAAAGTGTAGTTCTTCCATGCGCAGAAACGACGTCTTTCTGAAGACTTCTTGGAACGCCTCAGTGTAAGACTTGTTTCTCAAACTAGTAAGGGAAAGTGAAAGTTTATGTGAAGGAAAGGATCCTCTTTTTTTCTAGTTCATCAGAACTAGAGAAGAAAGCAAGTGTCCTCGACTTGGGTGACATCTGGCTGAGGGTGCTGGCTCTCTACAGATTAGCTCAGTTACTTCTCAAGGATTTTATCCGGGTGCAAAATGGCAATTCTGATCAGAACCTGTCAGTAGTCTGTTGTTCATTCAGGACAGACACTAGCTTTTGCTTTTAGGATAGCTTCGTGTATGTTGAGAAGCGTAGCCTAGAGTGAGGTCCACTCAGTTATAACTGACCCGTGAGCTGCTCCTCTTAGCAGCCTGTGGTGTGGCTTTGGGAACACTTCCTCGCTCTCAGCTGCAGGCACGGGGTGGAGACACTGGAAGAGATCCAGGTACTTCGGGTGTTGGTTTCGCATTTCCCCGAGGCCTCACAGCACACAGTGAAAGAACTGCTCTTCAGCTAGCCTGAGACCCTTTGTGCCAGCATTCATGCCATCGCACCCCTACGTAAGCATGCCAGTGCGCCACCTCCTTCTACACCCACCTCACCAACAGCAGCAAGCCCTAAAAGACAGGGCAGCCATCATTCAGCCGGGACTGTTGAGCTTTGGCCCTGGTGCAGGAAGTGCTCTCTGCCCTCCTTGAAGGAGACAATAAGTAAAACCATAATTATTTTGTGTGTTGGAAGGCAAAGGTATTTATGGGACAGAGAAATCAGAGAAGACCTCTTGCAAGGTGACGTCTGAGTGAGATTGTAGGGAGCCAACCACACCATTCTGGGGAGTGGGGGGCAAGTCCAAGTCCAAGAGAGTGTATGGAGTGCAGGGAGTAGCATGGAGGCCAGTTCAGCCAGAGCGGCGGCACAGGCGTGGTAGTTCCCCACACAGAGTGAGAGAAGCCACATGAAGGTTTTGAGTAATAGATCCTGACTTTGGATTTAACAGAGGCGCTGGGTGTTGGAAGTGGACAGAAGAGACACAGAGGAAGAGACCCTGGAGGAGGTAGCTATGGTGATCTGGTCAAGAGATGCCAGCTGTGTGCACCAGGAACAGCAGCAGTGGAGATGGCACATGCTCAGCTCTAGGATATTTTGAGTTCAAGCCAGTGGGCCTTGCGGTGGGTGCGAGATGCAAGGACCCTGAGGCTGAGCTGCTGGAAGGAGTAGAGTTGCGATTCACCAAGGTGGTGAAGGCACTGTTCAGGAATGTGGAAGATAAAGGAGGTGAGCCTGCAAAGGAGTAGGAGCCAAGCCCAAGACGGAAAGAGAGAATGGCAGGGTTGGAGGCCTCTGAGAATCCAAGGAAGATCGAATTCCATGACCATAGAATTTGCTAACTCTGTCAAGAGCTGTTTCAATGAAGCGAAGATGATGATGATGGAAACGAGTCCTATTGGAGTGGGTTAAAGAGAGAATGAGGGCTGGCGCTGCGGCTCAATAGGCTAATCCTCTGCCTAGCGGCGCCAGCACACCGGGTTCTAGTCCCGGTCGGGGCACCGGATTCTGTCCCGGTTGCCCTCTTCCAGGCCAGCTCTCTGCTGTGGCCCGGGAAGGCAGTGGAGGATGGCCCAAGTGCTTGGGCCCTGCACCCGAATGGGAGACCAGGAGAAGCACCTGGCTCCTGGCTCCTGGCTCCTGCCTTCGGATAGGCGCGGTGCGACCATTGGAGGGTGAACCAACGGCAAAAGAAAGACCTTTCTCTCTCTCTCTCTCTCACTCTCACTCTCACTGTCCACTCTGCCTGTAAAAAAAAAAAAAAAAATTAATTAATTTAAAAAAAAGAATGAGAAGGGATCAGCACCTAGTATCTTATATGGGTGAAGATTTGAGTCCTGGCTGCTCTGCTTCTGATCCTGCTCCCTGCTGATGTGCCTGGGAAAGTAGCAGAAGATGGTCCAAGTCCTAGGGCCGCTGCCACCCATATGGGAGACCTGGCTTTGGGCTGGCCCAGCCCTGACTGTTGCAGCCATTTGGAGAGTGAACCAGCGGATGGAAGATCTCTCTGTGTCTCTCCCTTTCTCTATCACTCTGCTTTTCAACTAAATAAACTAAAACTTAAGGGGGGAGGGCAGTGCTGTGGCACAGTAGGTTAGCCTCCGCCTGCAGGACTGGCACCACTTTTGGGTGCCAGCTCCAGTCTCGGCTGCTCCACTTCTAATCCAGCTCCCTACTACTGCACCTAGAAAAGCAGCAGAGGATGGCCCAAGTGCTTTGGCCCCTGCACCCATGTGGGAGTCCTGGAGGAAGCTCCTGGCTCCTGGCTCCAGCCTGGCCCAGCCTTGGCCGTTTCAGCCACTGGGGAGTGAACCAGCAGAGGGAAGATCCTTTCTCTCTCCCAGTTCCCCCACCCCAACCCGTAACTCTGGCTTTCAAATAAATGAATAAATCTT